>NW_019154142.1:16058845-16344316 GCF_002288905.1 Enhydra lutris kenyoni
TTCTCTTCTCTTCTCTTTTCTCTTTTCTTTCTTTCTTTCTTCCTTTCTTTCAAAGAATTTCTGACTAACCTGTGTTCTTGGCTGTTAGTAAATACCCACAATGATCTTGAGGGGATCTCCAGACTGAAAACAGCCATGGTGAACCCATTCTATAGACATAAACCACTACTTGTGCCTGAATTACCTGTTAAAAATGGGCATAGAAGTCTGGTTCTATGAAGAAGAATGGTTTGGTTCTTGGTCAGAATTTATTATTTTAAAACCGGCCAAGACACTCATCTAGGGGCATGATCCCAGACATATTTCAAAGCCCAGACCTATAAACAAGGGAACTGTGCTTCGGAGGGCCTACACCTGAATAAATTCCCGTCCTCATTACTTGGCATTAGATATTAAAGCAAAGCAGAACACAGAGGACTGAGGGCTATCTCTCTGCCCCATGCTTCCTTTGTGACATTCATTCCTATCTGAGTGTGGAGGACTTTATTTATGAAATCAGCTTGTTGGCATCTTGGATCACCCGTCGTGCTGTGAGTGTGTGGAGGGTCAGACAGCTGGGTCATGTGTGGGGCAGGGAGGAGTGAGCAAGGCCCGGGCCATGCATGCTGCCCGAGAGACTGTCTTCCCCCAATATTCACTGAATCTCCGCTCTTCCTAAGCCTCCTCCTCATTTCCCCTCCCTCTTTCAAATTTGAATTATAATCATAATTATGGTGAGAAGAAAAACAAACATAACAACAAACATAACAACAATGGAGAAAGAGGGAACTCAGCCACTCAGAGAGAATTCTGGATTACAGGAAATTTACCTAAAGAGAGGATAACCCTATACATGTACAGTTTCTGGACACCTTAACCCTGGCGAATTTCATGCCAGGAATGTAATTGCAAAATCAAAGAAGCAGACACCCTGGGATGGTCACAGGAGAGTGGGTAGAATAAAGATCAACTTAATGAATGCATTGTGTATACAGTCTCTGAGGGTCATGATTTCAGGAGAGTGAAATAAGGGAAAGAGCAAGGAATAGAGTGTGGCAGAGAAGATAATAAAGGGAGAAGGGGGGGAGGGAGCATCCGAGAAAAGTAGAGAGAAATCTGGGAAGAAAGAGGCTGCTCTTGGGGAAGAAAATACAATCACTACCAAGCATGTTCCTCTCCATTTAAATGTTGAACATAAAACGATATGTAAAGTTCACAATAGTAATTTTTCTGAGAGACAGAAGTAGAAGAAGTCAGAAGATAGGATTGTGGGATAAATATACATAGTCACAGTGATATCGGGAGAAGGTCAAGGGCAACTTACTGTCCTATGGTGGCTAAAAAAGCAAAAATCTTATAGATCGGGCTCATTTCCCTGCTTTTCTAGCCAGTAGTTTTGCTAATACGTTTGCAATAAATGCTCCTGCGGGAAGAAGAATTTTTCACTAAAAGACATGCATTTCGGGAAACTGCCTCTGAATGAAGATGTAACCAAGGCAATAAGGGGTAGTGATTCATCGCAAGGTTTGGAGTCAGTCCTGGCTCTGCCCCGTAGCAGCTCTGCGACCTGAGTGAGTTACTCCTCCTCTCTCAGCCTCGGGTTCCCTGTCTGCAGGATGGGGGCTGGCGGCGGAACAGCCCTCACGCGCGGGGTTAGGCGGCCGGCGCGTGCAGACTGAGCACCTTAATACAAGGCCGCGCACACCGCCTGCTAGTCCGGCTCCGCTGCAGTTAGTAACAACGACGCATTTCCACGTTCTCTCTGCTGCGCTGTCTGAAGCCCCTACCCGAGGACGTACTCTCTGACCGGAAAATCAAAGCCTAGTTCTCCGCGCGGTACACTGATGTTAATGAAAAATTTCTGAGAGGCCACGAATGAGGCTGTTTTGGCAGAGATGCAGTGTTTACTCAGATACACTCGTTAAGCCGCACGAAACTTTTCCATTTTCCTGCCTCTCAATTACTCCAATTCTTGACTCGGCTGCTCCTGCTTTTGGAGTGAAAGTGTTTCCGATGGTCCACTGGGCCGCTGGATTAAGCTGTACTTAAGTTACTTATATGCAGAAATAAACTCGCCTTCTTTCCTCTTATCCTTCCCTTACGATGGCACATTCCTACTAATTACATCATTCTCTGTGATCCTCCAGGGTCCTCCGGATAACAAGGAGAAGCAATGTTACAGGACATTATTTTTATGCTTTATTGGCCTCTGTTATCCATGGGCCTAGCACGGAAGCTGAGCAAACAGTGCAGACCCAAACGTGAAAACCCACTGATGGTCAATCACGCGAAATCTGAATTCGATTAGAGTGCCAATTTCCTGCCCTTTCCTCTGTGCTCATAGAAAAAGGAACAGCTCTGAAGTCCCTAAGAGATGATGCCTGATTTAAGCCCTGTGAAATTCTAACCAAAAGGTAATAGAAAGGAGAAACCAAGCTTATCAGATTTTCCTTAGGAGGCATCGGTCTGCTTCACCTGGGGTAATTGGCCGAGTTCAGGCCGGCACTCTGACAAGCGACAGGAAGTTGCCAGAAAGAACTATGGATAAATAACCCAGTGCTTTAGAAACCAACTTTTATGCTCTCTGGTATTGATTTAGAGGAGGTCTAAGAAAGGTGTACGAGTACACAAGGCTGATAAATGAATGGGTGACTTTTTGGGTAAGTGGTAGTTATTGGTTAATAGGAGAAGAATTTTGATGCCGCGAGGTTGTTAATGGGAGGAGGGACACTGTACGAAATGAAGGTTGGTTCCTATTGCAGCAGTGTCATAGAGGAAGCAGCCAATGAGAGACAGTCCTGGCTTCTCCTTCAGCTACAGATAATTTAACCTATTTATTGGAGCATAAGAAACAAAGGAGGGAGAAAAAAAGAACCTCACAGGTGTCCTTTTAATTTAATCAGTGCATTTGATATTGTGACCAAAACTGCTTAGGCTGCAGGGTCTTCTGCTAAAAGGGCACTGCATAGAACCATCCTCGGAAAGGTTTCAGGAATGAAAGTGTTTATGGCATAAATAGGGAGATGAATCTTAAATAGCTTACTCTGAAAATCTGATATGAAAAATAAGCCATCAGAGCGTTGCGGGTGGGTTTCACGGCCATATCCCAGCCCAAGTCCGCTCTGCCAGGCCTGATGGTCACACGACAGCCCACTATGGCTCGGTGAACTCTGGGGGAGATTGAAAATCGGGGTTGAGGATAACTGGATATGTAGAGAGGACCCGGAGATCAAAGCATTTCTGTCCTCAGCAGGCAGGACGAACTTGGCTGCTCTTGAGGACGGAGAGGAGTGTGGGGAAGAGGCAAGCAGACGCGCGTCCCGACAGCTTTGTTCGCCGAGCGCAGGGAGCCGGGCGGAAGTGAGCACTGGCTCCGGCCCTTCTGTCAAATGATTCTCGGCTCAGGTTTTCTTTTGGTTTTTGTTTCATGCACGAGGTGCGCTTTACATCAATGTAGGAAAGGAATTCCAGAAGTGAGTTTTAATTCAATGCTACAAATATTTATTGAGAACCTAAGCACTAGACACCACTTTTGTGCCTGGACATGTGGGCAGGTAGAGTTGAAACACAGAGACAGATCAAGAGCACACCGGCCCATGCCTCTGGAAGGGAACATCTACGCTCTGGACAACCCATTCCAACACGTCCTATGCCGGAGGCAGCCTTCTTGAGAGAAGCCTGACTTGAGAAGGGTTCGCAAATGGAGCTGTTTCTGCGGCATCATGTTAATTGAGGCACGGCTGAAATGCCCCTTTGACAGCATTTAGTACACGGGCGAGTCATTTCGATCTCAGCGAATAGGAGGGAAAAGTGATTTCTCTTTATTGCAGAAAGAGGCCCTGGGAGGAGAAGGAGGGAGTAGAAAAGCAGCAGACATGTTATGAGGACAGCCAGATCGTCCTGCTGTCCAAGGCTAAATCCTGGCAAGGGCCAGCCTCCGCAACCAGGAGCTCTGGCCGTTGTCAGCCGCAGTGACACTACAGTTCCTTTGAGGACTGGGAGAACGTGCCCGGGATAACAAAGATACACATGTAAATGAGAAGCCACTGGGGTTTGCAGGGTTTTGACAGTTCACCAGTGTCCATTTGTTGAATTCTGCATTAGTGAGGCAGTAAGAACAGTCTCTGACCTTTGGTTATGAGCAAGAGGACCAACTGGGGGCCTGAAATGTACATAATGACAAATTGGCAATAATATTAACAATAAAACTTTTAAGAAATGAGCTTTTATTTTCTCCCTTTTTGTCTCTCCCTGGCCCATTTCCATCCTTAGCCTGGGCTCCCTGGGTTGGAAAAGCATGCATCCCAGTTTTCTGTCCCTTGGGAGCTGCCGATTGGCCATCTTTCTTGTGGTTCTTCCTGCAGTTTGCAGAGGGAGTTGCTATAAATCCCCTGGGGAGGCACTGGGCCCAGTTTCTGGCTTCTGAGCGCTTTCTGGTTGAATAGGCATCACAGTCCTGAATGGGGAGAACTGCATCAACATTTTAGGCTTTTTAACACTGGAATCCAAAGAGCACAGAGGATGATGCCTCTGTGTTCTTGAATTATGTCATTCATTTGACACTGAACACGTGATCATTTGTCCTGTTTGTACCTGTCTGGGAACAGTTTTATTTTTTTATGATTATAAAAGGAATCCAGGCTTATCGAAAAATCTTAGACCATACAGAAATAAAACTGTAAGGGATAGATTAAAATCATTAGTCATTTCATTACCCAGAGGTAGCCATTGTTGACATTTTTGTATTCATTCTTGAAGATTTAGCTTTATGTTGCTACATATATATTCATTTGTTAAAAATTCAATGGTGCCATGCAAACTGTTTAGGAAACTTCTTTTTTTCTTTTTTTAAAGATTTTATTTATTTATTTGGCAGACAGAGATCACAAGTAGGCAGAGAGGCAGGCAGAGAGAGAGAGAGAGAGAGGAGGAAGCAGGCTCCCTGCTGAGCAGAGAGCCTGATGCGGGGCTCAATCCCAGGACCCTGGGATCATGACCCGAGCTGAAGGCAGAGGCTTTACCCCACTGAGCCACCCAGGCACCCCTTTTCTTTTTATTTCCCTATATTAACAGATCTCAATTTCTTTCTTAGGTCCTCATAGTATTCCATAATGTAAATGAATCAACTGATTCAAGCAATTCATTGCTGGGAACTAGTTGGGTTGTTTCTGATTAAAAAAAAAAAAATCTTTGGTTGTATATAAACACAGTTGCAGTGAACAGCTACATATATTCTTTGGGACTTTCCCAGTACCATTTTTGTCTACCTTCTATAGGTAGATGCTCATTATATGTTAATATATTATATTATAATATAATTATAATATATTATATTATATATATTATAATATAATTATAATATAATATATTATATTTTTTATAAAATATATATATTTTGTATATGTATACAAAAAGGGAAAATAATATATAATATATTATTTGAAATATGGATATATACACACACACATTTACATATGTGTATACATACATACATATGTGTGTGTGTGTGTATATATACTTGCATATATGTATACACACACATATTTTGTATATTTTTCTCAGTTTGTTGCATAGCTTATGAATTTATTCATGATGTTGCTATCACCACTTTTGGCCCTTAGTAAAGTGTTAGATATTTATTTCTTTATTTTAAAAATTATTTATTTATTTATATGAGAGAGAGCATACATGTTGGGGAGGGGCAGAGGGAAAAGCAGACTAGACTCTCTGATGAGCACAAAGCCCAGTGCAGGGCTGGATCCCAGGACCCCTGGCATAGATCATAACCTGAACGAAGGCCAGACGCTTAACCCACGGAGCCATCCAGGTGCACATAAAGTGTCAGATATTTATATAATTTTAGTTATAGGCAGTTTCCTTTATGTATAGTACAGTGTTTAAGAACTTAGGTTTTCAGATAACACAGCCTAAATTTAAATCCTGTCTCTGCTCCTTATGACTTGCATGGTCTTGGGCACATTGTCTATTCTATTTGTGTGTCAATCCCCTTACCTGTAATGTGGAGATGAATGACTAAACCCTACCTACCTCGTGATGGACATTAAATAAGATAATACACATAGAGAAAAGTGCCTGACACAGTACATGTATGAATCAATAAGTATTAACAACTATTTTTGTTGTTATTTGAGAGTAAATATGGCCAAGAAAATGGCAAATAAAATATATTTGTAAGTTCAAGTTCAAATAGTATTTTAGAAATAAGTAGAACTAACCATTTTGGGGAAAAGAAGTTGTGCAAATTACCAAACCCAGAAGTACAAGGAGCATGGAAAACAAGTCTGTTTAATACTATCTATAAGCTGTAACAAAAAAGAAACCTCTGGTACTTGGACCATTCTAAGCACAGAAACAAAATATGGTTTGCACTCACTTGGAAGAAAAAAAGTCTCAGCCCTGTCTTCCAAGAAGTGTTTAGGCTTCCTATAAGAAAATCTGGGACATCAAAACATGCCCTATATTAGGAGGAAAGGGCATACATGGTGGCATCTGTATGATCCAACTTGGGACAAAGCAACTGGTAGCACTTGGGGGCTGCCCAGCATGGTCAAGGTCGCCTGAAGGGTGATATTCCAAAGTAGAAGTGGCATGGAATCAAAAGTAAGAACAGAGGAGGTGGGCTTGGTTTTGAATAAACGTGTAAAATAAGCAGGCATAGTTGAGCATTTCTGGGGTGCTGTAGACTCATGACGCTTCCTGCTCATTTCTTGCCAGTCGACATCGTTACATCAGAAAATCTGAACAGGACAAGGGTGAAGGTGGTTGACTCTCCTCATCGCTCCTTCCCTTGGTGCTCACTGGAAGGGCTGTGCCAGTTCAACTGCAGAGTGGAGGTAGAACTGGAAGTCTATGGTTTTTATTATTGTCATCACTAGTGTACTAATTGTCATAGTAAATATTATTAGTTAGGGTTTCTGTCGTTGGTGTCATGCTTAGAAAGACCTTCATCATCCTGAGATCGAAAAAAAATATTCATCTGTGTTTTCTTTTCTTGTACTTCTGTAATTACATTGCTTTACTTTACATTTTCCATGCTGATTATTTTCACATATGTGTTCTATCTCCCTGACTTCCTTTTTAAGCAGCTGGAGGTCAGGAAAAATGTCCTTGTTACTCTGTGGCTGGCCTTGCACAGAGCCAAGCCTGGTGGGCCTTCAAAAGGCTTCTGGTGATGATGAGGGTGATTGGTTACAAAAGGCTATTTTTTCCTTTGTGATTTTATGTTTGTTAAGGTTTTGGTTGGAGTTTTCAGGTGGTGCTCACTGTGACTGAGGAAGCCTGGATTGGGGCCTCTCAGGAAGTGGTCAGTGCCCTCCATACTTGGGGGGGTGCCTCAGGAAGATGCTCTGAGGAGGGGCCTGTCAGCTAATGAACAGACAGCAGGACTCTAAACCACATGACAGGCAGGGGTCCCTAAATCGTTGCCTCCTTGTAAACATATGAAGTGTGTGTGTGTGTGTCTCCCATCACTTTTATCACTTCTTAGGATACTCAGGGACTAACAAATGAGAACAAACCCAGGTAGTTGCTGGGTTCCTGTGAACTCTGAGGTCTCCATTGCCCCTTGTCCTCTCCCTGGCTTGTCTACTCTGCTAGGAGAGGAGAAGACTCAGGCACAGGTCCTGACTGAAGCTGGCTCCAGGGACCACTGTGGACCCTCAGTGGCTCCAAAGGCAGATAAATGCTCTGGCTTCATTTTGCTCCTTGTTTTTCCCACAGCCTCATGGGAAGAGAGAGAAAAAGAGAACTCAGAGAACCGTCAGACCAGGTTGGAGTTCCCAGACCCTCTTTTTCCACTTTGTTTTTCTTATCATTGCCTGAAACAATGATTTATTTCTCCACATATATGTTTAAATGTGTCTCCTTATAGCAGGTTGTGAATTATATGAGAGCAGTGACCTCAGCTATCTTGTTCGCCACTTTATCCCTGACAAGAAAAATAATCTTTGGCACATAGTAGGTACTCAACAAAGGCACAGTTTAATTAATAAGTGGACGAATTCATGTTGAATTATTTTTGACAGCATTAAATATGTCCATTTAGCTAAAGTCTTTAAGAAGTGCTAGAAATCATCAAGGACAGGTAGTGTTGATATGTCCGTTCACAACCATACAGCGTCCGGATACATGCATCGAATATACTGGAGGCCCCCAAAGCTTAGAAAAAGCAGAGCCCATATTCCCTGCATAGTTCCCAAAGTACCGCTTCCAGGGAAGAGCAGTTCATTGTGCAGATATAGAATAAATATTTGTAGGTGATTAATTGAAGTTACAAACACACTGTTTATGCTAATCTAATTATTACTCAAGTTGGGATCTACTTTGATGATTCTCAATGTCACATAGTAGCGATTCCAGTAACCTTTGTCCCACACGCAACGCCCTCGCTCATTCATAAGGCTCAGGTCCACGCCATGTTAAAGTGAGGGCTCCTCATTTCATCTCTCAGTAGAGGTTTCCTGGTTATCTTTCCTTGCAGGTTCCATGATGTTCTGGAGTTCTGTTAGAGCTCCTACTCCTGGGAGTAGACCAATGAGGGGAAGGGAAGGAAGAAAAGATTGACGTTTGTTTGTGTAAGAGATATTTATTAAGTACTTCTCAGTGCCACAGACTGTGCCGGCTCAATGTGGAAACACTGAAGAACTGAGGTCTTCTAGCTAGATAGGGAAAGCTGAAGGAGTTAGTCAGCCTGAGCTTTCAAGCATAAGTTGAAGTAGAAGGGGGTGGTGGTGAACGGCTTTCTTCACTCAGCTAAGGATAAAGCAAAAGCCCCAACAACATCCCAGCAACATTTGGATTAGAAGTGACTGAGGTAAGTACAGGGGCCATATTTTCTAAACTAGAAACCGAGACACATGGTCTGACACACGATTGGACAGATGGATGGAATATTTTGGCTTATGACTGTCCCAGAAAAATCTCTTACAGATGGCTTAGGTGTAATACACAGCCATCGACATGTTATGACTTGAGGGGCATGGAGAAAATGTCATGCCCTTCTTCAAAATATCTTTTCCAGTGCTGTACATTCCACTATTAGAGATTTATTTCTGTGTCCTGTGGAGGCTTTTGGATTATTCCATCTTGTATGTAAGACCTTAAACACTTGTGAAGTTATCAATTTGGGGGGGGGCGATTCAGTGTTGAAAGTAAAGGTATGCAGGAAAGGGAAACCTGTGGGAAAGAGAGGTGGGGTAGGAGGGAAGAGAAATGTTCTGATGTTGCCTAGAGCTGGCTTCCTCTGTGAGAGTTGCCAGACAGTGTCGTAAATACCCAGAGAACTTGTGTCTTCTATGGAGGTTTGAAAGGAGAGATGGCTGGCCAAGGGGCAGCCTTGCCTGGCAGGCCCAAAGCCCCAAGCCAGCAGTGCTCACCTCAGATGTGAGCAACGGTTAGGAGGCATAAACTTGAGCTGGAGCCCTGACAGCCTGGGCGTATCCAATTCTGTGATTCCTGCAAGAACTCTCGCAGTATTGTCATCTCAATAAAGCAAACTCTTGCCTTTAAACTGGCAGAATTTGGGGTAGGGGGAGGGCAAAATTTTGTGTGAGCTCATGACGGAATTTCACATTCTTATTTATGCCTCATGCCTGCCATGATTAAATTTAAAAACTGTCATCTCCTTTAGAAAAAAGAATGAAGAGGATGGAACTAGAGGGTATCATGCTTAGCGAAATAAGTCAGTCGGAGAAAGACAACTGTCATATGATCTCCCTGATATGAGGAAGGGGAGATGCACCGTGGGGGGTTTGGGGGTAGGAAAAGAATAAGTGAAACAAGATGGAATCGGGAGGGAGACAAACCATAAGAGACTCTTAATGTCACAAAACAAGCTGAGGGTTGCCGGGGGCAGGGGGGTAGGGAGAGGGTGGTGGGGTTATGGACATTGGGGGGGTATGTGCTATGGTGAGTGCTGGGAAGTGTGTAAACCTGGCGATTCACAGACCTGTACCCTGGGGCTAATAATACATTATATGTTAATAAAAAAATTAAAAAAAAAAGAAAAAAGAAGGAAGAAAATGACCTTGAAAGATGTCAAGTTTGGAAATAATGACTTCATAAATACACTGGGGTGGAGAGAGGCTGAATAATCAGAATGTTCCTTCCCATCCTGCCCCATTCACACGCTGGCCACAAGCTACTCACTATGGACACGGCATCTCGGCAGACATTTCCTAATGAGACTTTTCTTAATGAGCTCTGCCTGATTGTCGGTCTTGACCATATGTCGCTTTGTTATCATACAAAGGCAAACAAATGCAAGAGGTCAAGAAACACTGTGCCTAAAAGCTGCTGGGGCGGGCTCCTCTGCTAGAAAAGAAGCTGCTTGAAGGAAGGGTTCAGGTTTTGGTTCTTTTGTGTTCCACCCCCTCCTCCAACCACAAAGTGATTTTTAACATGGTGGGCTATTATCTAATGCATCACTGAATGGCTCCATAAGGCAGAAGACCTTTTTATTTTTTGTTTCTTTTTTAAAAAGATTATTTGTTTGTTTGTTTGCTTGACAGAGAGAGAGAGAGAGAGTATAAGCAGGGGGAGCAGCAGAGGGAGAGGGAGAAGCAGGCTCCCTGCAGAGCAGTGAGCCTGATGTGGGACTCAGTCCCACGATCCTGGGATCGTGACATGAGCCAAAAGTAGATGCTTAACCAACTGAGCACCCAGTGCCCCAGAAGAACCTTTTTAACCAAGGGATTTTCCTAACACCTTTCCATGACTCTGCTGAGATTTTTTTTACTTCTATCCACAGTAACACTTGTCCAACTCATGAAAGAAAAATCTCAAAGATGGGCCAGAAGAGGTCATATTTAAAAAGTAAAAGGAGGAGGACTGATGATGTTCTCATTCCCTGCATGACTTCTTCTGTAGTTGTCAGTGACTGTTGAGTATGGGGCCGTTTCCAGTCCCGTGAATCTGTGAGAGCTCATCCTGCACTACAACTTCAACTGGAGAAAAAAAATCCAACCCTCGCTTTCTTTACCTGGAACTGGGAGCAACCGGCAGACGACGAACGTATCTATCTCCTGGGTGCTTAGCCTGGTGCCTAGCATCCAGTGGTTGCTCCACATTCGTTTGTGAAATAAACAGAAGAATGAAACTTTTCTAGTGGTTTTAACATGCATTAAGAATCCTTTGTTGTCTGCCTTGTGGAAAACCTTGACTAAATCACTATCCCTATTATACGTGCTTTACGCTTTTGGCACCTCTGAAAAACAGATCGTGATTTCATTTTAGGGGATGCTAGCGTGGGAGGAAATACAGAGGTATGACAATGTGGAACGTCCCAGGGCCTGGGTACCCTTTGGACTCATAGTAGGGGTTAATAAATATGCTTTATGTTAACATAGATGTGTGTTTATATATAAGTGTGTGTGTGTGTGTGTGTGTGTGTGTGTATTATATGTTTCTCCTTAACTGGGATGTTTAATATAACCTCTGAAACTTCAAGCTTGAGAAGCACAAAGATGGTGTTATTACTCTAAGTGCTCAATGGTGGGCTTTCAGAAACTAGCAATACATATTTTAAAAATTATGGATCTTTGGTTAGACATGCTTTCATTTAGATGGTTTCTGTGATAGAGGTGAGCTCTTGCAAGCTCCTTCAGGCACAGAAGAGGTCTGGAGTGCTGGGAACCGTGAGCCAGAAGTCATTCAACATGCACGACAGTGGTGGGCAGCAGGTGTTCAAGAGGGCACGTGACAGCTGAGTGAAGCAGCTCGTCTTTGGTGGGGAGGCCTGGAAGGCATGGGCTCTGACTGCGATTTCTAGCTCCTCTATGTCAGAGGGAGGCCCAAAGTTCATTTCTCTTATTTTGCTAAGTCAGAAAAGAAGTTGCCGTGTAAATAAAAATCTTCAAGTGGTAACTACATAGTTGGTAGTAAGGGATTCAAGATAATTTGGCAGCATTTAAGTTGCTGTGCAGGGATAGGTTTGATCCTTGCTGTGGCCTGTTCCTTATGGATGAAAAACACATGGGTTCAGTTGCTGAGACGTGAGCTAGAAAGCAGTACAAACAAGGGTGTGTGTGTGGGGTGTGTGTGTGTATGTATGTGTGTGTTGTGCCTGTGTATGCGTATCCTTGGTCTGGAGGAAATGTACTTTGGGGGGGGGCTTTCTGGTGGTAGGTTAATCCTTTCCCACATAAACAAAGTTTGATAGGAGATATGAATCCCCCCCCCAGCTTGAATGCTTCATTATACAAAGTATCTAACTGAGGAAAATTAGAGGTGAAATAAGGGAAGAAGAAAGACAAGAGAGAGGCTCATTAAAGTGTGTGTTCATCAGGATTCTCCAGGGAAACAGACAATGGGATGTCTGTCTGTCTATCTATCTCTCTAGAAACTTATTGTAAGATTTATTCTGAAGAATTGGCTCACATGATTGTGGAATCTGGCACGTCCAAATCTGCAGGGTAGGCCAGCAGGCTGGAAACCTATGGAAAAGCTGATGTCTTAGTGTGAATCTGCTGCAGTCTGTTGGCAAAATTCCCTCTTCCTCAGGGGAGGTCAGTCCCTGAGGACTATTCTAATTAGACCTTCAACTGATTGGACAAGGCCCAGCCACATTATGGAGAGTAAGCTTTCCTCAAAGTCTACTGATTTAAATATTAATCTCATCTTAAAAAACCTTCATAGAAAGATCTAGAATAATGTTTTACCAACTATTTGGATACCTTGGTCTAGCCACATTGACACACAAAATTAACCATCACAGAGTGCATCTAAATCTAATGCTCGAATGAAGTTTCTCCACAGCGCATAGTATGCATTTGTGGATCTCCTGAAAGACATGTGGGAAAAGATATTTCCACCTCTCCAGGAGAAGGAACTAGAGATGTTCTGCAACTCTGTAGGCAAGTATAAATCAGCCCAAGACCTAGGACAGCTGAGATATGGGCCAGTGTAGACCTAAGCAGTCCCAAATAAAACTTATATTTTTACTTGCCTGCTTATTGTGATATACCACACTTTTATAGTTACTTTAGTTGTCTATGTATAGTTAAGATTTTAAATAAGTTTTAATTGTAATGTCATCTAAAATGTGCATTAAGTTTTACATAATCCTCAATATATTTTTGTAACTTCAGATTAAGAAACTCAAGAGTAAATGGGCTATATCTGAGTTATATCAGGGGACAACAGCTCATGTGATCCTAAACCCTGCTCAGGCAGAATCGGACTAACTGTGGCACCGCAGAGAGAACACAGGGTTTGAATGCAAGATCCGATGATAGGTGTGCCATTTAAATGACAAGACCATCCCTTACAGTTTCAGAAACTCACTGTTTCCATCTGTTAAATGGGGATCATGATATTTCCCTGGCCGGTTATTTAGAGCATGAAATGAGATCTAAATGCAACCAAAGCATCAAGTCTGGTTCCTGAAAAAAAAAAAAAAAAATATTGGTGCTAAATAGTTATCGGTTATCTTTCTCCTGGCTCAGTCAGTTTGGGGGTGTATGGCAAAAATGGTTAGTTGCTTCTCTAATTTCCCTTCTTTCCTTCTTTTTTGGATCAAGCCAAATACATTAAAGAAATCCACTTCCCAGCTTCCCTTGTGGTTTTGAGTGCCATTTACCATGTTCTGTCCAATGAGACATAAGTGGAAGCCATCCCCTTTGATGATAAAGATGCCACCTCTTTCTCTTTGTCCTTTCCTACTTCTCTCTACCTGGTATGCAGATACAATAGTTGGAGCTTTGGCAATCATTTTGTGACTATGAGAAAACAGACAAGAAATCCAGAGGTTTCAGCAGCATGATCTGTGCACCACTGAACCAATACCAGAAACTGTTTTACCAGGACAATTTCTACTTGAGTAAATAAAGGCTTCTATTTTGTTTAATCTACTATTTAATTGGATTTCTGTGAGGGAAGGTGGCTGTAATCCAGCTGGTGTGGGGGTTAATCTTAGCAGTATTAAATATGATTTTTAAAAAGTTCTGCTATGGACTAGCTGGGTGAAGTGTTACTGTAGATATCTATTACTAGTGTTGGTAAACTATGCCATAAGATCCAAAGCATCTCCCTGCACCCCTGCTCCCCAGGCCCTGCTACTTTAAATACTTGCCAAAACCCAGTGGATTCCCCTCCTTACCTTTTGCTTCTTCCATGTCCTACCCACCTTAATTTTTATTCAAATCACCTGGAAGGAATTATCTCTCAACCATTAACTTCTTTTATTATATGCCAAAAGGAAAAAAAAAATGGTCGGTAGTTTTCTGCTTTCACAAAAATAAATTTAGACATTTCTATAACACTTAAACTAGTTTTCTAAAAACAGAATTGTATGTCTTCCATTTGGGGAAAACTTAGCTGTTGCCTCCTAGGTACGAGGTACCAAGCCTAAAGCATCAGTACTGTTGGTTGCTGGTCTGCAACGAGCTGAAACAGACATTGACCATGACATTTAGAAACATTCGTAACGATTACACGCAACTGAAAATTCTTTTTCTTTTATCTTAACGGAAGTCATAGTCCATTACGAATTGGAAACGTGAAAAAAGATTTCTTCTCTTCTCCCTCCTTCTCTCCCTTCCTTCTTTTAAAACCACAATGGTTTGAGAAATACTGCTGTAATGGGTCAATATCAGGTAGTATAAAAAGCCATTATAGAGTGTATAATTATTTTCAAAATTAACCTTTTTAAAATGATAGTATTCTCATTGTGTGAGAAACAAACTTACCGAGGGTTTGGAGAGTGAGGATTTGTCAGTTACTTAGTTCACACGCACACACGCACACACGCACACACGCACACACGCACACACGCACACTTGCATACCTTCTGCATACCGTACTCACTAGAGCAATAGCTTATTTTTCTTAACTAAATATGATTGCCCCTTTGCTTATATAAATTAATACTTCAATACACAGAATGGTAATGAATTATTCTCAGAAGTAGGACATAATAGCACCTACAACACATCAAGAGAAATTTAGAAATAGGACTATCTAAGATAATGAGATACAACTGGGAATCTGGGGAAGAGGGGAAATTGACTTATGGAAGTAATTATTATGAATTTTAAATTATTTACTTAGTAAAGCAATGTCAAGATGCTTTTGTTAACCAACTTAGACTTTTTTTTTTTTTAAAGAGAATACCAAAATGTGGAACAACTACAGGTGTTTTGTATTCTTAAAAAAAAAAAAAAATCTTCAATCCTGTAACACTTTTGAGAAAATCTAGGACTGATTTGGATGGATGCATTGGTTTGTTTTGCTCTGACACAACCATTATTCTGAGAAAAACTGTGAACCGTGTCAGCGGGATGATATAGGGTATTTTGGTTTGTAACTTCTTGCCCAAAGCTTTCTTGTTTTCTTTAAAAAGAAAAATATTTGTGTGCTGTTTACAGAGACTTTAGCGTGCTGCTTGCCATTTTAGCTACTAACACAAACAACCTTGACAATCATAATCTATTTTTTTTATCCTTTTTTTGCCTCAAGACAAGTAAGCAGTCATCAATTATAGGCCCTCACATGAAATACAAATTTAGTGCAATGGAAATGAAAACTAAAGCAATTTGTACCTTTACTATTCCAAGGGGAATCATTCTTGGTCTATTTACTATGAAATATTCCCTCTATCTTATACTCTTCTAAGTTATATCAATGTCATCGACCATAACTTGAATCATAATGAGTAGATGATACCCTTGCATGACTAGAATCATGTCATCATTATTAGATGACCTAGTTAGCATATGTGGTTAAAAATGCCATTGCCTTTTTATTTATTGACTTATCTCAGAATGCCATAGGTTATATCAGGACTGGGTTCCTGATGTGTTCTTAGGAAATGGTATGGTGTTTTGTTGATTTTTTTTTTAAACCCATATCCACTAACCACATACACAGAGCCATCCACACTATTTTAAAATATTTCTTTACACACCATATTTTTTCCCTTATGACTTTTATTATCCATGCCCCTGGAAAAAAAATGTAAAACATGGGCAAAGAAATGTGATAGTCTCGTTTCAAAAGCAGTGGTAGACTTCAGGAGGGACCTCAAATCAGAAAAGATGTCCGTGAGAGAAACAGACCTTTCTTCCTGAACCTGCAGGGGTTAGATGGATGCATAGTGTGCTTGTCTTCCCTGAGGTCTGTGTACATTTGTGAGGAAAGGACTAGACGGTTAGTACTGCCCGAGGATGGGTCCTGATAACACCACATCCAAGGTCAGAGATCTCAGTGCTACACCTGGTCTTACGCTGACAAATAGGAATGTATAAAGAAAAAAAAAAAAAAGAAGCATTTGCTTAGTAGGAAGGATGCATTCTGGCACTTCCTCTCCTCACTTCCCCTCCTGAAACTTCCAACTCCTGAAATCTGTTTTTGTTCTTGATCATTAATTCCTGCTGTTGAAGTTCCCCTGCCCCTAACCTTCCCAGGCCATTGCTGTCTGCTCTTCGGGGGGATCAAAATGCTCCAGACAAGTTATTCTCTTCATTTAGGAAGAACTTTCTGTCTTAGGTCCTTTGACTTCTCTGGCTCTTTGCTTCTTTTCAAATTCCATTCAAGTCTCACCTTCTGTTTCCCACACATTCTGTGAAACTTGTTCTTAGCGTTTGTGGGTCTGTTTACTTACTTGCTAAGTCTGCCTGCACCATCTCCCAGGACTTAAAAGAAATTGGGGTAGATTGTTTAAAAAAATTAGGCAGCATGCCTGATGAACAATTGAATATTTGAATAAGCTTTGTCTTGTAGATGGTTATTAAAGAATTTTGGTTTGTAAGGAAATGTTGAGGTTTTCAATCTATAATATAACATCAGGGATTTTACAACACACTTATTTTCTGACTTGCTTAATGATCATACTAGCACGGTTGTGTGATACCTAGTTAGAGATGTAAGTGGGAGTCTTACCAGATAATATAATGATAAACTAACTAGAAAGTGGTCAAGTTAGCTGAGCCATCCTTGTATAGCCTGAGTATCCTCATAGACCCATACTGTGGATAGCAAGAGAAAGTGGGAATATTTGAATGGGTAGTATAGCTAAAGTTAAGGAGATGATACATAGACTATAAGTTAAGTTAAATGAATCCACTTTTTACTTTTATTATATTATATGATTGGAAGAAAAAACTTTACCCTCTGAACTGTATTCTCACCATAATGCTCATTAGCTCATGATTAAGTTTTACTGTGAGATGCCACAGCTTGTTTTTCAGATTAAAAACTTAGTTTACTGAAACATGACTTATCCTTGACAGACAATGATCTGGCTATTTGAATTAATTCCCACTTTCTTCCTATTTCCCTCAGGAGCTTCTTCTTTCTTCAAAGTAATAGTATTTATGAATGTGGCTGTGATGCTCCTTCCAAGATCAAAGTCAGATCTATTACCAAGGAAATCATGTAACAGATTCCTAACTGTATGCCCTCTGACTTGTGTGTTTTATTGAAAACTTTTTTTATATATATATGCTAGTCATTGGACCAAATTTGTTGTTTTTATTCTTGAGCATGTGGCACAGTGAGTTGCAAAGATCTCTAAAACCATTCTCACTGTCCTGTGCAGAAGGACTTGCTTTTCTGAATAGAACATACACCAGAAATAAAGGTTTGGATTGCAGCTTTGATATCAAAGCAATATGTTTCAATTGACTAAGCAGGGCCCAATAATTTGGATAAAAGCATGTAATATAACCATTACTGAACTATAAATAACCCTTCATTGAGCATTAACTCTTTGGAGCACATAGGTATGTATGTGCATCGTAAACATGTAGTAATATGAAAGATTTCAAGGTCACGTTCTGTTATTATTTAAGTTTATAATTAGCTGTTTACACACACATAGGTGGGAAAGCAAGAAATCTGGTTCTAAACTCCATTGCTCTGATCATGAAGTTTCTCTACAGAGAAATTTGGAACTGAGATAGAAACTGGACTATAGGCCAATAGCCTCTCCCTCAAACACTTAATGTTTAATAAATAGCTTTCTTGTGTGTAGGCCTCTGTTAAGGTATGGGAGACATATTGAAAAGAGGCCAAGTCATGGCCCCAGGCTTCAGAAATGACAATAATAGAAGATAAAACTAGTACTTGTGAAGCAATTTAAGAGTTAACAGTGTGACTTTGAAAGCACTGAGCACAGAGTAGGGAGGGAGAGCATCATAATCCGGGATAGTTGGGCAAGGCTTTATGGGACAGATGGAGATGTTTCCTGATCTAGACTTTAAAGAAAAGGCTGCACTGGGACCAAGGAAAGCAAGACTGAGTGGAGGCCTGGTGAAAGGACTGAATATGTGTTTACAGGCATGGGGGAGACCAACTGGGCTGGAGCTGAAGAATGAAAGCAAATGAACACAGAACAACCTGGCTTAGTGTCCTGACATGACACTGGCTAGAAGAGTTGTGGCGTGAGTGACAAACTCTGATTCCCGCTGCTGCTGATCCAGGGAAGGCTGAAAATGAACCTCTGTTGACAAAGCAGGTGGGGAGCCATTGGTGTCATAGAAATGGAGCCCAGACTCTAGATCTTGAGAGTCGAAGAGAACGTCAGGTCTGTGGAGGGAAAGGCACATCCTTTGGGCAAAGAGGGCTGGCTCTAGGCTAATGAGCAAAATACATAGGTTTACCTTTGAGATCTCTCCCTTATGCCTCTCTCTGCTTCTCCCAGAGTCCTGGTGTCCTGTTCTGACTTCAACTGTGCAAGGCTTCTCTTTAGCTTTGCCTTATTTCAGACGAGCAGGAGTTTCACTCTCCTTAGCCTCTCATCTTGAAAGTTAGACTCTACACCAGCTATTTCGTGTCCACAAAAGAAGGATAACATCCTGTGCCTAGCCACCTTGGTAGCAATCTCTCTTCCCTTTTTTGGTGAACATTTTAATGTTCTTTGGTTAAAGAAGTCTTTCAGTGTCCTTAATATCCAATCATATTGGGCCCTCCCAACTTAGTCTTTGTATAGCATTCATGCTTTATAAACTTTGTTTTACCTAATTAAAAACCATTACTGAGCTCTTATTAAACTATATATATATATATATAATTTTTTTTTTTTTTTTTTTTTTTTTTTTGGTGTTGGCTGACTAATTCACTTATTTAAATCATGGTGTTAAGACACAGTTTCCCTGAATAGGCCACTTAACCTCACAGAGATAAAATTGTTATTCTGTTCACCCAGATTTTACTTCTGGCCTTTAAAACACACACACACACACACACACACACACACACACACACACACAAATCCCCTACAAGATCCTGGTAAAGGGATTCTGGTGGTCTAATGCCCCAGCCCTCACCCTTGATGTGGGTATCATGGTGACATTTCAGGGGTGGCAGAATAGAGTGGTGCCAGTAAAACCACCTTTATTTTTGGTCCTAGGCTCTAAGGCTTTCATCCCAGAAAACGATTTGCGATCCCCAAGCTTGCTCCATGAGTTCTACGTTAGTTATCTTAAAAAATGGCACAGCAGGTCAGCAGTCTGAATGATTATGACCAGATTTCAGACCTGAAATTTCCTCTAAGATTTAACTTTTGGGAAAGAACATGGAGAGAAACAAGCATAAGAAATTGAGTTTTGAGAGTCTGGGGTTTTAAGAGGAAAATAGCAACTACACTCGGTTTCACACACAACACAGTTAATTTCTCAATTGAACTTGGGTAGTAATGAATAAAAAATGTCAATGCACAGTTTAAGGCATCATACAGCTGTGAGTTGCCCAGTGCCGATGCCAAACTCTGGCCTCGTGGTTCTCATCATTGCCTCAGTCTCTGCTTCTGAGCACAGTGTTCTACAAAGCTGGTACCCAATGCAGACTGGTTTACTGAATAACTGAATGATTGAAAAGTAAAATTTTTATTCTATTTGATGAGTAGGCATTTTTAATTATTTAACGTTTGACATAAGGAAAATTGAAAACAAGGCAAATCAAACACAAATCTAAATGTTAGTCATTAGTAACCTTTCTCCTCTCATGTCACCAGAGTTAAAGGATGTTTCTCCCCCCTCCACTATTTATTTATTCATTTATTTATTTATTTTTAAAATTTTATTTTATTTTTTCAGTGTAAAAGACACTTCTTAAGATTAACTAGAATTAGCTCTTTTTTTTGATTTTTCAAAGTTGAAAAGTCTCTATAAAACTGTATTTAATGCTTTAAAATTAAGGGACTAGTGTATTAACCTATTTTAAAATGACTTGCAATTAGTCCATGTGAAATGCAATATTGTTTAAGTATTACATGTTATACATGTTATATATTAGAAAAGCCATGTAATTTAGAAGACTTTGCTGATATGGTTTCGTTTTAACTGACCTTTTCTAAAACATGTTACTATGTTTTTCTATACGATGTACAGAAGTTTGATCAGTTACTTTTACATAGATAAATCCTTGTCATTTCTGGAAGGCATTTATTGCCGAAATTTAGTCAGTTCATTCTTTTAAAGATTATTGTCAAGTCATGATACATGTCATTGCTGACATAAGAGGTGGGCACAAAAATGGCAACTCTCATTTACCATTTTAAGGCTCCTCACTAGACATTCATTTTATTTATTAATTTATTAAAATGCAATTATTAAAAATACATCCAATTTAAGTTAAACATTATATATAAACATTATACAGGAAAAAATCATTAAAACATTGAATTCTCAGTTGCTTCTTTATGGTAAAATGTCTCCAGACGTCACATCTTCTGTCATGATCTAAGGCCAATGCCATCTGAGTTTTTGTTTAGTGACAGAGCTTTCTATAATTCATGGGCTAAAGCATCACTTCATACCATCTTGTGTTCTTCTCAGTGTAGGTAGGACCCCTCCAGCACATCAGGAACAATAACCTGGTTTAAATATGAATTTCAGAAAATGGCAGGCAAAAACATGTACATAAAATTTAATCTCCTATTTCATACTGGTTCCTTTTGAGATCCAAACTGACATTCCTTTTTAGATAGGGAGAGGAGGCACTATTCTTACCTAATACAATAAAGATCCATTTCCTTTCGGAAATTCCTGTCATAGTAGATTGTTATAATAATGGCATCTGATGAATCATGCCATCTCGTTTCCATGCCGCTTGTAATACAACATGGCTGTTCCTGCTGTGGAGAGGTAGAGTCTGTTCCTCCACACTATTCAGTCTGGGCTGCCCATGACTTGCTTTGATGGATAGAAAGTAGCAGAAGTTACAACTGCACGAGTTCTGGAGATATTTTGAAGACTGTGCCTTACCTCCTTGGAACCCTGAGAACATCAGGCTGTGAGAACTCCTGGAATGGGAGCTCACACAGTGACAGAGTTCTGGTCATCCCAGCCAGCAGTCAGCATTAAGCATCAGACTGGGAGTGAGGCCACTTTGGGATATCCAGCCCAGACCAGCTCTAACTTCACACGTGAGCCCCACTGAAACAACTGAAGAGTCACCCAACTGACCCGTAGAATGATGAGAAATGATAAACTTTTCCTGTGTTAAGTTACTAAGTGTTGGGGTTTACAGCAATGCCTGAAACACCAAGGAAATACTAAGATTTGTCACATCAGAAGCACCCTAACTCTCTAAGAGGCTGAATAACATTTTACGCTATTTTTCCAATTGAGTCATGCTGATCTTTGCCAAAATCATCTCGCTGGTTGGAAACCTTCAACGTTTCATGAAGGATTGTTGAAGTTTAATTTGCTGCAGAGACCATTCCAGGACTCTGTAGTTTTTTTGTTGTTGTTATTGGGCCTTTGGCTGCGCAGTGGAATGTGCTACATTGAACTGTCTTTCATATCCAAGGTAACCCAAATTACTTCACAAAGGAATGCACTAGAGGGTAGTGTCTATGCAGGCTGTAAAAGGACAATTATGTAATAGCTCATACACCGCTTAGGATTTTAGAACTTGTCTTACTAAGAGGAAGTGTGAAGAAAAGAGAAAATAAATGAAAACTGAACTACAAATATAGAGAGGAAGTAATATATTAATCACAATAGTACCCAAACTTCCCATGCAATCTTTATACTTTCTCAATTCTTTTTTAAATTGACATCAATGAAATGCTAGTTAAGTATGTCATAATTCAGTTCTACAAGTGTCCTGCATAATTTCATGCATTCCTTATTTCCATGTAGCAGGAAATAATAAGGATAACATTCCTTATATTATTATTTTGAATTAGTTCATGCTACATTTCTTTAATGTCTTTCATTTACTTTACAATGAAATTTACCTACATTAAAAGTACCTTCTGATATAGCCCCCATATATTGGTGCCATAGAAAACCGAGCCATGTGCGTCATGCATTCACATAATTCGTACTGCAACAAAATCATGAAAATGTCATTAGTGGATTATATATTTCCCCTGTTATCACCCTTTCAAGTAAATTCTATAAAAAAAATATAGAAAAACCACAGCTTATCTGTCTCAAGAGTTGTGTTCCTCTACTTTACTAAAGTGGAGAAGGATCCTAGTACTAAGTATTCTAGATTCTTTCTGCTATCCCTGGCACCGAAGAAGGACAAAAATTATTTCACCTGAATAGTTTGTTGTCACCTCCAAAACAAAGCATTAGGTCTATGCCTGACAGATTAGTTTGGGGTCAGGGTTTTATTTTTTAGAGTTCAAATCTTGCCTCCTCCCCTTTTGCTCAAGTAATAATTGTTCTGAACATGCATGGACTCCTTGATGTCATTCAGTGTGCTGTGCTTGTACATGAAATGTAAAGGCTGCCAGAAAGTTTTGCAGTTAAGCTACAACTAGGAAGTTGAGGGAAATATCTCTACCATAAAGCCCAGGGACTCAGTCAATAGCCTATGTTCTGCATTAGGCAAATCTGAGAACCCTAAAACGCCAAACAGCTCAGTTCCTCACTATTCCTTAAAGAGCTATATTCCACAGTACTTAGAGAATCTTTTCATCCTACTCTTCCTCCTTAAATGTTTCCCCAAAGTTTGCCACAGCTTGGTGACCTTTAAAGGGCTCAGGGGAGAGCAGGGGGAGAGACTTATCCACCTAAACAGTAAGTGTAGTAAGGCAGATAATAGAGACAGAGATGAAGTACTAACAGTGCAGGAAAAGGGAGATTCAGGGGTTCCTGGGCGGCTGAGGCTGTTCAGCATCTGCCTTTGGCTCAGGCCCTGATCCCAGAGCCCTGGGATCAAGTCCCACGTCAGGCTCCCTGCTCAGTGGGGAGCCTCCTTCTCACTCTCCTTCTCCCCCTGTCCCCCATTTGTGCTCTCTCTCTCTCAAATAAATGATTAAAATATTAAAAAAAAAAAGAAAGAAAAGAAAAAGGGACATTTACAGAAGAATCGATGTCAAAGCACCAGTACAAGTTCACAGTGAGAACTATCTAAGTTGAGGGGAGGACACAAGCTGAAGCACAGAGATGCACGTAAGTTGTTTAGAAAATAGAGTAAAGCTTCTTGGGAGGCACTTGTGTGGCTTCAGATTCTTGGGGGACAGGGGACTGGTGGGAGGTAGGGTGTGTGAGGTAGACCAGAGCCAGACTGAGAAGGGACTTCCATGCTATAATGAGAAAGAAAAATACTTGGTTTTGAACCCACCTTGTTAATGGCTGCGCAACAAAAACTTGACCCCTGAGTATTGAGCTGCCTGTAGTTCTTTCTAGAAGACTCCGCTTCATTATGCATAAAACTCGGGCAATAAACAGGCAATTAGTTGACATAAAATAATTTATTGTTTAATTATTTGAATTCATGGTGGTAAGTATTCGAGAATTTGGCTTTCAAAAAATGGAAACCCTAATAGTTAGAGTGATATATAACGTATAGAAGCAAATTAAGAGGTTGTAACTAATAGATCTGGCACTATTATTAATTAAGGGTAATTAAAGAATAGGGTCACTCTATTGAAATGAAGGATTGAGATAAGCATCTAAATAATTGACACCCAGAACCCTCGTTGACCTGAATTACCTGAGGTTTTTGGCTTTAATTATGAGATTAGTTGCCTCCAATTCCCCATTTTGCTTTGCCAGCATGCTACAACGTCGTGACTAACTAGGCCACCAAAAGGAAATGAAGTTCTCAACAGAGATAATCAGAAACAATTTCAAAGGGCTCCTGACAAGCCAGAGAACAGTAGTTATAGGGTGAACTCCAAAAGAAAATAGCACTTTAGGGGCACCTGGGTATCTCAGTAGATTAAAGCCTCTGCCTTCAGCTCAGGTCATGATGTCAGGGTCCTGGGATTGAGCCCCGCATTGGGCTCTCTGTTCAGCAGGGAGCCTGCTTCCCTTTTTCTCTCTCTGCCTTCCTCTCTGCCTACTTGTGATCTGTCAAACAAATAAATAAAATCTTAAAAAAAAAAGAAAAGAAAATAGCATTTTATTCTCAATGCTGTCAACCTGAGATAAAATTACTTCTTATTTTAAGGAAAATCGACTACCTTAATTGTGCTTCATTTGCTGCAAAGTTTTAAATTAATCCATACCACATGAGGACAGCTCCCTTCCCCCTCAGTTCTATTCTCTCATACAGTTTTGCATGTGGATACTTCTACTTACGAATGTTGTCCTTACCTAAACATATTGTTTCCGCTCTCCCCTCCAGAGATGCACTTCTTGTTCTTGTCACGATTCCGTAGAGGGCAGTGATCATGTGACTCTTACTCGAGTGCTTGTATACGAAAGAGCCAGTTAAGGCAAATATCAAATGGTGAAGACTTATGGTGCAGACAGGTTAAAAAAAAAAAAAATATATATATATATATATTACAAATAAATATATATATTTGTATATATAAAAATATATTTATATACATTATATACATTACATATTATACATATAAGCCTGCAGACAGGTTTTTATATATATATTATATAGTGTATATATAAATATATTATATTTTTATATATACAAATAAATATATATATATTTTAAACCTGTCTGCACCATAAGTTTTATGGTATTTGTATATGTATGTGTTTATATATATATACACACATAAGTGTGCATATATATATATATATATATATATATATATACATGCATTTTTAATAATTGGCTTTTACTTAGAAAGTAGAGACCAAAATAAAATGTAGTCTCTGCTTTTTTCTCCTTGGTGTATCAGAGTTAGGAATCGAATCGATATCATTTCAGTATGAGATAGTGGAGACAGCATGTGGACATCAGCAGAGTAATTAAAAAACCAATGAATTTACTTGGTAAAAAGCAGTCAGTGACTGCTTCCAAGAAATCTATTTACACCCAAGTATCCTCAGGCATGTATGGGAGAGTGTAAAATGATTGAGTTTTAGTTATCCTTGTAGCAGCAAATTTCAATTATAATTTCTACTGTAAAAAAATTGTTATAGTAATATTACCTTGAAGTTCCCCAAGCTTACAGGCACCAGAGACTTATGAGGAAGAACATTTCTGTTTTACTAAAAAACCTGTATTTTCTCAAAACCTCAGTTTATAGATTTTTTTCCCCTCATTGGTTACAGACTCCTTGATCCAACTCACAATTCCTGCTGTTTTGGGCGCTTAGATGGGGTACCTCCTTAGAAACAATTTGTAGTAAACAACAACAAAACTTTGTTTTTGAGTTTTTTGATAAAGTGTAGGGATTCTCTAGGGAAATTTTCACCCCCAATTTAACACATAATGAGAACTTGCTACTTGTTTCGCACTTTCATGACACACTTCGGAAAGACCAAGTTATGCACAGCAGCACAGGAGTCAGAAAATAGGTTTCGGCTCAAGTGCGAATCCCGGTAGACTGTTAGTGGGGCCCCGTGTTGAGCGGGTCACCAGGAAAACACGGCACAATTCATTAACAATGTCTGCCGTGCGTGCAGGAGCCGGGGAGGACACCGCTCTCCATGCTTGGCTCATTAGGACGGGCTTCTAGGGTAGCATTTCAAAGTGAGGCCAAGGATTCTCATCACTTTGTCTTTCTTCCAGGCTTTAAGAGTCGTGTTCCTCTGCTTTACCTACAATGTCTAGGACAATACTTGGAACATGAAGACCTGTGACAAACACTGCTCTGATTACTTCGGGATCCCTAAGTAGGAGGCGATATCATTGCTGGTGATTTGCCATCAATGCCCCAGGCCCTAGCTGGGATTATCTGCCCTATTATAATAAATCCTTTTATTTTAAAGTTCTATACTGTTGTGGCAGAAATGTTCAGTATAGCAATGGTTTTCAAGAGAACATTTTCTCAACTGTAACTGATTGTAAACACATTTCATAGTCTCGTCTTCTTGGTGTGTTTTACATTTTTACATTTTAAAAAAAGCCTTATTTTATTCAACAAGAAACTGTAAAATCATGAGTGCCTTTGGAAAAAGTTTAATTATTAGCTAGTTTGCTTTACCATTTCCCACCTGAAAAATAGAACGTTAACATTTACCATTCTCCTCTAGAGGCTCAGGAACATCGATTGGGTGAATACACTTCATAGATACTTGATAGGGAGCACGTCTGAGACTATTTTGGGAGAAATTCTAGAGCTGTGTCCTTTTCACAGGCAGAGCCCTTCCCCACCCCAGCCCCGCCTCCACCGAAGGTCTGTGGACTTTCTAGTACCAGAGCAGCAAGGGCAATATCTTGCTCAAATGATACCAAGCACATCTTGTGGAACTGCGCTGTCCAGCAGGGAAACCACAAGCCGAATGTGGTGATTAGAGTCTGAACATTAATTAAAATGAAATAAAATTAAAAATCCAGTTCTTCAGTTACAGTTGCCAGATTTCAAGTGCTGAGGAGCCGCAGGTAGGGACAGCTACCCACACGGCGCAGTGAAGAACAGATAGAGAAAGAACATTGTATAATACACTGGTAAAAATTCATGTACTTACGCGTGTTTCTAATTTATATAATTTGCTGTATCTCTGGAATCCTGAAATGAATCCATTTTAAAAGGGCCCCACAATAAATATAACGATAAAAAAAAATGCCTTCATCATAGAAAGTTCTATCACAAGACCTATTCCTGAGGCTCCCCTGTTGGCAAAGGATGGTGGTGGTTTAATTCCACATGGCTCCCTTCTCACAGCGTGAACATCCGTAGAGTAGAGATGTAGCTGGAAAGCAGATTTTCCTAGTATATTCAGTTTGCGGACTGACCTTCCTCCATTGATTGTGCTTTTGTCTCACATTGTTATCTGTGTCTTTTCTTACCAATGAGACTTGTGAGTTAATGAAGGCAGGGGTTGTGTCATTTTCCCCCCTTTTTCAGCATTAGTGCAAAATAGATATTTGTTGAAACATACTGCTTTTTTTTTTTTTAAGATTTTATTTATCTGACAGACAGAGATCACAAGTAGGCAGAGAGGCAGGCAGAGAGAGAGGAAGGAAAGCAGGGTCCCCGCTGAACAGAGAGCCCGATGCGGGGCTCGATCCCAGGACCCTGGGATCATGACCTGAGCCGAAGGCAGAGGCTTAACCCACTGAGCCACCCAGGTGCCCCTCATACTGCTTTTTTGACTAAAGATTCTAAGTTCTAGGCTGGGATACTCAAGCAATAGTGATCTTTTTTCACAGATGATTATAGTTGGGGGTAGACACCAAATATAGTGGCTTAATTTTTATATGTATAGAATTTTTATTTTTAATTGAAGTGGAGTTGACATACAATATTGTATGTTTCAGGTGTATTGTATAACATAGTGATTTAACAATTATAACTTTACAAAATGTCCACCACCTAAGTGTGGTTACTGTCACCATATAAAATTATTGCAGTATTTTAAATATATTTTTTGAAGATAATGTTTTAAGGCATGTTGTTAAAGAGTATCAAGGGGAATAAAAAGGATCAAAAATTGTTTTTGGAATTCTCTGTATTTCTGACGGATAATGAATACACATATTTTTATACACCATTTGAACAGTAGATAAATCTGGGGAAAAGAGTGCAGTAAGATCATCACATGTACTGTATTTGTGCCTTAAAGTGAACAATTTAACACTCTGAAGCTGGTTAAAAAAAAAAGAGAGAACAGAGGCAATTCTTTGAAGTGGTTGTATGTGCATAAGCTTCTTGTCCCCTTGAGCAAAAGAGAAGAACAAAGGTTACATTTATTAGGGATCGGAAAATATTTGTACTGTGGGACAATGGCTTGTTTGCAGCATTAAGGAAAAGTTATTAAAGTGTTTTATTTGCAGTTTTTAATAGAATGGGGGTTCTTTCTGACTTTTATCGTCAGCTCTGCAGTTGAGATGGTC
This sequence comes from Enhydra lutris kenyoni, assembly GCF_002288905.1. NCBI lineage: Eukaryota > Metazoa > Chordata > Mammalia > Carnivora > Mustelidae > Enhydra > Enhydra lutris. The sequence continues at coordinate 16,086,998 of NW_019154142.1, forward strand.
CCACACCCAAGGAGCACTGGCAGCCCAAATGAGAAGTCTGGGTCTTTGCCGGGCTGCTCGTTCGGTGGCCCCTTTACTCCTGCTGGAGCACATGTTTGACATTTTCCTTGTCTGGAGACTTCTGTGAGGTCTGCAGATTAGCAGCGGCCAGAAAGTCAAAGGCTGAAAGGATGGTTGACTGACTCAGTGAATAAAGCTCTGGACATCACATTACCTCTGGCCTGGAGCATACGGAGTCGGTCCTGCAGCTCTCAGAGGGGCGGAGAAAGAGCCTTCCGCAGCCTTGGCTCGGCCAGTCCGTGTGTGCTGAACCAAAAAGCAGACTGAACAAAGACATCTAAATTTACAGCTTGGGTTAAAGAGCTGAGAGGCTAATCCAGTACAGAAAAAAGCAACATGCAAATCACAGATCATTGTGTATGTCACTGTGTGTTCATCCCAGGGCGCAAGAAAATATTACACACATATTTTTAATTGGGGCAGAATAAAAAAAATATATGTATGATGGACCTATTAAATATATACTTGAATGAGTACCTCAAATGTAGATATTTCATTCCTCCGTCCTATTTGTGTCAGAACTCTGAGATCAACTGATTTCTGAAAAAAGTGCTATACATCAGTAATACAGTACTGCTTTTAGACTCTTCACACATGACTTGCAAATAAAAATCTACACTTATTTTAAAATAGCACTTGAATATTCTAGGGACACTGAATTTTTAGTATCTACTTTGACCCCTTGGTAGTTAGCATGTCATATAAATCTGAAATTACAGATTTCCCCACACACTTATTATTATCAGTCCTTTGTTGACAATGCTTTTTAAAAACAAAAAAAGACTATTTAGAAGTTGCTAAATGAACCTAGATGACTATGAAGACTAGACATTTGAGTTCTGAAATCAAGTAAGTCCATTTAGTAAAAGAGAAAACAATGCACAGAAGTGATAACCAGGAACTATGGATCCAGACTGCCTAGATTCAGACCCTGGTCTTCTGTTTACTAGTTTACTGATGTCAGTCAGGTTACTGAACCTCTCTGTGCCTCAGTTTCCTGTAAAGTGGGAATAATAATAGTACCTATCTGATCTGATAGAGTTGTTGCAGTGCTAAATGAATTAATACATGGGAAACTTTGTAGTAATACTTAACACATAGTAAGCACCATCTAAGTGTCAGCTATTATAATAGTTATGGTAAGTTTTCCTTTTTGAAGTAGACATTTTATTATGAAAAAAATTACTGTAATTCAGGTGGTAACTTTTATTCTCAAAGACTTGTCCAGATTAAGTTTGCTGTCCTAGAGATAAGCACACCAAAGTTTTTTTCTGAAGATTCTTCATCAGAAAGAAACGAGACTATAAAAAATTATGGTATAAATATGTATTTCTTTTGATTTGTTGATTTGTCCCATTTGTTGATTTTTGCTTTTTTTATATATACTTTTGATATTATATATAAAACTCATAAGCTATTACCTCACACAAACCTGATAGAATGGCTATAATTTAAAAAGACAGAAGTGTTGATGAAGATATGGAGAAAACAGAACACTTATGTACTGTTGATGGGAATGTAAATTGGGGCAGCCACTATGGGAAACAGTATAGATGTTCCTCAAAAAATTGAAAATTGAATTACCATGTGATCTAGCAATTCCACTTCTGGCTATATATTTAAGAGAAAGAAAATCACAATCTCGAAAAGATATCTGCATTCCCATGCTTACTGCAGCATTATTCACGATAGCCAAGATATGGAAACAACCTAAGTGTCCATCAGTTGATGAAGAGACAAAGAAGATGTGGTATATATGTACACTGGAATATTATTCAGCTGTGAGAAAGAAGGAAATCTTGTCACTTGTGACAACATGGACGGACATTGAAAGCATAAGTGAGGTAAGTCAGACAGAGAAAGACCAATACTGTAGGATATCACTTGTATGTGTAATCTAAAAAAGCTAAACTCATATAGACAGAGAGTAGAATGGTAGTCATTGAGGCTGGTGGGGGTTGGGTATGGGGAGAATTGAGCAGGTGTTGGTCAAAGGGTACAAACTTGAAGTTGGAAGATAAGTTCTAGAGATCTGATGCACAACATTGTGATTATAGTCAAGAATACGGTATTATATACTTCAAAGTTGCTAGGAAACCAAATCTTAAATGTTCTTACCACAAAAAAGAAATGATAATTATGGGATGTGAAAGGTGTTAGCCTCTAGTTACCATATTGCAATATATAAATGTATCAAAACATTACATCTCATACCTTAAACTTTCACCATGTTGTTTGTCAAATATATCTCAACAAAAATATGTTTTTCGATATGTGGAAATTTATAATGTATTTTCCTCATCTCTCCAATTTCCAGATAATATATGATGTTCTCAATTTGTAAATACATTTTTTTGGCAAGTCGTGAGTTTAATTTTTATGTTTTATGTAATAATTTTTAAAACCTATCATTTCCAAGTTATAAAAAATTAACTTTATTTGAAACGTCTTTTTCTCTTAAATATGAACCTTCCATCTGACATTCACATTTTTTAGGTAACATTTCACCTGACTTGTTATTTAATATAGAACTTATATCTGTGTATTATAGAACAGTTGCAAAAATAAAGCAAAGCTCGAAGGATCAAATGAGAATCACCCACAGTCTCAATAACCATAGATGACTATTTTTCAAATTTCAGTGTATTTACTTTCTGTCCTTTACTCCATGCCTATATGTGCATCTATATAGGTGTATATTCATAAAGCAAAAACAGGATAATACCACACTAACTTTTAGATACATGGTAGAGTGAGAGACAGCAATGCCCCGAGGTTATGAATGGGGAGTTAGGGACAGACTGCCAGAGGTCAAATCCTCAATCTACCATTTACTAGTGGTCTGAACCCAAGCAAATCCCTTATCTTTCCTCAGTATCAATTTTCTCATCTATAAATACAGGGATGAAATTGAAAGATTCCTTAATATGCTTGAAAAAAGCTTTTGAAAAATTTGTAAATATGTCATAAAGCTATATTGTTAAATAACTTTTTTTAAAGATTTTATTTATTTATTTGAGAGAGAGAGAGAGAGAGATCACAATAGGCAGAGAGGCAGGCAGAGAGAGAGGGGGAAGCAGGCTCCCTGCCGAGCAGAGAGCCTGATGTGGGGCTTCATCCCAGGATCCTGGGATCATGACCTGAGCCGAAGCAGAGGCTTTAACCCACTGAGCCACCCAGGCACCTGTTAAATAACTTAAAAAAAAAAAGATTTGTTTATTTATTTTAGAGTGAGAGAGAGTGCACAAGTGGGGGGAGGGGCAGAAGGAGAGAGACAAGCACACTCACCGCTAAGCAGGGAACCCATAGAGAGACTCAGTCTCACAACCCATGAGATCATGACACAAGCCAAAAGCAAGAGTTGGAGGCTTACTTGACCAAGCCACCTAGGTGTCCCTAAATAACTTTTGAAACAGATTTTAATGAGCATAATTTTTTAGTGGTTATATTATAACTTATGTAAACATTTATTTACAGTTACAGTAAACAAGAGTTTATTTTGACTCTAGATAAAACAGAAAAACCAATAATAAGTAGCCTTAACAATAAGGATACTTCTTATTTCACATACCAAGGGGACTTATGGACTTGTTTCAAAGTGGATTAATCCAACAACTCAACAACAACATCAAAGTTCTTTCCATTTCCCTGTTCTATTCTCAGCATATGGGCTTATTGTGCTAGGCTGGATCCTCTCATGGTTCCAAAACATTCGCACGGTTTCAGGAATTGCATGTAGACATATCAGTGCAAACTAGAAGAAAACAGAAAATCTCTGACTCATGGTTTTTATAAGAGCAAAAAAAACTACCAGAGGCAGACTTGCTCTCATGTTTCATCGGCCAGAAACCTGTCATGTGCTCATTTAAAAATCACTCAATAGAAATGGCATCTTTCTGACAGACTTCACGCATCCTGACTAGAGAGAGCTCATCCTCACAGAAGCTCTTGGATTTTCTCTACCTGAATCAAACTGGGGTTCTACTTAGCCTGGAATAGGGATAGAATGGCGGCTCAATAAACATCCAAGAATGTACAATATATGGTTATCATTTTTTAATCATTTTTGCTAGTCGTACCTTTCTTATTATAAACATGACCATAGTCAACCACCTTGAACAAACTTATTTGTGTACATCTTTAATTTTTAAAGAATTCAAATGTCTATAAATGGAATTCTGAGGTAAAAGATTTTTTGGTTTGAGTCTTTTAATGTATGTTTTCATGTAATGTATGTATGTAACAAGAAAAATGTGTAGCATGTGTTCTTGAGTTTATCCATGCTTTTATACCCCAGCTAATATGAGGTATGACCATTAGTCAGATTTCTACCAGGTGAAATTAGTATCATTTATTTTGATTAGTATTTCTTTGATTACTCACTCCCTTGCTAAACTTTTATTCTAATAGTCAGATTATTAGACAATGAAATGACAAATTGGTGACAAGGAAACTCAGATTGGGCTTCCAGGAATAATTCCCAAGACTACTGTAGAACTGGTCACCAAGGCCAAGCTGATATGTCAAAGTGGAAAGATGCTGCCCTTGGAGTTAACTCTAGATTCTTATCACTTTTGCTCTGTCACTAGTGATTTGCTAGTGAGTGCCTCTAGCCTATTTTCTCTACTAGTTCTGAATTCAAGAACTCATAGAAGAATTTGGAGGACATCTAGAGTTCTAGCTGACTTGGGTTCCAGAAAAATAAGTTACGGCTTTTTAGCTTTTGCAGTATTAGAAGGCATTCAGGAAAGAGAATGGATTAGATACTGATGAGCCGACTTCAATTTCTGCCACACTCAGCAATTCTACTTCTAGGAATTAATTAAAAAAAAATTATGGGTGTGCCCAGAAACATAGCTAAAGAGATATTTGTCACAGTGTTACCTATAACAATGAAAGACTGGAAACAATTTATATGACCAAAAATAGAGGGTTGATATTAGTTTTGGAATATTATGGAACCATTAAAAATAAGCCTCTAGGAGAAAATCTAGGTGACCTTGAGTTTGGCAATGAGTTTTTTAGATACAGCACCAAAGGCACAATCCATGAAAGAAAAAATTGATGAGCTGGATTTCATCAACACTAAAATCTTCTGTTGTGTGAAAGACAACATTAAGAGAATGAGAAGAGATGACATTGAATGGGAGACAATATTTGTAAGACACATATCTGATAAAGGACTTGTATCCAAATTATACAAAGACCTATTAAAACTCAACAATACAAGAACAAACAACCCAATTAAAAACTAAGCAAAGAATTTGAACATGCACCCTCATCAAATAAAATATACAGCTGGCAAATAAGCATATGAAAAGATGCTCCACATCATATGTTATCAGGGAAAGACAAGATAAAACAACAATGAAATACAACCACATACCTATTAGAATGCTTAAAATCCAAAAACACTGGCAATTCCAAGTGCTGATAAAGATATAAGGCTACAGGACTCTCATTTGTTGCTGGGAGGACTACAAAGTGGTACAGCAACTATGGAAGACAGTTTGGCAGTTTCCTACAAAGCTAAACACAGTCTTGTCATAGGATATTGCAATCATACTTCTACGTATTTACCCAAATGAATTGAAAACTTAAGTCTACACAAAAACTTATATACAAATGTTCATAGAAGCTTTGTTCAATAATTGCCAAAAATTAGAATTAACTAAGATGTGTTTAAATAGATGAATAAATAAACAGTGGTACAGCCATACAATGAAGGATTATTCAATGATAAAAAGAAATAAACTATCAAGCCAAGAGAAGACATAAAGGAAACTTAATTACATATTGTTACATGGAAGAAACCAGTCCCCAAATCCTATATAGGTCCAATTACCTGACATTTTAGAAAGGGTGAAACTAGAGACATAATGAAAAGATTAAGGGGAGAGTAGAGAAGGATAAATAGATGGAACATAGAGGACTTTTAGGACAACAAAACTATTCTGTATAATCCTATAATGGTGGATACATGACATTATGCATTTGTCAAAGTCCAGAGAACACAAAGAGTGAACCTTAGGGTAAACTATAGACTTTAGTTAATGATTGTGTATCACCATTAATCCATCAATTATAAAAACATACCACATTAACGCAAGATAATAATAGGGGAATCTAAATTCCCACTGGGGGAACTGGGGATGTATGGAACTCTGTTCTTTCTGCCCAACTTCTCTGTAAATCTAAAACTTCCCCTAAAAAGTTTATTAATTTTTAAAAAGGCTATACAAGATTATTTGATGACATGAAAAAATACCCATAATGTATTAAATGAATAAAGATGATCCCAAAATTCTGTGATCCTCTTTTTATTTAAAATACATGTATGTGTGCATTCAAACACACACACACACACACACACACACACACACACACACTTACCCATGGACAGAGATTTGAACACACAAACCAAAAGGTCAGTCAGCAGTCATTGTCTCTGAGTTGTGGAATGAAGTGCAATTTTTTGTTTATTTTTTAATATGAATTTCCAAAAATTTTACAATAGAGGTTTCACTTTTCTGAAAAGAAAAAAAGTGTTTTTTTTTTAAACTTCTATCAGAATATCTACTACCAATAATTATTTTTAATTGGTAAACTCTATGGGTAAGTTCCAAAAATGGTACAAGCTTGTTTTTTTTCTTAAGAAACAAACAACATTTATCTAAAGAATATTCACAATAAATTATTTTCCTTTGAAGATAATTATTTTATAATGGCCACTAGTTGTTTCTGCAGAGGTGTTAGGTTGCAATTTGAACCCCACAAAGTCTGAAATTGAAGTCATCATCTTCCGGTCTATACCCATTCTTCTGGCATTTGTTACATCTGAAAATTGCAGTGCTGCCCTCTACAATCTTCTAAAAATCACAGGCACTTTTAAAACTTCTGTTTCAGCTTCCACACCAAAATTCTCTCCTGCCTCACCAATTCATCCACCATGCCATTAGGTTTATTTTTTATCAAAATGTCCTTCAAAAACCATGGACAATTGCATTGTTTGAAGAATAGGACTCAAACTCTAATTGAGTATTCAAAGCTTTCCCTTGTCTGGTCCAATTTACCTCCCCAGGTGTATCTTCCAGGATAGTCAGTTTCCCACCCACTGAGCCCTACATGAGATGACATACTGTTTCTTCCACATTCTGCATACTATTGTTTCTATACCTTCATTCCATATTTCAGGTGTGGAATCTGTTTGTTCTAACTAATTTCCCTACTCTCAAAATCTGTGGCTATTGAAATCTTATTTTTCCTTCAAACCTTTAGATTCTTAAAACTTTTCCTTTTTTTTTTTAAGTCCCCATCAGAATCCCATTTCCTTTGTCCTCCCCTAGAACTATGCTGAGTCTCCTTCACAGCACTTTTAAAAATCTCCATTATGTAATGTGAGTCATGCCTACATCCATTTTCCTCGATAGACCAAAATATTCTTTAGGATAAGGACCAACCTTTTGTATCACCTAAAACACACAAAGTGCAGATCTTTGCACAATAAATGGCTGTTAAATTGAATTGATTTAAATTACATTAGAAGTCATTTGAAAGTGCTAGCAAAATACCATTAATGGTGTCCGTGTAAGATGCTTTGAATTAAGTGTGAGGACAAATACATTAATGCTAACTTGCTCTCAAGCAAACACCACCAGCTCTGCTGTGAAGATTATCAAACATCAGCTTCTCTTCCCAGGACCTGTGATTAGAATGCCTGATTCTCTAAGTTCAGAACAAGTTCACTTTTTTTTTTTTGAACCACGATCAGAAGACTGCATCATAAGATCAATGCAAGAAAAAGTGTAATAGATGCACAATTTAAAAAGAAGTGATCTGAAATCATTTTTTGTATATGAACATGTTTGTGTTATTACAAAGAAGGAGTGGCGAAGGAAGCAGAGGAAATGGTGTGTGACCCCCCTTTTCACCACTCCCCCCCAAACCAAATTAGCAAACACTTGATGACCCAGATCTTCCTTTTGTTAAAAATCAAATAATCTTCCTCTAAAAGTGGTTATTTGATCATTCTTACATACGGGAACTTGGAAAATGTGGTTTGACATCCCTTCAAGAAAGAAACTGCTATGTTTCTTTAAGGTCCTCTGAATGTGTGAAGGATTTTAATAATAACTGATTTTAAATTATTGGTAATAGGACAAACATCAAATAACGTTGCTTATAGTGCATTGTAAAAGATCCATTATTAATTTCTATTATAGAAACATGCATTCATATGGAACCAAAGATGCTGTCCATGGTCCTGATGCTCACATAACCCTTACTACAACAGCAAAATTCCAGATATAAAAAACCATAGGGGGAGTCTTCATTGTGCAGTATTTTCTTATAATCATTTAATTTTCCACTTGATTCAAGAAGGAATATTTTGCTTAATTTCTTATTTATCCATTTGCATACAAAGTTGTGGCCTATATAGACTATAAACCACTGACCCCTCTTATACCAACTGTTTAACGTCATATATATTGCAGTCTAGGTTTTTATAGCTCAAAAATAAGCTTTGTGTAACAGCAAAACAATGAAACAAATCATTAACTCCTTAGAAGATCATAATAGCCTGATAAATATGTGGTGTGTGTGTGTGTGTGTGTGTACTCATTTTTTGTCCAGCTTCTGCATTTAGATGGATTTTCTTACTCTGTTGTGTATAGGGAGTCAAAGAAATAAACAAATAGCCTTTACTGACAAATACATCCAAGATTTATTTAAAAACTTCTTTTAGTAAAAATCAGCAAATTTCGAGTTATTTTAAAAACTGAAGTATACTAATCCATAATTATAAATAAGTTATGGATTTACTATGCTGCAGTTGCTTAGACCAATTATTTTCACTGTTATTATATCATAAATCCTGATAAAATTCCTCAATGCAATGAAATAATACAGCAAGTAAATAAATAATTTTAAATCGAGAAATAAGGCTCAGGGCTTAATTTGTCCCTGTGGCCAGGTATTCAAGGCAAAGTTGGACAGGACAGGTGATATGGTACAGTAAGCACTAAAATTTAGAGGCATGATAGCATCAGCTATAAGAGTGCTATGTTAAGTTTGAATTCTTTCCATTTATCATCTTGTGTCACACCTGAAATACTACCCAAATTCAGTGTATATTTTGTATGTGTAGTAATCTAACTTTATAGGGAATAGTCTAGTGATCCTCATTTACTATCAAGATGTAATGCTGGTGATTAAATTACAGATGACACACCACATCAATTCTTATTAGAGATGTGCAGGCAGTAAAATGTTTACATTTCAGTAGATGATTTGAGCCATCTCTCTTACCCATTTTTAATTATATTAAACTTGGTGATTATCACTAGGTCCTTTAAACTGCACTTGCCCAAGTTACACATTTGGCATCATATTAAGGCAAGTTTTTTTTTAATATATATATTCGCATGTTAGTACCTCTGTTGGTATTTGTAAAAATTAAGGGAGAAGATGTCTATCAGAAAGGTTTGTACATTTTAAAGTCCTATAAAAATAAAAATGGCACATTATATTTATGCAACAAATATTTATTTAGCGTCCATTATGTATCAGACATTCCTGTAGGCACTGGGGATAAATTAGTTGAAAAAAAAAAAAACCTACCTTCATGAAGCTTATATTCTAGTGAGGGAGACATATCATAAGCAAGTAAAATAAATAGCATTTCAAGATGCTAAGTCCTTTAGAGAAAAACAAAGAAGAGAAACAGAGAACAATGTGGGGAGATATAAAGGGCTGAAATGTACAATAGAATAGTAAAGAAAGGCCTTGTGAGAAGACAACCTTGAACAGAGGCCTGGAAAAGTTGGGGAAGGAATTGTTGGAAGAAGATTTTACCAAACAGGAGGCGCAGAAAGGGGTGCCCGGGTGTCTCAGTGGGTTGAGCCTCTGCCTTCGGCTCAGGTCATGATCTCATGGTCCTGGGATCAAGCCCTACATTGGGCTCTCTCCTCAGCAGGGAGTCTGCTCCCCCCCACCCCTGCCTGCCTCTCTGCCTACTTGTGATCTCTCTCTGTCAAATAAATAAATAAATTTTTTTTTAAAGGCACAGAAAGTTCTAAGTCAGGAGCTCATGTGGTGTGTTTGAAGAACATCAGATAGACTAGTACAGTGGAGCAGTGTGAGTGAGGGCAAGAGTAGTAAGATAGCATGAGAGTGGCTAAAGTGATTCAGGAAGAGGACAGCGCAGAGTATTGTCGACCATATAGGTTTTGGATTGACAAGTGCCTGGCTCTAGCCAGTGAAATGTGAGCAGCAATGACATCTTTACCCTGGGTAACTCATGTGTGCCCCACCTTCCTTTTCTTTTCCTCTAAACTGTGCCAGAAGATGTTACAGTTGGTAACTCATATAATAACCTAGTCCTGGGGTATCGAAGATGAAGTGATATGAAGTAGAGTGTTCATCTCACCTATAATAAGTAGGTACTATGAGTAAGAAATAAGCCTTTGTTGTTTAAGGTACTGAGATTTGGGGGTTGTTTGTTACTATAGCATAATGGAGCTCCTTCTCATTTTTACAGGAAATCTTTGGAGGTTTTGAGCAGAGAAGTTACATCATCTGACTTCTGTGTCCAGTGGTTATTCTAACTTCTGTAATGAGAAGAGCCCATTGAGGGCAAGGGCAGATAAAAGAGATGAGAGGGGGACTATTGCACTTACGTAAGCAAGAGATGATTATAGCTCAGACCAATATCAATGAAGGCAGCAAAACATGGTAGGATTATAGGTATGTTCTGAAAGAAAGCAAATAGAATGTTCTGATGTATTTGATATGGGGTATGAAAGCAAGAGATTTAAGAATGATTTTAGTTTTGGCTTGGACAATTGGAAAGATGGAGTTGCTATTTACTGAAATGGGAATGACTAGGCAGAAATAAGTTTTGAGTGACAGAACTGGGAGTTTTATTTTGTACGTGTTAAGTTTGAAATATGTATTAGCCATTTAACAGAAGATATGAAGTAGATCTTTACATAAGTCTGGAGCCCAAGAGAGATATCCAGACTGATGATATAAATTTAAGAATAATCAGTAGAGATGGCATTTAGTTATTTAAAAATCATTTTTCCTCCAACTTCAATATCTAGATCCTGTAGAAGTTGGTCTCTAATGGCTCTTTTATTTCTCTCTCTCTTTCTTCAACTGATGTGCCACTTTCTTTTGACATTTCTAGCAATGTCTTGTTGAATGTTAGAGAGTATAAATCTTTTGAAAACACACATATTATGGTAGCTGCAGATATTGTTATATCCTCCAGAGAAGATTCACCTCATCCCTGCTTAGGTTAATAGTGTGGTTACTGGTCAGGCTGTGTGACAGCCCAAGTAAATCTCAGTCTATCTGTAGCCCAGCCCTCACTCCCCACTGGCAGGTCTCAAACTCAAATCTTTGCCTTGTGAGGCTGCTGAAAGCTCTGCTCCATTTGTAAAAGGCTTTTCGCTTAAGTATTGGGTCTCTTGCCCCAGTGAACACTAGAATTTGAAAAATATTGTGAACATCAATGACCCCATGTGACTGGAGCAGGGCCTGTGCATGAAGTTTCCTGAAGTTTTTGCCAAATCTCTGCTAATTTTCCTTTTCCCTAGAAACGGCCCCCTATGCATACTAAGGCTAAGCCTCTTATTTGCTCAGAATTGACAAATCAGCCAAAGTAAATGGTTAAAGACCTCAGTTCACTTCTAGGAAGTTTTTACCTCTTGCTGGTTTTAGCACCTTCAGTTCCTGTTGCCTCAGCAGCAATCTGCCGGCTTCAGACAGATGATTATCGATTTCTTTTCTTTGGTTTCATAGTTGTTCTTGGTGGAATTCTGGTCTTCTGCTATCCACTCCATGCTATCCTGAAGTAAGACTTAAGAGAATGTTTAATATCAGGAGATTGGTTGAAATATCAAAAGGAAAGAATGAAATAGAGAAGAGGATTGAGTACCACAGTCTGGAGCATCCCCAAATTGAGAGAGATCCACAAATATAAGAAATTAAATGATATTCTATATGATGTTGAATTGTATTTAAGAATATCATATCTTACAATTTAATTATCTATTCTCAATTTAGTTCTATTTTCATATGGGTGCATTTTTCCTTCTAAATAATTAGCTAATTAATAGTTAAATATGGGACTTCAGTTGGCACAAATTCCTTTGGGATTCTTTTAATAACTTCCTTTTCTCCTCAAGATGAGCTGACAAGAGGCATTTTGTTAGCAATTTTACTCACAGGTGAAAGCCCAAAAAACTTTGAATATGTGTGAAATTTAAATATTTCAAAAACAAATAAATAATAAAATTGCAAAAGCTCTTGAAACCAATACATTCAATCTCTAGTGACTACTGTATAGATTAGGGTCCTGGTAGGAGTGGGATGGTATAGTTAAATGGGGCTAATTCAAGAAGAGTTTAATGAAGAGACAGTTTACAAAGAAATCGTATTTGCAAGGCCTAGTGGCTAGGATTAAATATTCAAGGACTAAATTGCCCTAGGACTAAAAACACAAGGCATCTTCTCACCCCTAAACCTGAAGGGAAAAAAGAAGTTACTAGAACCCAGGACAAAGAGTGCCAGGTGGTGACAGAAAGCCCTCAGTAGCCCCATGGGAAAGCTATCTTAATCCTACCCCCATCTTTTGCATGTGCTTTCCAATGGGAAGCCAGAAAACAATGTAAGCTCTGAATTCATTCTACAGATCGTCTTGTAACACAACACAATCTCTCTCTCTCTTCCCCTCCTTCTCTCTCTCTCCTTTCTCAGAATTGATGTATGGCTCCAGAGTGAACACAGCTACAGTACTTGCAGACTGTGAAAAATATAGTATGCCTTAGCATTACTCACACAACTTTGTAAGTTCATTTAATAGAACTCTGATACTAAAGCTGATAAAACTATAAAGATACAAATTGGATTTAACAACATACTTAATGAACCTGTCCTGAATACAAAATATCAAGTGTTTCCTCTTATAAACATTCTTCATATTCTGCGAAAATAAAATCTGTCCTGACATGTAGCATACACACACAAAACAGTTTGGGAGTAGTTTGCTGAAAATGCAATGTTAAAAAACTAGATGACATGGAAGGTTGAGAACCAAATTATTTTAATTTGGCCTGCATTTATTAGAACAAAATTTAGAACCTTTGAGGCTGAATGATTTTCCCTTCACTTTTGCTATTGAAACCTAAATTTTTAGGACCTTGGATGCATGTTTTAATCTTAACTCACTCTTCCCATATAATTGATACTATGTTGTAATTTCACTGTAAATATCAGTAGAGAAATTACAATGCTAATGGACATGGAGATTGAGCTACAGGGTAATGTGTTACTAGAATACATACATATGTTACAGTACAGATGACATACAATACATACATTAATGCATAATTGATTTTGTAAATACTACAAAAACTAGACTCAAAAAGCTGCTCAAGGTCTCATGATGACTGTTTCTGGGACTCTGATGTGAGAGGAGAACTCTGGAACTGAACTCATAGATCTTGACCAACCTGCCTTTCTTCTTGTGTTTTTTTAAATTTTATCGATGATGTCATAATTCTCTAGGAACCCAGAAACAAATCACTGGAATTATGTAATCATCCATCCATTTAATCAATTATCATTTATCAAGCATACACCATCCTGGAGATAAAGACAAATAATGAAGGAGGTCAGTCTAGATGGTGTGATGGGAAAGTTAACAGTGTCACAAGTCCAGTAATAGATCTTTGCTCAGTGAGCTGTTGAAGTCCTAGAAAGACACCAAAAGATTCTATGTGCTTACATGTATGTGGGGTAGTATACTTCAGGGAAGTTTTACATGCCTTTACTAAATAAAAATCACATTTATTTCATCTCTGAGGTATCTTTTGAAAATCATTTTCTCTTTTTCACTATGGCTGCAATGACCCTAGTTCTCTTCTGCCTATTCTAGTTGTTTCTTCTTGGGCTCTTAACCTCTAATTTCTCCTGCTTATAAAGCATCTTCCCAATTATCAGCAATTATTATTTTTCCTGGATCACAGTGCCCAGACCCCATCTAACACCTGACCCCCTTAGCTACCCTTTGCTCTAAGCTACGCTCTTTGTTCTCTCCTGGAATGCCCTTCCTTGCTCATTCCACATTTCCATCTTTGGAAATAGTGCCATTTCCTTAAAGTCTAGCTGGAAGTTAATACTCTCTTCTAGGCTCCCTTAAACTTTCTGTTTTTTGATAGTATTTATGACAGTCTGCTTTGCTTTATGTTTTATTTTTCTTGTTAGATTGTAAGCTTTTTGAGGGCCTCAATCATATCATTTATTTATTTTTCTTTGTCTGTCATAGCAACTGGTATGATGTCTTTATATGAGAGGGAGAAGCACTCAAATTTTTCAAAACTGAATTATGCCAACCCACCAGAAATATTAGTGCAGCCTAGAGAAAAACTCTAATTTGATCTGGTATGAACAAATTTTGGTGTTAGGGGAAGTGACACTGGAAAGGCATCCAACTTGTCTCTCATTGGATACATTCAGTGATTAAAGAACATTTAACTGGAAGTAGAAAAGTTCGAACTTCTATATACATCAAAATCTCACTGAAAACATTTAATAGCTTTATATGTTTCTAGATCCCTGTTGAATTGTCATAAATAGGCCCCTTTGCAGCCTAGACATTGCATGTTGAAATCAGAGTCTTGAAATAAAATACTTCCTTTTAAAAAATTTTATAATTTAGTAATTTCGTTTTCAGTTAAAAAATTCATGTGGAGTGTATCTTATATTTTGAAACATAAATTCCCTAACTTAAAAACAATCCATTTCTTCCCCATGTAGAGCTGTCAGAAAGAAGGAGAGATTCAGTAAACCGTATGTCACTATCAGCCATTGATAGCCAGTGATTTGTTCCGAATCCAAAGGCTAAACCAAACCTCATGCTGCTGTATGTCAGATGCAATTGGTCCACAGTCAAAGTTTTACAGCTCAGACAGGGCACACTTTATCCTTCAGGCTGCTACTTAAGATAGCCACGACCCTGAGGAGAACCAGTCAACAAAACAGACAGACAAGAGGATGTGATTTGTATGCATCCCTGAGCCAGCTCACATCACCCCTGACCTACAGGTCAGGCTGCAAATGACAGCAGGGTGCATGCACCTGATCAGACAGAATATTCTCATTATAAAGCCTGGAAAGAGGGGGCAACTCCTTGGTGTTTACCCACAGACCAGATGCAGTCTACCTAGGAAATGAGCAAAAAATACTGATTTAGATCAGCAAGAAGATGTGACCGACATGTAAGTACCTTATAAAATTTTAAATCAATCATTTATCCTAATAAACTTGGGTGAACACCAAATGATTATACAAAGGGGAGTTTATCAAAGGGAAAAAACAGTTTGTTTAATCATGGATAAGCCAACCAAAGGAAGCTAACCTGGAATGAGTAACCCTTATTGAACTGCAAGAGAGCAACTTTATCAAATACACTTGGCCATGATCATTTGTTTTAGAATAGATTTCGGTTAAGCAAGAGTCTGAAATGGTAGTGCAAACCTACAAACATAGCTTCTTTCAAATTATTGGATATGGTGGAAACTTTTATACTTTAAAAAAAATCTGGAATTCCAAAATAATTCGTATTAAAATGGGAAACACTATGGAGGAGGTAGACCAAATTGCTACGCATGGTAATTCTTAAGAACAGGGAGGAGAACTCTGTCTTGGATTATTGGAAGTAACTTTGCCTGAGGCTAGTAGAATAGAGGAGATGACCTCTGGAGGTCCCCATGAGAGCTCTGATTCTGAACTTGAATACAGTAGAGATTCATCACAAAACTAATCAGATGTACCATGAGTGGAATTTCCCTGTCCAAATTGTGATAGTTACATACACAAAATCCATCATTACAGAGTTGGTCTGTAAAGTGGATATTGATCTTGTTTCTGAAGTATTTGAGTAACAAAGGAGCTTTTATATGTATATGTATACATGTGTATGTATGTGTGTGTATATATAAAAAATGTACGTGTATATATTTCATCATAAACAATGTCTTGAATGATATCCACAAGAATGCTGAGATGATGAATGAAATCATGCATACAGGATCCCACAGGAAGCTTAAATGCAACACTAGTCAATGATGTCCAGTTCACGTCTCTTTAGCAACATGTGGTAGAAGGGTTGAGTGATTCAACTTTCTATCAATGAGCATTATCTTCCTCTTAGACTATAATTTCACAGTATCACAAATGAGAGCTTGTTTATCTTTGTGTCCTCAACACGCAGATCATTGCCCATTGGTTCTGAAAAAGACCTAGGCTTGAAGGTGTGCCAGGAGTAAGCACTAATCTACTACTACTACTACTACTACTACTACTACTACTACTACAACCTACTACTATTTTTTTATGAATGCAAAGCAGGTCAAATTCCTTCTCTGCCTCTTAATGTGCACTTTGACCTCTTTGGGTTTCTTTCTCTGCTAGGCTTAACCTTCAAGTTTACATGAACCAAACTTTCGTTTTCATGTTTTTGGAGATACTGAGCTTTAGGAAGTTCATGGAAGTCAGGGAGAGGGCATTCAAGTAGCCACATGAATGCTAATCCTGTGACTTTGGACAAATTACTTAAACTACCTGAGTCTCATTTTTTAAAAATTTGAAACATCAGAGTGGTTTAGAGGCTGATCTCATGAGATTGTAATACTTTTATAAAATGAGAATATAGGTGAAATTATTTGTAAAATACAAAATACTACTATTTTGTATTTGAATATAATGAATCATTGTGTTATTTTTTTCTTCCTTTTGGAGAGATCCAAACATTTAGCCTTTATAGTCAAGTAAGAAAATTTGATTTAGTAATTAGAAACTTTTCATATTAAATGGGTTCTGCTCTATGTTCTGCACATTGTCTCATGCTGTGATGTTAAATAACAAGAAATAGAATAAATAAAAGAATCTGGTGTCCTTTGGCATAATGTGACCAAATATAGCAGATAAAAATATAAATAGTTAATTTTAACAGAAAGTTACATTTTAATTTCAGATAAAGCATATTTTTTAAATATAAGGACATCCTAAATAATCAAGTTTAACTGGATATCTTGTACTTTACCTGGCAAACCTACTTCGGCATCAATAAACAATTTAAAACCTTGATTAATTTAACAGAGCTCTCTTCTGAAAGAATCCTCTTGATTCCCTTAAGTGAATCTTATTATGTTATGTTCGTTTTAATTGTCTGTACAGATATATTTTATAATAAGCAATCTCCAAACATTTGGGAGGAATAGAAAGAATATGACCAACAGACGAAGAAATTGCAAAGCGTTCTGTTAGTGTTCGAATATTCCTTCCTCCTATCAATTGCTTATTTGATAAAAATCCATAGGGCGCAAGGTAGGTGTTAGGCACTGTGCTAAACATTAGCACACTCTTAGAGCCACACTCCCCGTTTTATACTGCCCTCTATGCTGCTATGGTTGGATGTTTGCAATTGTTCCAAGTTCCTTTGACATAGCTTGCTGTTGGATTTTTGCCAGTGAGATTGAATTTCCTCACTGGACAGCTGAGGGGAAGGGAAAGGCTATTTTTCAGTTTCTAACGGGAGCAGTTGTTGGTGCCTGCGAGTGATTGCAAATGGCTATGAGCTTCAACAGCAACAGCATTAATTTCAGCAGCCTCCATAGAAGTTCAGATTCTTGATTTCTTGTCCTGTGGGAGCAAAGTGATTCCAACAGCAGTGGCAGTCGCAGATGTGATGCCTGCAACTTAGCAGTGATGTGGGCCAATGGCCATCATCTTAGAGATGGTAGCAGCTTCCTAATCTTTAGGTAAAAACTTTCTCATGCCTTGTACTTCTCTAGTTTCTCCTCATCTTCTTCTTGTTCTTCCAGTTCTTCCAGTTAGGTTGTGATCCACTCCCTGTATTAAAATCCTGATATTTGAAATACCTAGACTGGTTTCTGTTTTATTGACTGGACATTGACTGATAAAAGAATTTATTGGTGGAAAAGTTTGAGGACCACCACTCTACAGTATCACTGCCAGCTTAGGCCATTTGAATCTTGTGATACAAAAATAATGGAAGAATCTGATAGGTCATGGCTCTTTTTAACCACAGAGACCTTTCAGTTGGGAATTTTGGGGAGGAGTCTACAACTACTGATAATCTAAATAAAAATCAGGTCCACATTAAAGGAGTCTCCACTTTTATGACAAGCAGGAAAGTAAACATTTAAGGTGAAATTTTGTTTCCTTAGCCACCATAAATAACAGTATTATATGTAATATGGGAGGGAAAAATAGGTATGTAGATATCACTATTATAAATTTTAAAAGATGTTAGAAGAAGGGGAATTTATTTGTGGGTAATCTGTATTTTACATGATTATTTTGTTGAATTGAGTTTGTCTGCTTCACTTCTCAGCTCATAGAGGGATCAAAGCCTTAACTAATAGAAAGTTTTCAAAATACCTTTTCATTTAATCTGTTACAGTATTCCATTATCTTAGCATCAAGACGTTATATCATCCCTAATTAAGTTTTTTCTTCTTGAAATTTCAGTCTATTTCTTCTTTATCTTTTCTTTACTTGAAAAGAAGAATGTATCTGGATTGTTCTTTAAAACTCTGCATATTCCTGAAGATAATTAATCATTAGCCCTGTTTTCCAGTATTCTTATTTTTTTAGGTGAAGAAATCTCAATTCCTTTGACCTTTAGGCATGGTGGTTTCTATCACACTATGGAATATTTCTCTGAGTATTACTGACGTAAGCCTGCCCATTTTTTAATGGCCAAAATTCCAGCTAAGATCTCTCTAATCTTGTTAAAGAGTTCTATCTAAGAAGTTTTTCAAGGAAAAATATTTGTTTTGCTCTTACAAGAACACAAAAATCTGTGTGGGAGAACATCTGACAAAAATATGGATGAAATTAAAGATTACACGGAACTACTGGTCTGACTTTCTTAAAATGCTTTCTTAACATAGCATTGTTGGTCAGATGTTCTTAAATAATCTTAGTTCTTTTACAGAGGAGCATTCTAAACCAAGCTTATAAGGCCAAGTTCTCAGTAAGAACACTTTGTGAAAAATCTGGTATGAGATAAAGGCTGAACTTAAACAAATGATAAAAGATCGGTCACTGGTTTTGTCATTTTCTCCTTACATCACTATAAACCTAAAATATTTAAAACTCTAAGACCCAGGAAATAGACTGCCAAAGGGGGAAAAAAAAGCTGTATGTTCATTTCTGTTTTCGACTATATTGTAGTTCCTTGCTCAGGGTAATGCACATAGTAGGTACTTAATGCATGAAATATAACTAATTATTAAGTAATGGCAATAATAGTGTAATTTTTAAAATAGCTTATTTAAACATAATAATAATAATAATAAATTTGAAAACTATTTGGCAATTTTAAAATGTTCTATAAAGAATACCTGAAAGGGAGAAAAACCAATTATATTTATGGCAAAGTGCTCATCAATGCTTTACATTGTAATAAAATCTTAATATATGATATATAATATGCTACATGGGTTGTATCAAAAAATTACTGGAAGAATTTATGGATTTTGTTTTCTTAAAGATTAATGTATTACATATTTTATATACGTATGCTAGAATAAATATAAAGAAAACAAAATATCAGTTTAAAATATATTAAAAAACAAACATAAAAAATGCATTTATCCATGTATAGAAATAAGTTCTCAACTATTTAGGCTAATGGGCTTTCTTTTAAATATCTTTAGTAATAAAATTCTGGTAAACTGTGGTGTTCACCTATTGTGAAGAAAGTAATGTATTTGATTGGTAAGGCATATTTAGATTATTGAATTTTGAAGTTTGTAATGTTTACTTAAATGCAGAAGTTTTAAAGTGATTTTTCTAGTCCTTGGTGAGGTGCCAGTATTAAAACTTTTAGGTCAATATTAGGAAGATTTTTATACTACAGAGTAACTTGTATCTTACTGACCTGCTACTATTTACTTAATCTTCTGAGCTTACCAGTTAAGAGTCACTGAATGATGATCTGGTAGAACCTGGCTTTAAGAATTATAGTATTGGACCAAAAGCAAAAGATGCCAATTAGAAATTGTGGAAGTTAAAGTACTCAAGAATATTTTGAGCTGGGGTTTCTTTCCTTTTTTCTATCCTCTCTCCCTCCCTCCTGTCCTCAATCTCTCTTTCCATCCACCAGGATGGAACATTTTTAATATTATAAATTCAACCAACCCTTTAATTTGTATGTAGTATGAAATAATATGTGGTAGTAAGAATGGGTGGGGAAGAAAACTTAGTCTTTCGAGTCAGATTTGCCTTGTGGTTCTGTTTTTATGGAACCTGAATGAGTCTCAATTTTCTCATCTGTAAAACCATGCAAATTAGCACCATTTCAGATTTTATGGTAAGAATGAGCTAATGTGTACAAAATGCTGAACACTATATGAAGCACAAATTTTCCACTATTTATTACTATCATATTGTGCTTCAGGTACTGTAGACAAGGTAAAGTGCTTCTCTCCTTTGACTTTTCTTTTATGTAGAATGAGATTGTTGGATGATCTTGAAATTTCCTTCTAGCTGCAAAATCTGTAGATTTATAACACCTACTTTCTTAACAATCATCGTGTCTGAGGGATACCTGCATGGACACCTGGTCTTTCTTAGCTAACCTGCAGATGGATGTGTTAAATGAGATACATGATCCAAAGATTGAGCAGGTGATGTAGGTTCTGGACCTTTTCACCATCCAGACTGGAATAACAAATCTGCAATTCTAATGAATTAAAAAGTCCTTTTACAATCTGAACTA
Source organism: Enhydra lutris kenyoni (assembly GCF_002288905.1). NCBI lineage: Eukaryota > Metazoa > Chordata > Mammalia > Carnivora > Mustelidae > Enhydra > Enhydra lutris. Next base: position 16,107,879 of record NW_019154142.1, read on the forward strand.
ACATAAAGATTTTGGAGTAATCCAAAGAATGCAAATAAAATCTTCTCTAAGAAAGCAACCTTCTCTAGAAATAATGTAAATGATGAGTCAAGTAAAATTTGTTTAGTGCCATGTTGAATACTAGAACTTAATCAGGAATAGTTGACATGTTTTGAACAATATATACAGCCTTATGTCTTCAGGGACTTAAAGGAGTAGTAAAGGATGAGTTGGGATTGGCATACTATATCCAGGGGGACTATCCAGCTTCTCCAATCTGTGTAGTATCTGTCCCTAACGGACTTGTCATCAAAGGATCCCACAAACATCTTCCAAAAGAGGATCTATGTCCTAGTCTTTTTTTTGCACTACTCACATCTGGCCTAATTACCTGGATACAATAGGAACTTCAATTGATATGGAGTGACACAACAACAGCAACAAAGAAGTGAGTAAAACTTTGTCTGGAAGATTCCAATAGTTTATAGGTTAAATTCTGAGAAGTCACCATTTTCAGTCACCTGGGAAGTCAGAGAGGATAGAATTGTCTCTTTATTCAGCATACATTTTAAAAATGGGAACAGTATATTTTGTACATTCCTGCACCATGAAAACTAACTGAAGGTTTTTTGGCACAAGGTTAAATAAGTCTTTTGTTTGAGAAAGGACTTTGAAACTTACAACAAGCTTTTCCCTGTGACCTCCTTCCCCCCTCCACTGCCAAAAGTTATAATATTGGAAAAAACACGAAGGCTCTAGTTTCTGCTATAAATTAATATTGTACTGGCCAATCTGAATTTTCAAACTCTGTAGATTGAATGGATAGTCTTTTTAAAAAAGGTCAGAATTTCTTTAAGTCATGAGCAATGTTGAAGATTACTTTTTGATCATCTTAAAAGAATATCCTTTGCTTTTTACCAGTTGCATCTTAAAAATTCATAGATAAAGCTGTTATGATCACTCATATGGGGCTTAACACAGTTATTTTTCTTTTCCTTTGATGATTTGTTGTAATAACTGAGCAGCATTTTTTTGAGGATAGCCTTCTCTTGTTCCTCATCTTTGCAGAATAAAACTATATGGCATCGAACTTGATGCTTGGAGAGACACTGAAAACCCTCTGGACTTCTACCCAAGATATGAAGTAAGACTTAACAATTAAGACAAATAATAGCCAGATTAGAGTTATTTTCTGCGACCCTGAAAGCTATAGGGATGGTTTTTAGTCTTTGTAAAAATGTGCTTTTGGGTTTAGGGTTTCCTCACTTCCTTTCACTCAACCAAAATGAGTGAATGCATATGTAAATAAAACATCTACAAGAATTCTTATGTAAATAAAAAAAAATATAGCATTCAGAGAAAGAAAAGAGCAGTGATAAAGGAGACCCAGTGCTGTGGGGCTTTGTGAACAAGGGAGGGAAGGGTTTCTTTGTGCCACAACAAAATGTAACCCTGCCCATGAAAGGAAGGAGACAGAAGGCTAGTTTTTGCTAAAAGCCGGGCTGTGTGTAACTGACCCAGCGGAGGAAATCCTGGTTCTCTCTCTAGGGCTCCTTAGCTGTTCAACATGGATCCTACATGCTCACAGTGTACCTGTGTCCGTTCTCCTTTTAAAACAAAAAGGAAACCAACACCATTCAGCAGAAATATATTTGAAACTACTATTGTTTAAGGAGAAAGTAAAGACAAACGAATTAAAGTTTTTGGGCCTTTGTCTTAATGCTGCTGGTTGCTAACCAGAGGAGAAATGTGCTTTCTTCTCTCCTACCTTCTCAGATTAGTGCCCTCAATGTACAAATCCAAGTTCCCCATGGAGATGGGCATTTTCAGTATGAACAAAACCGACACCACTTGAGCAAAATACCAATCATCCCCTGAGGTTGGCAAGTTCTCACTAAAATGTTTTTATGGATGTTGCCTTATTTTATGACAGTTCACATCCTGGCATAAGCCATAATAAGTTACATAAGGGACTCAAGGTTCTGAGATATTCACAAACAATTAAATCAATAATCTGCAAACTATGGAAATTGATGCTTTTCAGGTTCTGAGCAGTAAAGATAGCTAATCATCATCTTGTATGCTTTTACCAAAAATCTCAGCTAGAATACAAATTAGAGAGGTATTGCTTCCTTCTCTTTACTGACCTGCCGTTTGCTACACAGCTATTGTTAAGTGCAAAATACATGAATGAGACATTTCTGAAAAGTGGACTTAATGTTATGCACTTGGTTGAAAACACAAGTCAAATGTTCTACATTATTAATTTCTGTTCTTCTCTCCAGCAATACATTATTGGATTTTTATGACCTAAAAATTAAGCAAATTTAGATAATATTATAGTCTTGAAAAAAAATAACTTTATAGAAGTAGATCGTCATGGTAATTACTTGATGCTTCCCTTGTTTGCAAAGAGATGGTACTAATTTTTAAATTTATGGTTCAGAATAAAGGAATACAAACTTATTTTTACACGGCTTTAGATTTTTTTAAAATCAACATTCCATTTAAACCTGACATGAAAAATCTGTCATTTGTCACACGTTAATTAATTAAAGTGGTACTGAAAACTTTAATAAGCTAGAAAGAGCCCCTTTAAACAAGTTGAAAACAACAATCGAGACAAAATTTTAAAACTCCCCACAGAGGGAAAAATATCAAACAAGCAAGAATCAGTTACTATGTAACACACAAACACAGCAAGGATTCAAAGATGCTGTTAGGAGTAGCTTTATCCCAAAGCTAATTACTACCAGTGCTTTCTGGTGTGGGAGAAAAATCCTACAGTAACTTTCAGGAGGATTCTCACTGACCCCTATAACAAACTTGGATGGCTTCTGAGTATAAGTCAGTTAATAAAAAAGGCATCTTGCTTTCTAAACATCACACCTGCAGTCGTCCATCTTTGGGAATCATTCAATTCCTTGGTGAATACAACCCACATACATCAAAAGTTTCCATTTTTTTCCAGCTCTTTTTAACACCAAGGTCCCTCCCCTCTCCCCAGGCTTCTTGCAGCTATCCAGGGAATCTTTCACTTTTTGTCCTTTCCCGACCCTTCTGGACCACATTTTCTCATCTTATTCAGGCCATCTGCTCTCAAGGAAGGTAAAACGTCTGTGGAGAAAACAATCAGCATCCCCAGCCATCGGTAGCTTTTGTGAACGACCCTCACAGCCACTGCCTATGCAGATACGCGGGGCGCAAAGCACAATTCAAATTATGATTGTAGTTTAAAAATAGTTTGTAATTGATACATTTCTGGCCACAGCCTCCCCCTTTATCCTGCCAGTGGTACAATCTTCTTGCTCTTGACAGAAGTCTTTCTAAAGATCTGCTCAAGCCTCACTAAGCAGCTGTGAGTTAGGTCATTTTCCCAGGAGTTTTACATGTGGAAAACTGGGCATTAGTAAGGCCTCAAAAAGGACACCATCTGGCCCTCGTGAAAAAAAGGATCGTGACACTTCCTGTGGTACCAACAGACCCTGATGAACCAGAAAGGAATTCAGCCCCGGACTGTGATCCAATAGAGACCGGCCCCACAATCACCTCCGTGACAGCCAACTCCATTCATCTCAGCGGTTATCTCATAGCACAATGCACTTTTGTGCCATGCTGTTTACTGAAGGCGGAGCAAAGTCCATTTGGATTTTTGTGTTCAGTCTCAGTGCCTGCCCTCTTTCCTGGAACACATACCACATCAGGAGACAGGGCGCCGCACAAAGAACAGTGCTTTCCCTCCCCATTCACACTTCTCAATCTCCCTCCCACTGTACATGCGTCGTAAGAATAAAATGCTGGGCTCCTCCGAGGCTTCAAAAAGACCCTTGCCTGACGGGAGGCACCGCCCCTCCCGCCTTCAATAAAAATGATTTTCAACCAGTCGGATCAACAGGTTTTGGGTTTGTTGGTGCTGTTGTTCTTCGTCTTGTGGGGAAAAAAAAAAAAAAAAAAAGGAAACTCAAGCATGTAAGGATATCTCACATGAACACTTGCTGGAATGTTCCCCTTCCATTGATTCCATTAGGTGCTGGAGTGTTGAAAGTTCCCGTGAAAACTACAGCATCCACCTCAACAATGACCCAGGCTCTCTTCTTCAAGAAGAGAGGTGTCTGACTCCAGTTCCGTGAGAGGGGATGCCGATGACACCCTTCGTTGTCACAGCGTTTATTACAGTTTACAGAGGCTTTTTATGGTTCCTACTTTAGACTATGGAAATTGGGAAAGTCTAATTAATGACAACAGATCCTTAATTCTTTATTTTTCTCTTTGGCTGAATGCATTATAAAAACAGACAACAACCAAAGAAGCCACTTAGTTAACGTATCATCAGCAACTATGTATATTTGTTTTTTTTTACACATAGAATATTGGTCTTTTACACATGGAATATGATTGGAAACCCTGCAATTGGTCATCCCAGAAAGGTATTCGGTCATTCGGACTCAACAGGGGCTTCCCCGGGATAGCTTTCCTACCAGCCCACAGCACAAGGAAGAGGACCTGGGTGTGATGGGAAGGGGCTTTCTTAAATCTGAGGGATCCCCCCCTCAGTTCTAATCAGATCCTCCTTAATTATCCACCTTTCATGTTTATAAAAAATCTTGCGGCCCTAAGAAGCTGAACATCCTTTTGCCAGTCACTGGGGGCTTCCTCCGGACATAGACCGGAATCTTCCCCCATGGCTGGATCCTTTCCTGGAAAACCTTATTGTCCCACAAAGGGACCTTAGGGTTCGCAAAAATGATTAAGGCCTACCATTTCTCTTATTCTCACAAATTAGCTTAGGGAGGGGTGTAGAGATACTGCCTTTCTTCCACATAAACCTTCTGCTGCCCAGGTTTTGAAGAACTTAAAAAGCCAACATGGAACAAATGAAATTTAATGAAGGAAAACCTTTTTCTGACTCTGAGTCCCTAATGGGAGTGATGGGACTCTATTCAGGGAAAGTCACAGCTGGTAACTCACTTATTAACATATGTGTCCAAGGCCTAATCTAGGGTTTCTCCTTTAACATAGAGTGGTCACCACGGGCGTTATTCCTGAAGTGCCCCTTGAGAGAAGTTTAAAACCACAGCCCTTACCTGTAGTTATCAGGGAATTGTCTCTGGATTCTATGATCCCCAGCATGTTGTGGACTGTAAAGCCCAGGGTTGGTGGATAAGGCTCCCCATTATATAATGAAAATGCCTACAAGTCACGGCTTGCTTGGGAATGAAGATGAGAGATTGAGAAAGAGAGAGAGAGAGAGAGTTTCTATCTTGAAAGATCCAAAAACAGAATATGAAAGAGCCAGCATTCCACTGCCGTAGTGTTTGTGCAATATGCACACAGTTATTTATCTTATCATGAGTCACAGTCTTTCGTAGGATCTTCCCAGTGGCTTAAATAAGAAAAGTACCAGAAAAACTTTGAGGCAAGGGCCAGCAGTTAGGACCACAGCTCTTCGGGCCTGCAGGCTGGCTGCCAACAGTAGGGGACACAGAGCTGCTGGAAAGAAGCCCGGGGAGGGCATGGTTTGTGGATATTTGGAAAACCATCTCTGAGGTATCAGAGGTCATCTCTATAACAGGAGGAAGTCGGTGGGGGGGCGGGTGGAGGGAGGAGTAACCCTAGCAGAAGGAAGAAGCTCAGGTTTGGCCCGCGCTGCCTAATATAAAAGTCACTTTGGCACCAGAAAAAGGGGCTAAAATATCCAGACTTTATCAGGCACATAAGTATTCAGTAATATGGGACACAGACTCGTTCTTACCTTAAAGATAGCTAATACTCCCTCTAAGAGTCATAAAGGGCTTTTTGTTGTTGTTGTTTTATTTTTTATTTTTTGCTTTTTGCTTTTTTTTTTCTTAATAAAAGAACAGTTGAAAACCTGGTAGATCATAAAATAATTAATTTTACCTTTTTTCGTCTGACACCTTCCTTGGCATTGATTTTGTGACATTAACATACTTGACTTGTAGTAAATAATTTTAAAGGATTAAGATGTTAATTAAAAATATAAGTGTCATCTCAGTCGCTGGGAAGGCCAACGTGAGCATTGTTTAAAGCTGGAGGTCTGTGCACTTCTTCCTCCCGCCACCCCCCCAGGGCCCCCCACCTCCAAAAGAAGCTCTGTTTTGAGGCAACAGTTCCCTAGGAAGAAAGCAACAGAAGCAGAAACAATTTGCTCCTTTAAGGATTTGAGAATGACAAAAGCGGCGTTATGTCCTTGAACATTCTAAAGATCTTTGTTAATAGGATCAATTTTTGTGTGTTATTCAACTGGATCCTTCCTAGCCAGTAAGAACCGTATTTTAGTAGAGGGACATGGTGGCGATGGGGGTGGGGCAGAGGGTAAAGGAAGGCCCGGCAAATTCCATGTGATCAGTTCAGCTGCAATAATCTCTTTTCTCCTTCTTGACGAAGCCACACATGAGAGCACTCTGGTGTCTTTCATCATTATTTGTCACCCTTTTGTGTGGAGCAACTTATATCCACAGCCATTCCAGCAATTAAAATGAAAAAGAACCAAACAGTATTCTCATTGACTACGCGGAGGCCAGTGCCACCAAGTGCCATCCAACCTATTGAATGTCGGGTATCTAATGCCATTAGAGCTCTGTAAGGATTCTGTGCAAAAAACAAAACAAAACAAAACAAAACAAATAAATTGTTACATGCAGAATGTAGAGAACGATTTAAAAAGATAAACTCTTTTAATGCATTGGTGGTAGCTAGATCGCCTGTAACAGGCTCGCTCTGTCTGTGGTAATGTGAAAAAGGAACCAAGTCTGCAACTGACAGGGATTAGGACTCACATGGAAAGACCGAGAACTTTGAATTCTGGTAGACAAGTAGTCGTACAGTTAAACAGATTCAGTGAGAATAAGTCCATCTTTTCTCTGTTGAAATACCTTCTTAAAACCACTGTGAGCATTTGATTAGCCTGATTTCCGTGATTTAATAAGTACACTGTATTTCTCTGAAACTATAATATGTGACCACATTTCCAGGAAAGCTACGTTTTAATGTCCTTTTCTGAAAAAGGGCAGATGGAAAGAAAGTAAAGATAAACCAGCTTGTTCAAGACCACAGGCACACAGGCAGAGTCAGGACTGAAGGATGGTGATCGCTTGAGTTTGGTGCTAATTTCAGATTGTGTAGTCCAGAACGTACAGACCCAGTGAGTGGCTTTCCTTATTCCACCAGCCACTGTTTTTTAATGTTATTTTCATCTGAAAATTTTAGACTCATTAAAAAAAGACCATCAGTTTTGAGTCTACGCATTTGTTCTTCCATTCAGGGTGTAGCTTTTTTAGACAGTATCATTAATAGAACTCTCTCAAATACTAAGAATGCACTTTTGCAGGCATTGTAATACAAGTGGCTTGTAGATCTTTGTCTTGGGATTCAGGTGGGAAAGAAGATTTGTGTCTGCAATGATAATTAGAATTAAAAGTAACATGTTACAGAAATCCTGGGGAGGCACCAAGGACTTGAGGAGATGATAAAGAACCTTCTAGAGAAAATCTGAGATTGGAAGGAAGAGACAGAGGGCCTGCTTGAGGAAAGGAACAATGGTATGTTTGAAACCAGCAAAAGTGAGGAAAACATGTTAAGCACTTTCTACGAAGATATACCCATGTGGGCAGAGCCATCCAGAAAGTGCTTCTTGCTCCTATTGTAGTTTCAGGGCTGGCCAAACCTGTTTGTTTGACATAGAAGGGTTGGAGCTGGAATTCCCAAACAATGATTTTGTTTTTATGCCAGAGATAGTGGAACCACTGAAGGGCTGTCAGCAGTGATGGACTGGATTTGGTTGACTTAGACATGATGATAGAAAATGGTCAAGTGACGGAAGCTGGGGGATGGAGGAGGGGGCACAATACCTAGTTCAGTTTTGGAGGTGGGGAGGGGAGAATTGCCAACTAACCTAACATGTGAGATAAATGCCAGGAAGACCTGTCCCCACAAAAGACCCCCATTAATGACCTTTAGGATCACATAGCCTAGTGTGAGGGGCTACAATATGGGGTGACTGGGACTGGCCAGGTTGTGGACCAGAAAAACACCTTGTGTTACGCTCTTAGGATGCATTATGACTGTAAAGAAAACAGCAGAGACAGAATCTGTCTTCTTTATGCCAAAACTGGGATTTGGTAACGGTATCTGTACAACCCCCTCGGGAATGGAAAATTCTGGAACTGGAAGAGTAACTTCTTATATTTAACATTCTCCCCAATAATCTCAGAAAGAAAGCTGTGCAGAGATTCACTGTGGCTTTTACAGATCCCTTTAAAATAAATACATCGTGTTTTATAAATGACAGCAATCTCAAGTAAAGCCTTGCTGAGGTTCCCCCAAATGTCTTTATTTCTAACAACCACAATAACAAAACATAATTTTAGTAAGTTAAGCAGCCAGCTTGGGTTGGTCCAGGTAGTCTGCTTGTCCCTCTAAAGTGACCATATTTCCTTGGTGCAATTTTTGGCAAAATATGTGACTTTGAGATTATTGGTAGGGAGTGGCTGGCGATTTGGCTTTAAATTTCCTAAACTTTCTTGAATGCTTAATTGTTTGCTAAGATGTCAGCTGCAAGATTAGTGGAGCTGGAAAAAAAAAAGAAAAGCCTGCATTCACATTGGCCCTATGTCTATTTTCAGTGCGAAGGGAACTGGCTGGAGAGTGTTGCAAACACTTGAGGCTATGCGTTCTGCATGACAATGAAGTGCTGCGGTATTACACAATACCACGGGGGTTGTTGTTGCTTTTTTTTTTTTTTTTTTAAAGGGCATCATATCCAAAACCTTTTGAATGCAAAGCAAGAGCAACAGATGACAAATACTAGGAGGTGCTAAACCCCAGGACAATTACATTAAAATGGACTTCGTCCAGACTAAAACCTCCAACTTCTTGGGAAATAATTGGGAAATAATTAGCTCACAAACCATACAGGGACTCTTTAAAAAAAAATATGGGAAAGAGGCTGGGTCAGAATGAGAAACAACAGCAACAACTTATCTTTATGTCAAGAACATAGTGTCTGACAAGATATTTACCTATCAAGTGTGGCTAGGTGGGGTGATATTTAAGAATGTGTCATTTGAGTTGGTCTTCCACCTATCCGCGGGAAAGAAAAATGTCACGAAGTACATTCACAGTTGGAATTCCTTTTCTGGTTCTGCTAATTATTGTAAATACAGACCCTTTAGTTTTGTTGTACTACAGAGACTCCTAAAAATGATGCTATTATCTGCTTTCTCAATAATTCTCTTTTTCCAAGACCAATAAATGTCACTTGTAAAGGACAAAGAAATGAAATTTCGCAAAATCACCTGGCCTTTTAGGGACAAATAATACTTACATCTATGATGTAATTTTAATTTTCTGATCATATTTAACGCTAGCTAAATGAACAGATCTAGGACTTCAGCTCAGGTTTTGGATTCCAGTTCTTTACCCACAATTCCAAATCAAGCCCAAACATATGTCTGCTATCTGACATATGGTAGAGAAGGGACATAGAGCTATTCAAATTTATATAGAGCAGATTTCAATATTCATGGAGTTAGGACGACAGTTTCCCACGGTATCTTTTCTGTTTAGATTCTATGATCCCTTCAATTTGAAATCTTTTCTTCTCGTCTTCCAGAACACTTTTGGCCTATGAGACATTTTGTGATTACTATGTTTTGCTGTACTAGCTACTTTATTTTGGTAGCTATTGTTAGGGTGAGGTCTGTCTTTTTTATTACCTAGGACAGAGCCTGACACATAGTAGGCACTCAATAAATGATTGAAGGGTAAAGGAAAAGGGCAGAAAGGATATGTGTACACATTTGGTCTCCTTGATTAAGCTGCCAAATCCTGGAGAGCAGAGAAGTCATGCTACGCTTTTGTTGCCCTCCTGCTGGTGCCACTTTCCACCTATGACAGGTTCTGTGGGATAGTGACAGGGAACGTTCGGTGGTGATGATGACTGCTATAGAAAGGGGGGACGGAGAAAAGGGAGAAAAGCCAGGGGGAAAGAAAGACAGGAGGGAGGGAGAGAAACAAAAAGAAGGGATAATTTAGAGCAGAGAACCAAACTCACTTCCACCTGCCCCCCTGGAATTACGTCAAACCGTTCCCTTGTTTTAGCCAAAGGGAAGACAGAAGGGAGGACAGAGAAATTCAGAAAGCAAAAGTAGAAATTGTGGTTGCAATTGTGAGCAGCATTTCAAATTTACCAAATCATTTGCTAACACAATACACACAAAATTTTTCTGAAGAGTTGCTAGTTACTGATTTAGACCATTATCTTGTCTTATGAGGTTATTAGGAAATTGGAGTTTAGTGGAAATGTGGAGAATTTTTTAAAAAGTAAACCCTAAAACTTGGGAAATTATAATTATTTCTTCTAATGAATACACTTAACAAGCTACAGACTCTCAAATGTGATACATTTGGCAAAGAATAGGCCCTGTCATGAAACCTGAAAGAGGTCTGTGCCATTATTAATCTGCTACCCAGGCAACACTTTTGGGGCCTTAATGAATAGCCTCTAATTGGCTGAGATTGGCCCACATACCCAGGAGCTGTTCACCAAATACATTTTTTTTTTCAAGATTTCCACATCTTTCCTACATCTGCAATATAGGAAAATTATCCTGCATATATTGTAGTACATATTCACCAAATACCACTATCACTTACGTGATGCTTACTTCATTAAGATTTCTGAAAATATACTCTGGATTTATAAATATTAAACCCAAAATATAACTGAAAATAATAATTCCTGGTTTAAAAATAACTGTTCAGTAATAAAAAGACTCTGTATTTGTATTCAAAATATAGATCACTGATTCTTGGGGCCCAGATAATATAGCTATTCTGAAAAAAAAAAATATATATATATATATATATATCTACACACACATACATAGTACTTTTGATTTTATTGTTAGAAAACCAAGATGTGAGACAATCCTATTTTTATGTGTTTAATAATTGACCAAAAGGTTATGGAGGGGACACTTTGATCCATCTACCAGTGATATTAGAAACACCCCAAAGGCAAGGACTGTGCTTTCCCAGTTCCCTGTCTCAGGATCTAGGCTACACCGTCAGTGCACTTCTAAGGACTGCCCCCAGGGTGACCTAGTACAGAAACAGGGGAGGGCCACAGAGATAGCAGAGAGGTTGGGAGAAGGCCTTGACTTCCAGCCTCACCCCAATTCTGTAGGAGTGGAAACTCTCATCAGATCACCAATTCCTCCTCCCCTCTCTTCTTAAATATTTTGAAGAATCTCTTGAATAACTACAATTATTTTTTATATTATTTACTGCCTTTCACATGAATTTATAAAATGTTTGAAGGTTTTAAGAAATAATCTGACAGGGAAGGCAAGCATAGTTTTGATAACACCTACAAGAGTTTAAGTAGGGACCTCTGGTAAAATAAATATGACTCCCATTATAACCATGTTTCCATTCTCCTCCAAGAGAAATAAAATTCACCAACCTGGCTATAGTGACTTTTCCATGACCACAGCCTTCTCTGTGTGGGAAAGCTTTCTCTACCTCATAGTCAAGGTTTTATTCACAGCTCAGAACCCCAAACCTGGGGTGGCCTGTTGAAGGACATCACTGAATCTGAGACACAGGGTGCTGCTTCAGGGGAAAAAAAAAAAAAAAAAAAAGTAGAGAGAGAGAGAGAGAGAGGAGAGAGATGGGCAGAAATAAAGACTTTTTTTGTGGGAGTAGAATATGGGGTACAGAAAGAAAAATCAAAGGGATAAAGGAAAGGAAGCTAAGAGAACGGGAGCACTGGTGAGTGATGTTAGGAGGGAGAAGTCCCAGGATAAAGGATGGGTCAGTGGCAATCTGACATTGTAAATGATTTTGCATATAGATGAGTTGCATATGATCATCCTGGTCAGTAAATGGGGAAGTCCAAAGGGGTTTTATGGAATAGGGCAAGGTGACATTAATATATGAATAAAGTAAAAATTGGATAAATGAGGAATCCCTTCAATTTGATGATGATTAATTATCCAGTAAACTCGAGTTCATGTGATGCAGTGCCTGTCTGGAAGGAGTTTTCATGTTCCTGAAGAATCTGGGAGCTGGATTCTTAGTCTTGGATTCCCACTGTTACAAATTCCCAGAATTCTAATGGGGTATAATTTTGTGACTACAGAATGCCCCATACCATTGCTGAAGAACTTAGAAACTCTACCTTCATCTCTGCAAAATCGTAAGCATTTGTGGTGCATCTAGGAAGGAAATGACATAACTAGACATCTGCGTGTATGTGTGTATGTGCGGGGTGAGAGTGGCAGGGATGGGAAGTGGGGGAGTGATCCTGCTGTTGGGGGAGGGAGAAGCATTACAGAGTCATTTGTAGGAATTAGAAGTCACTGAGAAAGAAGACTCTTGTAGGAAAACTTGGTGTCATCACTTTACTTCATGACAGGACGGGTAAAGGTGCTCAGGAACTGTGCACCTGGCAGCCTACTACAGTCTTGTCTGCTCTTTTTCTTGCTCTTTAAAATGTCACATCACTTATGCTATTTTTTAATTCTTTGTCAGTGGACAGATAATTGGCAGAGAAAACCAAGAACAGAAATTTTCTCAGAACAGTCTGGTTATGATTTACAAGCTTCTGATTTCTACCTGTCACTGGGAAAAGTACCTGAGAGCAGGAGCTGGGAAATACTTAGCTATATCAGAATTCCTTTCTTTGTATTAAAAACTGCAACTTTCAATCATCCCCAAGAATGTTCACGACCAAAATTGGCATGAAATTTAAGGTTGTTCCCATCTCAATACGCTATTTGGAATGTTACCTCTAGAGCAATCAAAATTCGCAAATCCTAAATCTGTGAAACTCTCCTGTTTTGGGATTTCATTACAGACCCACAATATATGACAATCGTATTCCTTTTACATTGTATTTATTACAATTGTTATTGTTATTTTATAATTTAAAGTAACACATATTGGTTATAACATGTGTAACAGTACAAAGGCGTATAAGTAAACAGTTATCAAACTGCTCCCATCGCCATTTCAGGGAGACCAAACTTATAAATGCTTGATGTGTGTCTTTCCAGACTTTTCTTCATGCTCATACCAGCAAGTATGAACACATTTATGTATATGTATATACAATGATGTCATATTGTACAAGTTTCTCTGAAACCTGGTTTCACTTTAACCTAATAGTAACACATCATGAATACTCCCCTTGGTTAGGTACATACTGAAACCACTCCTTTCTTTTCCCAATAGCTGAGTAACAATATTTCACCCCAAGGAATCAATCCAATCATTCTTCAGTCGATTGGCATTTTTTCCCCAAGTGTTGTGGGAAATCTCTTGGAATAGTTTATACTATTTGTTACTTCATATCAGATGCCTTTAAATTACCTGTAAGTGGAATTAATGTGAACCGTAGCTGGAGATCAGGCAAGCCCCAATAGTTGTCCCTCATGATGCACTTGGGGTGGGAAATTTGTTTTAAAGTTGGTAAGAGATGTGCAAGACCCTATGTAAAGAGAGGTGCAAACCTAAAATATATAAGCTTGCATTATTCAAATAGGGTTTCACAGATTCAGGAAACCAGTGAAGAAAAACTAAGGGTAAGCATGAACTTGTATTTTTATGATGCCTTCTAAGAAAGACCAAGTACTTTGCAGTCATCCTAATTGCCTTGAGTTGGAAATGAGGCTGCTTGTATATCAAAGAGAGTGGAGGAGTGAAGAATTAGAAACCAAGTCTTCTAATTCTCAAAGTAGAAAAGGTATACACTGGTTGAAGAACACTCAGTACTCTAAATTCTGAATAGAGGCAAAGAATGAACTGGGGGATGGCAAGCCACATTCACAAAGGAGTCTGCTTTATAAAAGGACTTAAGTTTCTGGAGCAATCCATGCAGTGAGTGGCCTCAGACGGAGCTCCAGGGACTAACCCACTGAACATTGCACAGGGCCCCACAACCAACCAAGCAGATTTGAAAATGAATGAACAGTAATACTGACTCATCACTACCTTGCATATCCCATAGTACCTGTAAATAGAAAGCTCTAGAAGTGCATTTAAGATATAATTGATTTAGAAAAAAAAAATTAGGGCAAAGTGAGGTACATGCTTCTTTTACATTATGGACCTGCTAGGGAAAGAAAGATTTCTCTGAAAAGCGGAGGTTCCAGATGGGGCAAATTACACAGAGTACTAAAATTAATAGTGGACAGTATTCAGTTGAAGAGTCTATGCTGACCAACTAGAATTTCAGTCTTGATTTTAGGTTGGGTTGATAATCTTATTCAGACCAATTTTCCCCATTTCTTTTTTTTTTTTTTATTTTTTATTTTTTTTTATTTTATTTTATTTTATTTTATTTTATTTTTTATTTTATTTTTATTTTTATTTTTTATTTCTTTTCAGCATAACAGTATTCATTGTTTTTGCACCACACCCAGTGCTCCATGCAATTCGTGCCCTCTCTAGTACCCACCACCTGGTTCCCCCAAACCTCCCACCCCCCACCCCTTCAAACCCCTCAGATTGTTTTTCAGAGTCCATAGTCACTCATGGTTCACCTCCCCTTCCAATTTCCCTCAACTCCCTTCTCCTCTCCATCTCCCCCATGTCCTCCATGTTATTTGTTATGCTCCACAAATAAGAGAAACCATATGATAATTGACTCTCTCTGCTTGACTTATTTCACTCAGCATAATCTCTTAATAAATGGGACTGGTGACAACCACTATCTTCTCCCTCTCTGTGTCATGGTGAAGAAGTGAGGTAATTAGTCTTGTTTTGGGGATGGGGTTGAGATTAGCTAAGCTGTCTAAGTGAAGGTGGAGATGTCTCGGATGATTCCATACTCTGTAACTCTGCAGAGCTTGCAATGGAGGAAGGAAGAGAAAAGGGGGCAACAGTCTACCCTGGAGGTCTTTGGTGTTCCCTACCCAGGTAGCTCTGCCTCCCTCCCTCAGCTCATTGGGTGCCTGGCTGAGGGCAGGGATGTATGTGCGAGAGGAGCAGAGGACTGGGGTCACCCCTACTTGCTCTTGTAGCCTTCATTTCTTCTCTTTAATTATAAACTTGAAAAATTCTGAGTCTACTTCCAGCCTCTCTGATGGTGTTGAACTAGGGGCACTGGATTTCAGTGTTTTCATCCTGGTCTGCAGTCCTTCCTTGAAGAAAGCACAGCATGTGTTTCTCCTGCTTTTTCTATGCTCCCCCAACCCCCATTAGTGCAGGCACTTGGTAAGTGTTCAGTATGTTCTTGAGAATCAGTGGTGGTTTTTTCCTCCTCCTTTCCTGGTTGGCCTCTCCTTCTACTGGAAACACTGGTATTTCTATGTGTGGCCCATGTGTAATGGAAAGAAGCACGTTTGTTAAATCATTCAGGCATTTTGTCTTTACTGTTTATCTAGTAAACAGTTCCTCTCCTCCATGAAATGTGCACTCGGGGCTGTCTATTGTTTCGTCAATGTTCTGGAGCATTCCTGGGTCCTTGGGTCTCTCTTCTCTCTTTTATCCAGGTCAGTGGCTACCAAAACTGGTCCATGGATTTGAACTAGACCATGCCGAAATTTTCTGAAGGGAGTCAAAACACACACACACACACACACACACACACACACACACACACACACAATTTATTTCTCGTAAGGCCAAATTCAACCAGTTTAAAGAGCTGTCCTTTATTTTGAGCTTTGTTTTGTTTTGTTTTGTTTTTTACATTTTTAGTGTTAAAATGTATTATTCTAAAGAAAATGATGGTTATTCTGCTGGAATTATTTTTGGTTTTTACGGCATTCCTTGGAAAAATTAAGAGTTGGCAACGTTCTGAAGGACTCCATTAAAGAACTTGTTCCATGAAGTCTTAATGTCTGGAAATCACTCTTCTAATCACATCTTTTACAGTGCAACTCAGTGGCCAGCTCCTCTGGCAGGAGAGGGTTACCCTGGCTAACCACTTTCTATTCTGAATCCCTCCTGCCCTTGCCACCTTTATTACTCACTCATTCACTCAGAGCATAGATCAAGAACTTACTAGAAGATAAGTCTCAAGCTGAACGCCATGGGTATAGTGGTGAAGAGAATATGTGCAATCCCTTCCCTGGTAGAACTTAAAGTTTTCCAGGGGACTACACTTACAAATGGGGAAAAGGGATGTTCCAGAAAAAAACATAACAGGTGAGGCTCTTTTCATATTGAGAAATACAGTGGCCGCAGAGACCTAATGGGTAAGAATGAATTATCCAGGTAGGCACAGGACACTGTTTAAGAAGAGTGGCAATTTATATAACCAATTAATATAATGTTTGGGAGACGGAGAAGGCTTTCAAGTGCACCACGTCTGCATTGAGACTGAGGAAGGATTGTAAAATTAAATACATTTACAGGATGGGGTAAATTTCATATTATTTAAAAGAAACCAGAGCAATGAGTGGTAATATGAAGGAAGGGGTGATAGGGAAGGTGAGGGGCACAATGGGCTTATTCCAGACATGGGAAGAGCTTGTGCAAAGACCCAGAGAGGAGAATGCTGGGTGTGGAATAAACATCTTTGACAAACTATGGGCTGTTGGTACTTTCCAAGTCAATCCACTGGATCACATTATATGCAGGTTTAGTGGTAAATGAGATGCACACAACAGGTTTAATTACATGAAGTGAGGGAGTGTTAACTAGCTGTGGGGAACAGTACAGTGTGACCAGCCTTCTCCCATAGGCGATATCTAATTGAGTTGTTGCCGAATCATGTAAGAACCGTGTTTTCTGGTTGGCATTCGTGGCCTTAATAAACTGCTACTCTAACACTTGATATTCCACGCTGACTTGCATACAGTGTTTGGAACATCGGGTACACTGCTTGTACCCTATGAATTGCAAAGTGTTAATTCTGCAATGGTGGCAGGAAGAGGTAACGTACTGAGGCTTCACAACCTCTGAAGTAGCCTACATTATTTGCCGTGGGCTCCCCAAAGAGTTCCTTTCAAAGAGGGAAAGCTGCAGCAAATAAATGAAAACCACCAGAGAGGGAGAGAGACAATAGACACGGGGAAGAAAGAATGGAAATCCCAATTAAAAATTAAAGGCATTCAAAGGCAGAAACAAACAACTGGAATACCAAGCTGTTTTCATTATGGTAGATTTATAATATGCTTCAATAGCTTATAGATTATTCTCTTATTTTTCAAAATTTCTCTGGTTATTCTTTCATCAAGCCACAGTAATTCTTAAAATCAGATGCTATAATTTCTTAGTAGCAGCCCTTTAAATATTTCTAGTTTCTTTTTTATTTTCAAAATTATTCTCCATAAAGACCTTCACAAAAACCATCTATCTATCTATCTATCTATCTATCTTCTCTCTCTCTCTCTCTCTCCACACACACACACACACACACACACACACACACACACATACAGTATACAAAAGATATTTACTTGGACTCATAAAGTGAACAGACTTAACAATCATTAAATATGCATTATACAGATAGGTTAATATTTTGGTTATTTCTTGTACTGGAAAAAAAGTAAAGTAGAACTTTAAAAATCAGTGAAATGCACTGACATGGAAACAATCTTGATGTCTTTAACACTTGTGTTTAAAAGCACAAGAAACATAATTCTTACAGGGAAACAGACCAGATCAAGAATAGGTATCGAGCTGGAAGAATCTGAGAAATATTTGGACAGAGGGTACACATGAGCAGCAATTGTCACACTTCACACTCTCTTTTTGTTGTTGGTAACTTCTATTAGATAGAATAATTCAAGTTATAAACTAGTTTCTTTGAAATTGAGCTCCATTTTTGGTGAGAAACAACACCTCTTTCTCCATCTCCATGCAATTTACACACTCCAATCTTCAGGAAGAAGTCAATTTAAACCAGCAACTTCAGTGTTATAAAAACTCTACAGATATATTCAGCGAATTGGAACCTCATATTCATCCCTAAATGTTTATCCCTAAATGTTTCAGAGTGGATCTCAGATTTTTCCTCTTCCCTTTTTTCAGTTAATACAGCAACATAATTCCTTAGAAAGACTTCAATTATATGATTGCCAGTGATGTGATGTCAATCTCACTTCATCTGTCTACCACGGTAGAATCTTTGTGCATTAATTATAACTAATACTTTAAAATAGTGCTCAACTCAAAAAGTTATACAAAAGGGATTTCCTTCCCAAATATATTTTTGACAGGGAAACGCCCTAAAGCGGAGGTTTGGCGATAGCTCTGTCCTGGGTAGTCTCTCCCTTTCTTTCAGGCATCAAAAACTAGCAGCTGCAGTCGCAAATAAGGAAAGCCTGGTATTTACATGTGGGCAGGGCGCCTGGCCTCTTGGTGGCTCTTTCCCCTGATATTTGCACCCACCAGGAGCCAGCAGTGTGAGTAGTTTATCTTCACATCAGAACACATCGATACGTTAGTGTGTGTGTTCATGCGTGCACGTGATTTATCAAATATCATGTAGAATGATTTCAAGGATGGTGTATTGATTGAAACTGTATGGGTACTTGGTGTAGCCTATTTTCCACAGGGTCAGATCACAATGGCTAAAAAAAAGCTTGTTTTTTGTGTTTTGTGTCTTTTTTTGTTTTGTTTTTGGCTTGGATTTTGCATAGTGCCTTCATCCTCTTTTTAATTGGATCACTAGGGGGTTATTAACATTGCTCTAGTCGAGGAATTAGAAACCTAGTAGACTAAAAAAGTCAAGACACTTACTAAATTACCTAATTCACAGTGGTAAGGTTTCTCTGTCTCTGTTTACAGGGCATGTGTGTGATATGTTGGTACGTGGGGGTGGGTGGGGAGGTCCTGCTGCACCACCGAAGGTTTCAAAAATTGCTAACCAGGAAACTTGGACAAATACTGTACTTTCTCCACCTCTGAGATGATTTCCAGAGCACCTGATATCTCGGGATTCTTCACAGAGACTTGGCTGCTCTATCAAATCAGGCATTGTCCAGAAAGCTGTCTCAGCACGCAGCCTAAGAAGAGCTAGTGTAAGAATTTCGGCTTATTGCTCAACAGAATCACAGATTTTTATCCCATCCATCTAACCAATCCCTTTCCTTTCATTGAAAAAGCGAATTAATTATCTTTTAGTTTAACAATAATAACAAAGAAATAGCCCAAGTGTCTGCCTCCTCTTTGAGGGCCTTCCCATGACAAATAGGAGGAAAAAGGAGGCGAGCCCCGTGCAGCCAGCTCCGGCTTCTCGCGTTTTCCTTCCCCACCAACCTAGCACTGCCAGGGGCCTCTGCTACTGAGGTTCAAGGTGCGGTGAGGGCATGCCTGCCTGAGACAGAAGTCTCATAGAGTGCTCAATTCTAGCAGAAATGTCCAAAGTGAATTTTGGTGAAATTTGTGTGAAGGCAAAATCTGTGAAGGGAAAATCTCTCCTTCATTTTTCCTGTGCTTTGGGAGTCTTTACATTAAAGCATAGGCACGGGAATACACAGTCATAAATATATACACAGAAACACACACAGACATGTCACATGTTTATTCAGCATGCGAATTGTGGCTAGTTAGAATTGAGTTGTGCCATAAATGTAAAAAATACATGTAAGATTTTGAACACTTGGCATTAAAAAATATCTCATTAATACTTTTAAAATTTCGCTTATACATTGAAATAAGATTTTGGATATACTGGGTTGAATAAAATACATTATTTAAATTAATTTCACTTTTTTCCTCTTTTTAATGTGGCTTCTAGAAAATTGAAGAATATATATGGATTGCATTCTGTTTCTGTTGGGCAGTGCTGGTCGAGATCTTTCCTACAGAAGAGAAAGATTTTTCTAATAGCAGTATTATTTGGAATAGTGTCTCCTGTTTAACTTTCTATCAAGCAGTTTTAGTGACCCTTTCTCATTCTTCTGCTTTCAACCCTTGGTTGACAATGTATTTCAGAATAAGCTTTAAATTTACAATTTTATCTTTAGGTCAGATGAAAATTTTATTTAAGAGACCTTCTTCTACCAAGCAGACAGGTAAATATGTCATTCATTTTCCCTTCCCTCTAGCAAATCTCTCAGTGTTGGGTGAGATGGGAAGAGGGTGAGCTCTTGGAATTTTTTTCAACGGTGTCATAGGTCATTCCGTGCCAGCTCCTTTTTCTAACTTATCTCAAATCCTTCCATACCCCTTCAAAAGGTATCACTAGCTCCATTTTAGTGATGAGAACACTGAGGACAGTATAGGGGAGTGCTCCAGAACTAGAGGCCAGGAAGTGCTGGAAGTGTAATATAAGTGTCAGTTTCAATTCTTTACCTTAAAGGCAGAGGATCCACATTACGTGTATAACCTTACGATTGTACCATAAAGATCAATTAATTACTATTAATTTGCATTCATCTTCTGTATCCTATAAATGATGCATTCAGCATGTTGACCTGCAGAGAGAAAGCTGAAACCTCAAACCATTAAAATAAGGAAGCAAAAAGGGAAATGGCTCTTTGGGTTCAAAGGCAAGAAGTAGAAAAAAAGTTCATAGATATTTTGAGACAACAATGATTTTATAAACAATGAAATTAATTAAAAATCTTCAAAGAAAAAAATACTGTTATGTTTATTAGGTTGCTTTTGAAGTTGTTCTTTCCTAACTTTTGAATTAGTTGAATCTTCCCTAAGACCCTAGATCAAGCTTTTATCCAAATTTGTGCTTGCTCTATTTTCTAATTTATGTTTATGCAGTGCACGAATACCTGGTAAACCTTGGCTAACACCTGCCTTATCCCAGGCTTTGAGTTATATGCTGGGAGGACAAATAAGAATATGGCATGGGTCCTGCCCTTTTAAGATTCGGTGTTTGGTAAGATAAATGGATGTGGGAAGAGCTATGGCAAGCAAAGGCACTCTGGAAGCCACAGGAGAGGTACTCAGTGGGCAAAATTCAAAGGTGGCTTCTAGCTTCCCACTTTCTGACACACATTCCCACCTTCTGGCACACAGAACCTGTGTGTATGATGGGCTAGCTTCATCATAACTAGGCTACTACTCAGTTGACTTTGAATTAATCAAGGGAGAGCTAATCTAGGTTTGCCTTACCTAATCAGGTGAGCCTTCAGCAGGAACTGGGCCCTTTCTGAAGTCAGAGACGTTGGAGGTGTGACAGAAACTATGGAAGAAATAATTTCTGTCAACAAGCTGAGGGAGCTTGGACATGGATCTCACTCTGCTAGAGACTCCAGATGAGGACACAACTGATTGACAGCTTGACGGCAGCTTTGGGCAGCCCCTAATCAGAGAACAATGTCATCCCGTGCTTGGACTTCTGGCCTAGGGAAACTATGATCTGATACATGAGTGTTGTTTTCAGCCTTGAAGTCTGTGACAATTTGTTGTGTAGCAATGGGAAACCAAAGCAGGCCCCTATGCCAGTCCATGCCAGGTGGGTTGGGATCAGGAAAGGCTTCTCAGGAAGAAAGAAGAGCTGAGCTGTGTCTTGCTAGATGAGTAGGAGTGAGGCAATGAAGAAGCCAGTTGAGAGGTAAGGGGGTAGGGGTACATGCAGAGAAAGTCTTTGGAGCAGAGAATCTCAGCCTTGACTGAACACTGGAATTACCTGGGGAGTTAAACATAATGAATGTTTGGGCCCCATTCCTTGGGATGCTGACATAATTTATCTGGGTGGGGACCCAGGCATCAAGATTTTAAAAATCTACCCAACTAAAACTAGGACTACATTTTAGACAGAGTGAAAAAGAGTGGAACTCAGGGTGACTGTGTCAAAACAATGGGTGGAATAAGAAGCTAAGTTAAAAAAAGAAAAAAATAGAGACAAGATAGTAACTTCCTTTTTTTTTTTTTAAATCAAAACCTAACTGATGAAACTCTTGTATAGAAACTTATTTGGTTCAAAAATCATGACTCTGGTGTGCTAGAGAATGGGAGGCTGAGAACTTTGCGAGGGTAGGGAGGGTCTGGTTTTCACCGTTAACTTTCAAACCTATTTCATTGCATTTAACACAGGAGACGCTCAATAAATGTTTGTTGAAGGAATGAAAATGATTGGAAGTACTCAGGAGAGAAACTCTAAATATCGTATGTAGGTTGGAAAAGCTATTTACCTGTTTTGTAATCTGGTTGGTTGTACTCATGATGTTCTCTCTTTCCAGGCACAGCACTTTCCCCAAAGATGAATCATATTCCTATTGTTTGCCTCCTGGCTATCACTGGCAATGGGAGATCATGATGCTTCATTTTCATCACTACAAGCCTGATAGGGCTAATATCAACCCAAAAGAAAAGAAAAGTCAATTTTGGGTTGCTTTAATAATGATAATGTTAATTAACATGTTAATACTATATAATGTTCAGCTCAAAAGAGTGTTACAGTGAGATAGGTAGATGAGCACAGGGTATATGAATGATATTTGGGAAAGGATATCTAAACACATTATGCCCAGAGTCCTTGAATGACTATAGTTAGTTGAATGAATGCCATTCTCTTCCATTTGTTAAATACTTACTCTTTGCCCAGTACCAGGCAATGTGCTCTGCATTCATTAAGATACAACATTTCATTTAATCTTCACCAAACCCACTGAAGTAGAGGTTAATGTCTCCATTTTACATACGGAGATTAAAAAACTGAGGTCACATAATTTCTAAGTAATGCAGCCAGGATTTGAAATGAAATCCATCTAACTCCAAAACTGGGCCTTTAACCACAATGTTAGAAGTAATTCAGTTTGGGGAAGGATACTGCTGAAGACTTCTAAACTCTTCTGATGTCCCAGAACACATTTGATCTTTAGATATACTACAGTGAAGAATTTTATTTCTAGGAAAATGGACTTACTGATTCATTGATTTCCATTGGGTGTAAAAGAATGATGTAAAATTGTTTTGGAATTATATGAGTTAATACTTGGAGAAGTCTTGGGTTCCATTAAAATATTCCAGTATTTTATTTATTTATTTTTTTTACTTCAGAAACAGAAACAAACATTCAAAATGTGAATCGTCAAAAGTAGGTTGTCAGTTTTCAACTCAGATGTTATCATCCTTAATATCATGCATGTACAAATGCATGTATGACTTTATACATACAAAAGATTACCAGATACATCCATTAAATAGCTTTGCTTTCTGCGTAATGGGTAGTGCTTTCCGGATGTATTTCCTTTGATATTTAGACCACTAAATTTTGATCCTTCATTGTATAAAATGGGTAAAAATATACTAAAAAATGTTTTTGTCTGTCTGATCATCTCTTTTCAATTTAAACTCCCCAAAGTTCAAGGATCCTACCTTCTTATGTGTTGGGCATTTAATTCATAGGGCATTGCCTGTGGTCATGTCTGGATTCATTGCTTAAAATTTTGGATCATTTTATGCATCTGTGATATTTATGATATAGCTGAAATACTTGTGTATCTTAGAATAATAATCGTGATTATTATTTTAATTTCACTTTTTCAAATTGTATACAATCTTATTTTTAGTTTGGATTTTGCCACAAACATTTTTCTATTTAATTTGCTACAAAACTATAAAGTTTTATCTTAAAAACTCACATGTGAATTGTGTAGAGGTGACTGGCAGAATATGATATTAATAGGTTATTGACTTGTTAGGTCTTAAAGAGCCAAAGGGAACATCCCTTGCAGCCCCTGCAATGCACTGGAGGTTTGTTTCATTGATTGGTCTGCTTAACCCATCATCTCCAGGCATTTAAACAATGATATACGCTTGACAAACCTAATATTTCATTTTCTATCTGGGGACCATGGAACAGAAATTAAAGGAAAGAAAGACAAATGGACAGATATACAAGCAGAAAATGATGATAAATGTGAGAGAGAAGGAAGAGACAAATACAACACAGACCAAAATTTGGATCAGTAAATTCTGGAATCAGTGAATGCACAATCTAATAGCCAATGTAATTCCCAGGAGGTGGTGAGGAGACAAAATTTAACAATTCTATTGTAAGCAGAATTCAGATGTAGATACATAGCAGCCAGCAAATCAAATAAAATATCCAGTAAGTGGTGGCTATCTTTTCTGGATGTGGTGCATGTATGCATGAAAGAGACAGAGAGAGACAGAGACACATACAGAGAAACAGAGACAGAGAGAGTGATAGGGAAGCCATTTTTTAAGTGTTTTGAATATTTCTGTCAAGAGCAAATCTAGGCACTTTATTTTACTTAGTCTTTGCTTTTTAAACCTTGAAGGAAGTTCCACACCATGAGAAATGCTTTCCTTTTTAAAATTTACTCTCTGTCACCGGCTGGGAAAAGGGATACTTTACAACAGTCTGTCCCAGGTCCCTTGACTCTCTCTCTGATATGAGAGGGAACAGAACAAGATATATAAAACAATGGATTTCTCGAAGACTGGTTACTCTGTGGGACTTGGTCTGATTAAGATTTCATCCTTAATACACAGTGCCCTGGGAAACAGAGCAGTCACTTCCTGCCATGTCTCAGGAACCCAGGGTGAGGAGGATTTAACAGGATAACTGACAGAATATTCAAGTAGCTTTTTTTCTTCTGGGAAAGGCTGGGTATTGGGGAAGTAAAAGTCTGAGGATCAAGTGGGCCACCTCTTCAACCATACTGTTTAATATATGGATATTCCCATGATAAATGACTTTTTAGCTTTTAAAGTTTGTGTCCTACAAAAAAAAAAAAAATCTAGGTTTTATCTGCTCCGGTTGACGACTACAAAGCAATAGTACTTAAATACTGAAAGTATACCAACTCTTTCTGAGCTCTTTAAAAAAACTTCAGAGAGATTCTATGAAGAAATAGTTATTTCCTATTTCTGTATATTTTAGGTGTTGTGGTGGGGGGACATGGAGAAGAGAGAGTGGTAAGAGAATTATCACAAACAAATTCTTGCCTCAAGAAGTAGATAACTGAAGAGAACAAATTAAGTAGGAATCACACAGTGTGCATAGACTTTTAATGCTGTGTGACGTAGGAGGCAGGTACCATGAAAATACTGTGGAAACAGGGGAACTTGAGTAGGTCCTAAGTGGTGGGGCTAGAGTCACTGGACAGGAAGAGACAGTGATTCTATTTGGAAGAAATGCATGCAAAGGCAGAGAGTTTGAGATGTGGGTGAACTCCGGCAGCATCATCCCCTGAAAGGCAGTGAGGTACCTCAGGTTGGCTCTGGGTTCAAGTCTCTGCTCCACCAGCTGTCTTATCCTGTCATCACATGGTGGTAGTGAGAAATATCTCCTTAAAAAAATTAGCTACTATTGGGACGCCTGGGTAGCTCAGTTGGTTAAGCAGCTGCCTTCGGCTCAGGTCATGATCCCAGCGTCCTGGGATTGAGTCCCACATCGGACTCCTTGCTCATCAGGGAGGCTGCTTCTCCCTCTGCCTCTGCCTGCCATTCTGTCTGCCTGTGCTTGCTCTCTCTCCCTCTCTCTCTCTCTGACAAATAATTAAATAAAATCTTTAAAAAAAAATTAGCTACTATTGTCGTTCTAGAAATAAATCATTTTTCAGGTAGATAAATAAAATGTGTATAGAATAACAGTTACTGATGTCAGAATTTTTCGTTTCTAAAGCACAGAGGAAGCAGATACAAAACAGGCCTAAATTATCAAACTTGTAAGCTACTTCTCTGCTCCCCTGACCACCTCTCTTCTTAATTCTTTTCCCCCCTCTTGTCTTAAGTCTTAATGTTACTTTTTCCTTATTACCTCCCAATTCACTTGATGGAGATTACATAAGCATATACCTGCTTTAAGTCATAAGAGTAGAAGTTTTCTATTAAGATACATAAATCATAATGTTCTAAATTTCCATAATATAGAATATATAATCCATGTACAAAAATCACTAAAATGATTTATTAATTAAGTGATAAAATTAAACAAACATATTTGACTTCAATTACTTGCAAGAAGTAAGTTGAGATTTACAAACTATTATTCAACTTCATTTATTCAAAATATTCACTAAATTCTGTACCAGTTATTGAATATTTGAACACAGAGGTTCAGTTAGAAGATGTATGTTTATCTTGAATCCAAAATAACAGGAAAGAAGAATCATGGCTTTAGATAAATGTTTAACCAGAGAGTTTGAGATGATAACATTAACTTTCAAGATTTTAAGATGGAGAAATTAGTCACCTTTTACGAGAACTCTATCAGATGAATATGTTATATATTTTGCTTCAATTTTCAAGTAAGATCTGTGCAGGCTTCAGTAGAATATTAGGTCAGTTCTCATTAAATAACAACAGTGTCAAATAATGATAATAATATTGAAATACAAACTTTGACATCTGGAACTAAGTAGTAAAATCATTGGTACTGAAGATAGAAATAAGGAGGGTATTAAGCTCTAAGCTTCACCTGGCATCTTTCATTAGAGTCTGAATAAAATTCTTCATTGGAATTTGCAACACTGCTTGTGGTTCATCTTATTACTTTTACAGAGGACAAACAGCCATGTAATTAGAGTATATTTGCAGTATTACACGCTTATTTGTAGCCTGAAGATTAGATACCAATTGGATGTTATCATTTAATGGCAAGTATAATTACCACGAAGCTAATTCTCTGCACCTAAGAGTTTACATTTCAATGCTGCTACAACTATACAATTATTTTTCAGTTAGCTTATATCTGCATTATTATTTAATAATTATATCCATAGCGGATGTCCTATAATCATTTTTAAGTCACTGTTTAAAAAAATGAATCAGCTGTACATAAAAAAGCATACAATAAATATTTTCCATTATGGTGCTTTCTATTTTTACACTAATTTCCAATGCAAGTTATCACAACCATATATCTGGTTTCTTGGGAATAAACACAAGTTGTGCCTTCAAGGATTTGAAGCTTACTATAATGACAATAATACTGCCATATGTTTGTATAGCAACACTTATTTCCAAAGTGCCTTCCTGAAGATTAAGCTTCACAATATCCTAAGGGGCTAATGGGGAATTAAGAGCCTCTTTTAACCAGAAGGTAATTTGGGATACAGAGGAGTTACATTCAGAATACCAGGGAGCAAAGTGGGACTTCTGAGTCATAGACAGTGTCCTTTCCACCTTATTATATACTGTGGAAGTTAAACAGTGGCATGATCATAGTTTGAAAATAATCTTCTCAACTTTCATTCATTGATTTATTCACATTCGTCCATCCACCTATCCATCCGTCCATCCAGCCATCCATCCATCCACCTATCCATCCATACAATGAATCCCAAGAAGAATGCTGTGGGGCTCACCCAGGGCACAGCTGGCTTTGCTGAGGAAGCTGCAAACTGAAGCCAGGCATCCAGTGGTCAGACAGAGGCAGAGGTTTCAGAACAGGCACTGAGAGGGACGAGGAAGGCATTTCTGGAGTCAACAAAAGGAAGCCAGTGTGGTACTGGATAAGCCACCAATATCTCTGGACCAAGTGGTGGGTTGGTTAATGTGTAATAATCAGCTCTGCAGGGGATCAGAGCCCAAATTTGTAGCATTTTTTGATTGTCATGGTGTGAAGTATCCCACCAGGGCTGATTCCAAACTATCAACCTGATGTCCCTGATCATGAAATTGGGCAGTAACACATTATACAGTTTCCCCTCAGACAGATATGTAAGTAGCCTCTAAAGCATAGATTCTAGTAAAATGTAACATTACTCATGATGAATTTTGAGTATTGATTATCTCTCTTTTATGTAGCTTCTTTAATTATAAGTTCATATAATTTTGTTTTGAATAATGTGAATAATGGCTTTATCCTCAGCTTGCAAAATACCTGAAAATTTAACAGTTTTATCCATCTGGTGCTAATTGGCCTAGCATACCACTTCTCTGGACCACACCCTCCCCTCTTTCCATAATTTAGGGGGATCCAGATGCTTTGGCCTGTATTAATTTGCTAGGATTCCCATAACTTATATCGAAGGCAGGGTGGCTTCAATGACAGAAATTCACTGTCTCATGATTCTAGAAGCTAGACTTCTGAGATCAAGGTGTCAGGAGAGTTGGCTCCTGTTCCACCAGTTGTCTTATCCTGTCATCACAGGGTGATAGTGAGAAATACTTCCTAAAAAAAAAACACAAAACATTAGCTACTATTGTTGTTCTAGAAATAAATCATTTTTCGGGTAGATAAACCAACCCAAGGCTGAGAATCGGTTCCAGGCTTCTCTCCTGGCTTCTGGTGGTCTGCTGGTTGTCTTTGGTGTTCCTTAGCTTGTACAAGCATTATCTGATCTCTGCCTTCATGTTCACAGGATGCTCTCCCTGTGCGCATGACTATCTCTTTGTCCAAATTTCCCCTTCATATAAGGACACAGTAATATTGGATTAGGGCCCACTCTAATGTCTTCATCTCAACCAATTATGTATGCAATGTCTTAGTTTCCAATTAAGGTCACATTCTGAGGTATTAAGGATTAGGACTCTGATATATGAATTTTGGGGGGGAACACAAGTCTGCTTATAATAGGCCCTGACTTTGACGAGTTTCCTTTTTATTTTCTTAGCACATTACTCTTTCCTTCATGAACTAGATGGCTTGTACATATTGATTCTTTAGACCTGGAGCCCTCATCTGTTTTTCCATCTAAACTCCTACTTGCCCTTCAGGACCCAAATAAAATTGCACTTTCTCTTTAAATCTTTTCTTGAGCCTTTTCCTATCCTCCCTACACTCAGGCCATGGAGGTGGACTTGCGATTGTCTGCCTCATGTGGTACATACTGCTATAGACTTCTGTGAGGGGCAGGATGGCTTTATGGTCAAGGGCACAGGCTTCTCTGACGTCAGACCCAGATTTGAACAAGTGTTTCACTCATTTGCTGGACGAGCCACATAATCTCTATGCCTTCTATTTCCCCGTCTACAAAACTGGGTAATAAAATTAACTTGCAGGACTATTTTGAGGATTAAATGATAGAATGAATGTAAAGATGGTAGTATAGTACATCCTACAAAGTAAATGCTCAATAAATGCTAGCTGTTATGGCACATTGCTAATGATCCTAGTGTTCTCTAAAGTATATATGCAGTCTCTATGCCTTGATATGTCCTTTGGCATTTAACTTCTAGTAGCCAGGGGCTGTACCATGTTCACGTTTATCTGCTTACAGGCACATGGCTATTAATAAATGTTGGTTAAATGAAACTATATATTTTTAATCACAATATTTGATTTTTGTTACTGATACAAATGTCTCATCTTTTGACTCGGTTATCTATCCATTATATTCTAGGCTGACTATGCTGTATGTCTTTTAAAACCAACCTGAGAGTTGAAATATTTTAGCTCTATTTCTATCATTATATCAATATTAAGTCCAAAATATGACCTGATCTTGTGCCACTTTTTAATTAAAATTTTTATTTTGAGATAAATGTCAATTCTCACAAAGTTGTAAGAAATAACACAGAGATCCTCTTTGTGGTATGTATGTGCGTGTATTCTTTACTCAGTTTCCCCATATGGTAACATCTTGCAAAACTAGTATAATATCACAACCATGATACTGACATTGATATAGTAAGATACAGTTAAGATTTAGTTCCATCTCTACATCTGAAACTAATGATGTACCATATGTTGGCCAATTAATTTTAAATAATAAAAAAAGATTTAATGTGATATGGTGAGTGCTGTGAAGTATGTAAGCCTGAAGATTCACAAACCTGTACCTCTGGGGCAAATAATACATTATATGTTAATAAATATAATTAATAAAAAAAGATTTAGTTCCATCACCATAATGATCTTTTATGTAGCTCTACTAGCCACACCCATTTTTCTCCCACCAAATTATTTTATAGAATGTCTGTACCATTTTTAATTCCTACCAGCCATGTATGAGAGCCAGTTTCCCTGCATCCTTGTCAACATTTGCTATTGACAACATTTTTTATTTTAGCCACTTTTATAGATAAATAGAGATATCTCATGTGGTTAATTTGAATTTCCATAAAGGCTAATATTTTTGCACATCTTTTCATGTGCTTATTTGCCATCTTTGTACCCTCTTCAGTGAAATGTTTTTTCATGTTTTCTGCCAATTTTCTAATTGGATTATTTGTTTTTATTGCCTTGGGTTTTGAGAGTTCTTTATATATTGTAGCTACTTGTCCTTTCTTGGATATGTGGTTTACAAATACTTTTCTCAATCTGTAGTTTGTCTTGTTATCTACTTAGCAGGGTCTTTGAGCAAAAATTCTTAATTTTAGTGAAGTCTGATTCATCAATTTTCCCTTTTATGAATTGTGAGTTTTTTCTTTTTTTTTTTTATCAAGTCTAATAACCTTTTGCCTAGTCCTACACTATGAAGACTTTCCTCCTATTTTTAATAGAAATTTTATACATTTATGTTTTACATTTAAACCCATCATCCATTTTAAGTTAATTTCTCTCTCTCTCTCTTATTAACATATAATGTAGTATTTGTTTCAGGAGTACAGGTCTGTGATTCATCAGTCTTAGACAATTCACAGCACTCACAATAGCACATACCCTCCCTAATGTCCTCCCCCAGACACTCCATTGCTCCCACCTTTCCCCTCCTCTCCAGCAACCCTCAGTTTGTTTCCTGAGATTAAGAGCCTCTTATAGTTTGTGTCCCTAAAAAAAGTAATTTTATACAAGGTGTGAGAGTTAGTTGAAGTTTCACTTTTTTTTGTTTTTGCCTATAGCGCTCAATTATTTCATCACGATTTGTTGAAAAGGCTATCTTCCATTGAATATTTGTCAAAAATCAATTATGCCTATTTTGGGAAGTCTGTTTCTGGGTTTTCTATTGATCTGTGTGTCTATCCCTTTGCCAATACCAGTGTCTTAATTATTGTAACCATGTAATGAGTCTTGAAACTAGGTATATGGATTCTTCCAACTTTATTATTTTTCAGATTCCTTTAACTACTCTAGTTTCTTTGCTCTTCCATGTAAAGTTTTAGAATAATCTTATCTATATCTAAAAAAAATCTTCCCGAGATTCTGATAAAAAGTGAATTAAATCTGTATACAAATTGGGGAGAATTAGCATCTTTACACTATTATATCTTCTAAGCCATGAATGTGGTATGTCTTTTCATTTATTTAGATTTTCTTTGATGTCCTTCATCAGCATGTGGTAGTTTTTAGCACTCAGTCCTGCATGTGCTTTGTTGGATTTACAACTAAGTATTTCATTATTTGAGTGATTGAAAATGGCATTATATTTTAAATTTAGTGTCCATGTTATAGTGTATAGAAATATAATTGATTTTCATATGTTTATCTTATATTTTACAGCCTTGTTGAACTCATTTATTAATTCTGAGAGGATTTTGTTTTGTTTTGTTACTTAGGAGATTCCTAGATTCCTAGATTCCTCCAAATCCTTGGAGATTCCTACATAGACAATCATGGAATCTACAAGTAGGGAGAGTTGTATTTCTTCCATTTTTGAAGTGTATGACTTTTATATAATTTGGGGGGGTGTTTATTATACAGCCTAGAATTTTTTAACAGAATTTCCAGACTCATCATATGGTTTTCACTAATACCATGAACAAAGTCTAATTATGACCTGGTGAAGGTACACATCTAGATTCCTTACTGGGCCTTTATTAGTGAGGATGGGAGTAGAGTCATAATTTTCTCTCTGGTGTTGGGCTGGAGCAGAATAGTTATGGTCTGAATGCTTTCTGTCTTGCTAGGCTGCCCCTTTCCTGGACCTTTGGATAGAAAGTTCAAGTATTTTTTGTGGTTTGTTTCTGTCTGCACTTGCTGATATTTCCAGATTACTGAGTTCTTCAGCATCCAGCCTGGGACATATGAAGCCAAATGAAAACCAAGTGAGCTACTGACTTGGCCAGAGGCTGCTAGCAGTTCTGTCTTCTCATGTTTGTTTTATATATAATTTCCAGAGTTTTTAATTGTACTTAGTAGGAGGAACAGAGAAAATTATGTCCACTCCCTTTTCTTGGAAGCCATAGGCCCGCCTCATAGCTTTAAAGAGAATACGCTCTGGATACATTTTCAAAGGTTTAAAAAAATGTTTCCTCAATTTTTGTAAGTAATCCTTAGTCCTTTTGACAAGTGTGATAATTTCAGAATTTTTAATTTTAGTTAAAAAAAGAAAAAAGCAAGACTACCAATGACAAAATGGTAAGAAGGGCTTCTGAAGTTCTAAGTTTCTCTAGTATAAAATGTGGTCTAATCAAGTAGGTAAAAGGTTAGATAATAGCATACAGTGTTTTGTCAGTAGAAAGACATTCATAAAGTACATACAAAATCCATTGTTTTGGTGGAAATACATTAAAACCATTGTGGGAATGATAGTGATATCAAATAGAGATTTTTACATTTCAAATAGAGATTCTTTAGCTATATGGAAACAAAATATTTGGGCATGAGACAACTGGGTTTGAATTCTGAGTTCTGCCAACTTACTTTGTAAACTCAGGAAAGTTTTAAAATCTTTCCTCATCTGTAAATCAGGTTGGTGTGGTTTTGAGGGTTAACTGAGATAATAGACATAAAAGTCATAACAATTTCCAGCACACAACAGCCACCCTAAAAATTGTAGATCCCTGTCTTTAATAGGATTAGGGGTTATTAAAAAGAAGTCAACGAGTCAAAGACAGAGTCCTTTGTGCTAAGCCCCATGTCACCATACCAAGGCTAAATCAGAGTTTTGTTGTCTCAGAAATGGAATCTTAAACAAGTCAATCAGAAACTGCCTGATCAACAATACTTAGGTAATCTGCCTGATAAAATCCTGTCACTCCTTGAGGGAAAGTGACCTCATAATAACCAATCAGTTTTTTTTTTTTTTGTATAGTGTACCTTCTTTTTCCCATTTCCTTCTGCCAATAAAAGTCTTCCATTTTGTATGCCTTTTTGAAGATCCTCTCTATCTTCTAGATTGGAAGCTGCCCAATTCAAGTTGATTATTGCTCAAAAAAAACTCTTAAAAACTTTACTATACCTCTGTTTATCTATTAATGGGGTTCCTATTAATTCAGATGAATTACATCTCACGGTCCTAGGCAACAGTCTTTGTAATCTGTCATTTCAGAATACAATGTGCATTGAGGAAACACCAAAGAAAAATTGCCTTTAAAAACTTGGAAACCAAAAAACAAGTTTTCCTGTGTTTCTGTATAGAAAAACAACACATCTGAGACTTACTATTTAAAAATAATTTTGTTGAATATCTGCTCAGAGAAACTGCAAAGGAAGGCAAAGTTCTCTTGTTAGGTATCTATTAAGTAGGCCACCACACAGCAAACTACGGAACAAACAACAGCAATTCTTTTCCAACTTCCTTTTAAAACAATGCTAAAAATTCTTTACATTTGTATACCGCTTTACAGTTGACAAAGAGCTTTCATATACATTATCTCGTTTCAAAGAGACTCTAAGGCGCCTTTCCTGCGCTGATTGATGTTTACGAATGTACTACTTTCCCTGGGCTGCAGTCATCAATAGTCAATGAGAAGAAAGGCTGGCTTTTTTGGAAATGCTTTGCTGCCAGGTAACTGCATTAACTCTGCTATTGTTGAACAGAGGCATGTATTAACCGTGCCACAGGATATCATCCATATCAACTAATGAATATTTGAATCCTTGTTCCTTGTGGAGCGGTGTTTGAGACCCATTCCTTTCTGCTTTATCCGGGGCCCTCCCTCAGGATTCATATTCTCAATGAAGTTCAGTCTGACGGCTCTAAGCCATTTCAGAAAAACCTACACCAAAGATACTGAAGTCCTAAAGAAAAAAATGTAGAAAGTACATAAACAAGGAACTTCTGTATGCAATCAGGATTACACTGTTCTGAAGACAGAAAGTGAGACTGTTTGTTGAGGTCATGGGAGGCATGTTTTGCCTCCACATAAAGGACCTTCCAGAAGAGGAGTTACGGTGTGCTAATGAGGGTTCTGTCTGTGGAAGTATTTAACACAAGTCTGGGACTGGACAGAAATCTTCGAGAAACACTTCCTGCACTGTTTGGGGATCTGGGGCAGAGGGTTTCAAAAGTCTTTTCTGATTCCAGATTCTCTGCTTCTGAGATTCTTACTTGTTCTCTGATTGTTTCATTCTGTAAGGAACCAATCTGTGTTAAATTCTCTGTATTTCTCTCGGTGCCAGTCAGCCTGCACAGCCTGTTGACAGAGAACTGAGGGAAAACAACGAAAACATAAAACCCATATGTTTTCTAGGAACACAATTAGTAGGACCAAAGGTATAATTAAAATTGGTGAATGGACATCTCTGAACCAGTGACATTCTCAGTTGTGCTTTGTTTTAGGGTTATACAGGATTTCTTCAATTTTATTCTCCATTTCTAATCTCCATAAATAATTACGCTTTCTACATTTTTTTTTCCTCCCAAATTCTTAGAGTTTCAGCCCGAGTCCCACGTTTTGAGGGGGTGGTGTTGACCAGCTGCTTCATTATCAGTGGAGTGGTCAGTCGATTCCTCATCTGAGGGTAGGGGGCTCTCTCTGCAACCGAGTCCCATCCACATCTCAGGGTCTGTCACTTACAATGGCCCAGTTGCAGGAATTTGTTTCAGAATCGGTCATATCTATTTTCTGTGGCAGGTCGCAGCTACCCAGTCACAAAGAGTTAAAGGTTAAAAAGAAACCATCAAGCTGCTACTGGGGCTTGCTGTGGTAGAACCGGCCTCCATCATACCAGATACTTATACCTCAGCTACAACCTAACTGTTCTGAACAAAGTAGGTAGTGGCATGAGGGATACAGGGAGCATTTTTAATATTTGAAAAGGAAACGACATAAACATGTTTCTTTTTTGAGCGATATCTGTATGTCTATCTCCTGTCCTATTCAGCTCACTTCAGTAAAC
Organism: Enhydra lutris kenyoni; assembly: GCF_002288905.1. Taxonomy (NCBI): domain Eukaryota; kingdom Metazoa; phylum Chordata; class Mammalia; order Carnivora; family Mustelidae; genus Enhydra; species Enhydra lutris. The sequence goes on from NW_019154142.1 coordinate 16,142,665, forward strand.
ATTTACCCTGGTTTATCTCCCTTGTAATCACTTGTTCAGCATCTGCTTTTCCTGCTGGACTGAAAGCTCCTTGAAGTCAAGTCAGGTTTTGTCATTGACCAGCATACTCAGGACACTAATACAAGGCATAGCATGGTGTGTGTGTGTGTGTGTGTGTGTGTGTGTGTGTGTGTATGTGTGTGTATACACACACTTGTTGAAGGAATGAATGAATGTGTAAGTGAAAAAGTGAAACCTAGCATGGCATGGTTTAAAGAATTTGGGTTCTAGAATCAGATAGCTTGTCACTCAAATCTGAGCCCTACCATTTTTTGGTCTATAAATTACTTAACTTTTATGTCTGGGTTTCTCAATTGTAAACATTGGATAATATTATTTATCTGTCAACATTGTTGTGAGAATTTGAGACATTTAAAGTATCTGGTACTGGTAAAGTCTCAATAATGTTAGTTGCTCTTAGAGTTATTAAAAAATGCACTGGGCTAATTATTAAAGGTACAAGATGAAACTATTGAGGAAGATAGAAAAATTATGAGCAGATCCTTTTATTCAAAATGGCAGAACGGATTTTAGAGGTGAGTATAGGGTACTATAGAAGCACAGGGCAGGCCATGTGGTGAGCAGAGAGGTCATCTTGCACAACTTCAGAAATGGCATGCACATGACAGTCTGTATGAGTAGAGGGCACTGCAGAGCTGAGTCATTCCCATAAGCTTATGGGTTGAATGAACCATACGAAATTGCTGATATTCAACCACTGTGACATGCAGGAATAAAAATGGGAGTTGTGCCTCCTGGAACTGAGTCACAAGGAGACCCTGCATGGGGAAGAGAAAAGAACTAGAGATTTCCTAGAACCATTCTCATCCCACATGAGTGATAGAAGAGGAGAAGGAGTCATTATAGTGAAGAAGGAGGGAAGACGTAGTAAGAGGGACTGGCAGTAAGAAGTTGTTAAGCAGTAGAAGTGTTTATTGTGTTTATTCAAGTGTTCTAAGGGTCAGGAAGCTCAGTGTTTCTAAGGGTGGGCATTGAGACAAGGGGAAAAGGATGTAAAGTTGGAGAGGCAGGCAACATTGGGTTATTTAAATGCTACAGATAGTCTTACTTACAAAGTAACTGTGAGGGAAGGCCCCAATTCTAGAACCCCAACTTTATTAACTAAAGTAGATAGCCCCTCCAGTATGGCCTTCTCCCATCCTTTACATCAGGCCCGCCCTGCAGTCTCCTGCATGGCGCCTGATTCTTTTCTATTATCACTGGCCACGTTTTGAAATTATAGAGTGTATTTAATTGTGTATTTATTTGTTCATTTACTAAATTATAAACTACAGGAGAGCACAGACCTTGCCTTATTTGTTTAAAATTACCTATCCAGTGCCTCACACAGTGGCTGGAACTAAGTAGGTAGGGGTTCAATAAATTGGTTGAAGCAATGAGTGGATAACAAATAAGAATTTTCCTAAGTCTGCTGCTTCCATACCAGTTTCTCCCCTGCTAGAAATATTTTAGGAAAGTCCATTTGAAGGAGCCTACAGGAGAGCCATCTCTAGCTCTTGTCCCAATTACCTAATTCACACAAAAGGGGGCCCTTTTAGCTCAAGTACCAGATGTGTGAGGAGCTGGCCTCCTTTCCTCCCGACTCCTGGGTGCTCTGACCCAAGCTTGTGCGATGCCAGGTGACAAGTCAAGGTTGGCTACATGCCAAAGCACAGAGATGTGCAGAGAAGTGTTGCATATTTTTCTTAACACACTAACTCAAGGCCTCTTAGCTGGAGATGAAGAGGTTCAAGTGTTGGGGGTAATAAATGAAGAAAATATCTTCTTAAAATTTTACTGAACTCAAGACCGTTTGTCATAGAGCAGCATCTGAGAAAGTTGTTACTTATAAGAATGCAGCACACAATTCAATGTGCAGGTATTTGGACATTGTAAGGGCTTGAATTAGATCTTGGACTATATCCTTAGCTACCAAAGAGAGTGATGATGTCCATCCTGTTTGGACAGTCTCAAGGATCTCCTTGCTACACCACAGCGACTAGTTTTTCTCTTTAAAACCATAAGACAAATCCAAAACATTTCCCTCTTGTATCCAGTTTTTTTGAAAATTATGTTCCATTTACTTCAAGGGCAAAAGGAAAGAGACTTGATAGAAATACAAAATAGGACGGTCCCTGCTCCTGAATGTCCACCTCACTGTGAACAGAACCTTGATCTCCTAATTCCTTTTTCAGCATACATAAACTCTCAACTTGTATAACTTATCAAGTGCGTTTTCCTTCCCTAAATGCAGAAACCCACTTGCAATGAAAACATTTAATATTTGATATTAAATATGTGATGAAGTGAAAGATAAGCCACTTAACTGTGAAGAGATAATACACACTCTGATAAACAGTCTTCTGGAAGCCTGGCATTGGTGATTCCTCAGAGAACATCACGTCTAATCCTTGAACATTCCCAATGTCTCCTTTTCTTCCCCAAAGACAAAATCCACTCATTGTCTTGGGTATTTGAAACAAAACATTAACGCTAATCTTAAAATGAGCAAAATTTCCATATTGAGCAAAGGGAGAAGAAACTTATATTTGAAATCTTCCATAGTCCTTAAATATCTGCATATAAGTGTTTAAGCGGCTTCTTCTTAAGAATTTCAGCAAAATTAGCTTTGGCTCTCATTGAGTTGGGTTAAATTTGAAGCTGTATGAAGATAATAGTGAAAAACCAAGTATATTTGGGAATGAAAATTCCTGAGATGATTTAAAACAATGCTAATTTGTGTCTACAGAATTAATGGGAAACACATCATTATCAATGATTAGCCAAACCCCAAATCTGAGTGGAAGATCCTGCCTGCACAAACCCTGATGGGCCAGAGACTACTGTGAGATTTAGGTACTGGGGAGGAAAAGGAGGTGCCTTATCAGGCAGTCTTGAACAGAAAATGTACTTTAGTTACCTGCAAGAATTACTGTGTCTCCTTCCATAGGAAGCCGAAAAACTGATAGAGATTTGGGCACCCCCCCCCCAAAATGTCTGCTAAGAGAACCTACAAAAATCAGGCACTTTTCTCTAGGAATTCCCATACTACATCCTCATCCAGAGCTGAAAGGATCCTGTCACTGCCCTGAAAACTGCAGGAGAGAAGAGTAAAGCACCCTGTACTAAGGCTTCTTTGCAGAAGAATAAAACCCTTGGAAGTATCTCATTAGGAAGTTAACCAGTCAGCCCACAGCTGACTTGGGTTGCAGTTAATTGCAAGGTATGTTTCAACACTATACGTGGATGTTTTTACTTTACTCTTTTATCCTGAAAAGCTGCTCCTTTAAGGACTAACTCTATCTCTTGAGAAGGGGAGAAGCCAATACTTAAAGACTTTGGCTTCCTGCAGGAAGATGGTCAGGATTCTGCAATTTCTGTTTTGTAAGAGGTGAAAAAAGTGGCTGGGAGATTTTCACTCTCCTGCTCTCTGAACTCATCCCGGTGGTTCTACAGAGGTAGGATCCTTCTTTCCTCTGCAATAGTTATAACCCTTGGAGAGAAAAGAAAGAAGCCAGCGCTAATATGAATGCAGGCGAGATTGTAAAGGGCACTTGGGGAGGGCAGAGCAATTAACTCCCTTCCTCAACTGTGGAGAACCCGGTTTCTCTTGATCTCGCAGTAGACCTTAGCCAATGGCCAGGATTCTTTACAGTGAGCGAAACAGGGAGTGCCGCTACAATACCAAAGAACAGACTTGCCCTGGTCCGGCGTTCCTAGCGAGAGAACTTTCATAATGAGGCCAGCGGATAAAGGACTGCGATCCTTTACAGAGGAGGGAAGTGCAAATAGGGTGCGTCTGAGCCCATCTCTTGGAGCCACTTCACCTCTGAACAGGTTCGGAGCTTTCAAGCCCCTTGATGTTTTAAAAAGGCACTGATTTCAGCATGAGATGTTTGCTGCACGGTGCTCAGCTGGAATGAAACGAAGGGGAGGAAAAGTAGCTTCTTTCTTGCATTCAGAAAGCAGAGGCCAATTGAATGGATTCTACTCAAACTGATTGCGTTTGTAGTCTTTGAAAAAAAAAAAAAAAAAGCTAAGAAGTTTAAATCCTATTCACGAAGTTCACAAAAACAAAACCGCATCACAGGAGGACTCTAAGAAGTGCACACATCCTTACAAGAGATGGACAATTTAAAACAAGCTTCATTAAATAAGTCCCTTTCAATCTGGCTTCTTAGTATAATTCAGTAGCTCGTACTCCTCTGCCTCATTTCAAGGGCTTTCTTTACTGTAGCCTAGTTTAAATCAAATGTTCTGCACAATTTTATAAGTTTACAAGGGTTTATTTATTCACTGAGTTAAAAACCAAAGTCGTCTTCTATTTTCTCTTTCAAGAATGGAATATATTTCTGAACCATCCCTCCACTTGTCAATTACTATGTGCTATATAACACAGAAGCTGGCAAAAATGTTGAAAAGTGAAATCTGGTTATTTTTTTATTGGTTTGCTCATCCTGTTCATCTGACGTCTCCACTTGGTCAAAATGCGCAGAACACCACAGGGGCTCTTACTTGCCTCTCTTTCACTTAATTATCCTCTGCTTATGCAAAACGTTACACATTTATCCATTCACTTAATTCATGCAATGCTTTAAAGCTTATTCAGCTAGCCGAGTCTCCTTACATCTGTCTGCTTTAGCATTCTTGGCCTTGGTCTGAAGGCCTCCAGAGGTCAGGAAATTGGATATTACCTCACTTTGCGCAGGACCTGGGAGAGCACTGTGAATGGCCCTTCGCTTTAACAAATGCTTTCAAACAATGATGACAGCGATGAGCGGATGCCATTTCACTGGTATGAGGAAACTTGCAAAGAGGGGGTCAAATGTGAATATATGGCGTGTTGGCATTTACTTTTAAGGGGAGACTGGCTAGTTCAGGCTACTGAGGTACTTACTCTACGGTGTCTGAGGACAGGATTGCATTTAGGTAAGTGACCTGAAAGGGTCATAAGACTGCTTAGTTAATTTCCAGAGAAGAGTTTCCAGTTTTGTTTTATTTTTTCATCTATATAAACTGGACACAGAATGGCCCTTTATAATGTTTGTCAATATATTAGGGGGTTATATTTTATAAATTATAATTAAACAAGTGTTTGTAGTCAATAGGTCATGATGTATGAGTGTGCAGCTGTGATGGGTTCTCATTTTTGCATTTATTTTGTATTTGTTTTGGAAAGTTGCTCCCAGGAAAGTAAAGGAATCTGGAAACATCCCATGCTGGATTTCCCCAGCGAAGTAAGATTAGAGGTGAGATCAGAGCTCACATTCCAGGAGCACTAAACCAGGAGTTAGCAGCCATGATACTTGGTTGCTTTTATTTTATACCTCCATTATTTTTACATTCCATTTACATAAAGCTAATACTTAAGCATTTTCGTAGCTCAGGCAGTGGGTCAGCCTGAAGGTAATAACATAGCTCTCCACAGTGATGTATCTGGCATGGGAGTGGAAATGTCCCCTGTAAGGTGCTTCAGGAATTGAGTGTGGTCGTAACGAGTGGCTGGTGAAAATCAGATTTGTTGCAATACTTACACTACCTAAAGATGAGTAATATAGGAATATAATATATACATACCAGTCCCTACCTGAGCCAACTTGACCTTTTTTTTCAAAATATATGCAAATTGATTACTAATACAAGCCATTGCTGGTTCCCTTCTTCTTCTCCTTTTCTTCTTACTCCTCCTCCTTCTTTATATTATTATAATTAAAGTGACCAAACCTCAAACCTACCTTTGGAAGAAACCTTAGATGTTTGCATCTCTAGATCAACCTTACCCAAATACTTCTGCCTACAGCTCTTATTTGTCCCCAGGGGGGAATTTAATTGTGTTTCCCTCAAGGAAAATGGTGACATTGGTTTTATGGGTGTCTGTTTTTCCAGTCCTTTCTTTTTCTAGTGATTATTCCAACTCTCCAACACTTTAATTGCCTTAGTTAATTTGTACTTTTTGTTCTGGTCACTTAACAAAGGTAAAATCTCTGATACTAAATATTGTACTTCCACTAGGTTCGTAAAGGTGTCATATTTTTCTGTCACTATAGGGAGAAAAATACCAGTCTCCCTCCGGTGACAGAAAAATAATTTATTTCACTTCTTTAGCCATTAATAAGTAGCACTGAATTGTGTCTTAGGGGAGAAGGTGGGAGAAGGCAGTGGAAATGAAATTACATGTTTGGCTTTGAAGGTAAGTTAGAGTAACTTTTGAGGCAAAGCAAGTGTGCATTGGTTGATGGGGGATAGGCCAGCTGGGAACCTCTAAGATTTCTGTTTACCCTGGTGACTCCTGGCTCCTCTGGCGTGGAGGAATTATATATTTCTTCCACTGAGCTATTGAAGAGTATAAATTTGACAGTCTTCTTATCTCTCTGTGGACCATGGGTTTCAGCTTTGTCCAAGATGTTAGGTAAGTAGCCACTGTATGTCACAGAATCCCTTGCTGAGGCGGGTAGCAGTGGTCTTAGTAGACAAAAGGAGGTAGCAGTGGTCTTAGTAAGAAGACAGTGAGGAAATTCCTATGTCAAATTGTCTTGTAAATCAACCAGATCAGATATATCTGATCAAATAATAATGAATGTACAAGATGTTCTGAGCATAATGGTCAAACTAGATGTAGGAAAATTCCCTTAACCTCAATGGCATTTGCCCAAGAAAGTCTGAAAGAATCAAAAAGGACTTTAGTCTGGAGAAATGATAGCTGACACTTGATTGGAGATGATAAAATCCTATAGGAAAAATTCCCACTATTATAATACAATAAAAGAAAAAGAAAAAATTTCTTCCAATATTCTCTGTACCTAGTGAGTGACTATGTACTTTGAGGCATTAAATTTATCTTCATGTGCTCTTTGAGATTTCAGCGTAGGGCTGACTCAAGTTATCTGATTTATCTCACTGGATGGCTTCCCACATAAAATAAGCTTCACAGTGAGACTCTTTTTCATCTATCTTTTAAAAATTATTATTATTTTTATATTTTTAGCAACGGAACATGTGCGCCAGTTAAAAAAAAAATCAAATATATTTCTGGGTTTCGATGACAGATTTAAACTTTTTCACAGAATTTTTTTCCCTGATACCTAAGAAAAAGCACAACTACATCATAAAACTCTCTTGCCTGAATTATTGCAATAGCCTTCTAATTGGTCTCTTTGCTTTTATCCTTGTCCAGCTATACCCCGCTCTCAACAAAATAGCCAAAGTAATGCTTTTAAAATGTTAGATCCTGCCATTCCTTGGTTAAAATCATGAAACTCACAATAAAAGCCTTTCAATGGCCAAAAAACTAAAAATCTAGCCCACCATTACCTCCCTGATCTTAGCACATACTACATCTTTGCTTCCCTCTTTCTACTCCAGCCACACTGGCTTCCTTACCATTTACTGTTGCTCACATGCACCTGGTGAGCTCTGACCTTTGCATTGGCTGTTCCCTCTGGCTCTAAGACTCTTCCCCTGGAGATCTGCAAACTCATTCCTTCAACTGATTGCTCAAATATCTCCTTATGAGGCATTCCATGACTGCATTGTTTAAAACTGAAATTTGATCTTTCCACGCTCCCACCCCCTGCCCCCACTTTTTCTTAGAGGACTCTAATTCTCCCTTTTCGAATAGAAATTGTCACCTCTATGATACTATGTTACTGTGTAGTTTGCTTCTTTATTATGTTTCCTGTTTACTTCTTCTCTCCCACCTAGTCCTACCCTCAAAAGGCTCCACTGGGTTTTTTGGTTTGGTTTGTTCAGAATATCCAAGAGTCTACTGCCTGCACATAGATTCGTTTTTTTAATTTTTTTAAAAGATTTTATTTATACATGAGAGAGAGGGAGAGAGACAGAGCAAGCAAGCACGAATAAGGGGAGCAGAGGGAGAGGGAGAAGCAGACTCCCCACTGAGCAGGGAGTCAGATACAGGCTCAATCCCAGACCTAGAGATCATGACCTGAGCTGAAGGCAGATGTTTAACCCTCTGAGCCACCCAGGTATCCTGGCAAATAGGTTTGTAATAAATATTACTGAATGAATGAACATAATAGATTTCTCTTTCATAAAAAATGAACATTTGGATTGCATATTTCAAGAATTTTGATATGGGACACTCAACATGGATACATATCCTAGTTAAGGTATTGAACTTGAAAGATTAAAAAAATATTTTTGAGATACACAGGTAGATAAAGCAAATCACTAAGGCTTACAAAGGAGCCAGATCTCAGACTTATTCATAAAAACATCTAATGCCAATGATGATGGAGTTATTTCTACAAAATTTTAAGGAATGAAAGAAAACTAAGACATCAATAGAAAAAAAGACAAAAGACAGACATTCTTAAACATGAAAGAACTCATATTCAAGGAATATGGCACTCTGAATCCTTCATGAAAAAAAAAGCTTAAAATGAATTCTAACTAATTAAGAGATAAATCAAAATAAAGAATATGGGAATTGAGAAGCTGTGATAAAAAGGACTGATGGTGTTTGAATCTATTTAAATATAGAATTAAAGACTAAACAACTGAGAATTATTTCTATAGAACAAAATGGTAATGTTATTAATCAGAACAATGTAAAATTAGTAGTATAAAGATAATTGGAAAGTATGGTGAAGGGAGATATTCTCATATTTCTAAGCAAGAGTCTACTGATATTGTCTAATATTGACATAATATAATAAAGACATTAATGACTTCAACTCTTACTGTTTTTCATATCCACCCCCCCTTTCAAGCTTAAAGGGTTCTAAATCTTATAGCAAGAAAGCATTTATGATTTTCTGGGTTAAGTCTCCATCAATATCTTTTGTATCCATTACAACAAGATTTAGAATTGTGTTGACCTAATAATAATGACAGTAATTTTTAGATAGTTGGAATCAAGAAGTAGCTTTTTATTTACTTTTTGGTATATTTCTGCATTGTTCAATCACTTTTTAATGAGCATCACCAATTTTTAAACCAAACAATTGAAAAATTTTAAATTCACTACCCCACTTTCACTTCACCCTACCCCCAAGGAAAAAACCTGGAAGGAAATAGGCTAACATATTAACAGTGATTAATATTATGTGGTATGGATAACTGAATAATACTGATAATTATTTCTTCTATCTTTATACCTTTCTATATTTTTTTCATTAAAAAAAAAAAAGCAGGCCACGAAATTCTGGAATGAAAATAATTTGCTTCAGAATTCTGAGGGCAATATTCCAATGTCTTTTAGCTTCCAGTGGCAATTCTGAAAGTCAGAAGTCAGTCAGATGACTGATACTTTATAAATAACCAGTTCTATCTCTGTAAAAGGTTTTAGAGTCTTTTCTTTATTCTCATTCTTTTGAAATTTGTGATGGCGTCCCATGGTCTGGGTTCTCTGTGATTCAGAGAACTGGGTACTTAGTGGGTCCCTTTAATCATGCTGTCCATGTCTTTCCATTTAGGGAAACTTTCTTGTATTTTTCTTCTGTTTCATATTTATTCTTTTTCTGGAACTTCTCGTTTTCAATGCTGGACTTCCTGAGTTGATTATTTACATTTTTTTTCTTTATCTTTCTTCTTCAATTGCACTGTTTTTCTTTGGTTGTTTATTTTACTCTCTGCAAGACTTTCTTGATGTTATCTTCTATCCATCCAGCTGAATTTTTAATTTCTTCCATATAGTTAATTTCCAGGTCACATTCATATTCTTTGAAGTTTCCTATAAGAATAATGTCTTATTCTTAGTTTATTAATGCATATTTATTCTTTTTTGTTTATGTGTATCAATTATTGATTTTAAAGTACTCTTTCTTCTTCTTATATTATCTCTGATTCTTTTGAATTCCTCTTTTCTATTTCTGTGTTCGGTCCTTTTATTTCATTTTGGAGACTTCCTCAAATATTTGATGATTCTTGGCTTCCTTAAATATTTAAACTTGTGTCTCAAAAACCTGATAAGAGACTCTAGATGTGTAAGTGAACTGACTTTTATAAATGTAGAATAATTAGTTGGTGAGTAGTTTTCTTTCCTGTAGAAGCCCCCAATATAAGTGTCTGTAAGCCCCTCTCTCAGGGTGCTAATTCTCAGGCTCTTCCAGAGAAAATTGTTTTAACCCTTCATGACACAGTTATATACACTTTGTTGCTGACAGAATAGCAGAATGGAAGATGGCTAGAGACTTGACCTGTGGGGATGTATACTTTCATGTACTCCTTGAGTTTACTATGTGATGTTTCATCACCACCTCCCACTATACTTGGTAATTCTGAGTCCACCTCAGGCCATCAGATCATCTGAGGTACAGTTTCTCTAGATAATGTACTTTCAGGCTCTGGTAAAGTAGGAGAGGAGTTTGGCTGCTCAGGAATCCTAAGGTCTAGATATTCTTCATATAGATTTCTATCTATCCCCTTATTCTCACTTTTCCACAGGATCTGGTAACTCTAAAACCTCAGATTTTCTGGGTTAAGTGGCGAAAAATCTTCTTGCTTCTCATAGACTTTTTCCATCTTTAGCTCAAGACTTGCCTTCCCCCACTCAGCTATGTCATTCTCTGCTCTTCCATCTGCTTTCCATCTTCCAAAATGTGTTGACATCTAGTCACTTCCTGTTATCTCCTTTCTGTCATCTTTTTCACCCATGTGTTTAGTGTTTATTCCTGTTCTGTCCTTTCAGTAATGCTTCAGAAGGGAGTTCAAACCATTATATATAACCAGAAGGTACCTATATGTATTAATTTAAAAATGATTCACTGACATCCTATTAAATTTGAGGAGACTTAAAATTATATCACAGTTATAATAAGATAAAGAAAAAAAAAGATTAATGTGTCAAAAGATTAGATCAAAGAAGTAAAAAAGAAGAAAAGCAAAACTTGAGGCTGTGGCAACTGACCAAACAGTTTGCTTCCAGGCTGTTAGTAACCAGAGTAGAGAAGAAAAAAAGACACCACCGTTTGTACATTTTTCATTGTTCAAAGGAAGGAAGACTACTTTGTCAGTAGAGGTAAAACACTTCCTGCCCTGAACTTTGAGAGTAATTTGTTTATCCAATTCATTCATCATTTTACTAGTAGAATGATCTTTCATTTCCACAGATCTGATTATACTATTCTTTTGCTTAAAATATTTCCATGGCTTTTACTGCCTTGGACATGAAGTTTAAGCAGCATATGCTAACTGTATATTCTCATGTCTACCTCTTAACCTCATCCCCTCCTACTTTACTAGACATACTGTATGTATAATCATATTAGACACTTGTCTCTGAATGAGACATGCTTCCCTCCTACCCTAGGCTTTTGAACACACCTGGCAAAATTGGCATCTTCAGTCTTTAAGGCTATCTCAAGCTTCCCCTTCTCTGGGAATCTTTCCTTGTTCCCACTTCTCCCACTTGTCTGTGTGCTGCTTCTTACTGCTTCCCTGGTACCTCATGCATACTTTATCAGAGCACTTATCATACTTATCAAAACTCTTGGTTTATTCCTCTCCTTCTCTTCCCTCTTAATCCATAAACTGATAAGTACAGGGATTATGTTTATTCATCTTAGAGTTTACATTGTCTACCACATTTCCCCCTGGCACATGGTAGGCATTTAATAAATATATTTGAATAAATGAACAATAAATAGAATCTAAGTATGTAGTTTTCTCCAGTCTTACTATGTGAATAAAGTTTGGAAGCTCTTCAGGGTTAAATAGGTCACATGTCACAGAGAAATTATCACAAATATAAGCTGTCTCAGACAGAATTTGGAGAGCAAAAAAATAGCAGAGAATTGCAGCCTGAGGTTGCCAGTCAGAACCTGAAAAGAAGGTATTCTTCATTGTTGGCTGAAAGCAGAGCCATATGCTCAAGATGCCAGCTGATGTTTTACTGTGGGAACCTAGGGCCTTCCTAGATTCTGTGCCTGATTGAGGGCCATGTCACTCATGTCTGCATAATTGCTTTTTGCTCTTTACATCCTCCTGAATCTTAGAATTGCCAGGCTCTCTGCTCCTCCTGACACCCACCACACCCACCCCTGCAAGGGCAGCAGTGGCTGGCTATCCTGCTGCCAGTTCTCGAATTCTCTAACTCTTCGCTTTCAATGAACAACTACTTGTATTTGTCATGTTTGCTTCCACTTTTTTTTTTTTTCTCCTAAAGAAATAAAATACTTCAGATGTGTCAGAAACTCTATTTGTAGCCATCCCAAATCCCATCTCCATTTCTTCCTCTACTCACTCAGGGGTCCATTCAGAACAATTGTAGTAGGTACAAAGGCAGCAGGGAATCAGATCAAGGAAAAGTTTCTGTTCAGTAGCACAAGATGAAGCGAACTAGGTAACTATCACCAAAACACCACTAGTTAAGATAGAGCAGATTTATGAGCATGAGTTTGTACCTTAGGCTTGTCATATTTTTTCACCTTTATGTTAGTTAATTGCAGAGTAACATAAATTAACTTTGGAACACAAGCAAAAATGGGAACTTTATTTATGAATTTCTTGGATTTCTTTACCTCAAGCCAAACAACTAAATTGCTACTTAGCATAAATTATTTATGGGCCCTGGCTCAATACCATCCAGCACCAGCCCCTGGAGGTATGGGAGATATAAAAGATTTAAAGCATCACTGCGACAGTGTTCAGGCCGCCACGGAGCCGTGTTTCTTTCCAGAAGGGTCCACTTTATTTTGTTGTAAATAAATAGAGCCTGGATTTCCAGGGAGGGAAGTTAGCTTCCAGCAGGACGGTGGTGGTGTTTTGCATATGTTAATTACACAACCCTTTTATGACAGATAGACACAGTGTTTGCAGAGATATTTCTCAAAAGACCCATAGACCAAATGGATCTTTTCATTGCCTGGCATGGAGTCATTTCTCTCATTTGATCTCACTTCAAAATGTGAAGTTTTCAAAGCTTGCCACCTGTAGGGGAGGAAGAAGTTTTCTGTACCCTTCTAGATTCTTTTGGCTGGTCTATTAATTAGGCTGACATATGACAGATTAATAGGAGAAAAACAAATTTAATTTTGTACATATGGGAGCCTCATAAGGACATGAGAAGTTGAAAGTCAGGCAAGTGAGGTTTCTACGCCATCCTGAGCTATGGCGAAGAGGGTAAGGGCTTGGGATTTCTAAGAAACACAATTCACAGAAAGATGCTAGGAACAAATATTTGGTAAATAAATAAGTGTTGTGACATGCAGAGACAATAGAACATGGAGAAGAATTTGAACAATAGGCCCTGTGGATCTCCACCCCCCCCCATCACACATATCCCATGCTTTTTAGTGTTATTTCTGGTGATACCCCTCTTCTGGGACCAGCCCCTCTATCTAAATTCTTAGAGGCAGTTCAAGGGGTGTGAAAGTTTTTCCTGAGTCTTTTGGGCCTTGATTGTCTTCAGTTCAAAATAATCCATACGCCAAAGTAGTACATTTTGCTGAGGCTCATTCTCAACCCCTTCATATCCTAACTAGTTTATAAGTGTATTTATCCATACAATTCTAGCAGGAACAAATGTACATCTTCTGCAATCTTGATTCTATTTTCTTTAAAATTCAAGCTTGATAATGGTGTGCTGACACTTGTGACAAGCCCATTGTCACTTCCCAGGTTGTCTTTCCATAGCTCTAACCTCAGCATGTCACCCTTTGCTCCAAAATACCCTTACATACCTTGTTTCTCAGACACAGTCTGTTTCTAAGACAAGGTCGCTGCCTTCTTTTTCTTTGGGTCAGACATATTTCATTTAGTTTATACAGTGTTTAAGATCACCAAACTCCACGTAAAAGTGTAGATTTCTGGCTTTTCATTCATTTTCCAAAATTAGGAAGCTGAGTCATTTTAGGCTGTCTTTTCCACTGAGCAGCTGTTGACCTAAGCTAAGTAGTCCCTGCCTCTTCTCTACTCCCTAATTTACCATAGTCCTCACTACTCCCTAATATCTACACCCAGCCTAGTTTAGCTACTTAGGTTTCAGGCTATTCCCTTGTTTGTGAACATATTTGCATTTCTGACCCCCAATTTAGGTCCATGCTTTGGTTGATACATTGAAACTTTTATGTTTTCTTGGGTAAGGTTATGTATTGTAAATTACTAAACCCAAAAGAAAAGCAGCTCTTGGCAGGCTATAGTAATGGGATCATAGATATCACTACAATTTTTTAGGATGCAAATACATAAATATATTTCCACTTAAATGCAGATTTGCTCATTTTTTTTTTTTTTTCAAAAATCATGGCATGTACAATTGCATTCTTTAAACAACAGAAAATGCCTCTGTGGTATTTGTTTTCCTAAATCCTTAATATACTGTTTGAAATGCCACTTTAGCTTAATCACTTGCCCAGCCCAAGCCCACCCAGGCCTTGCACCCCTGCTGCTTCATGTACATTGACTCCTCCTCCTGGGATCCCAGATCTGATAGTATTTCCATTAATCTCTCAAGCATTGCCACTGGGGTTCTCTTCTTGGGCCTTGAATTTGATTGCATCACTATTCTCCTTTAGTATCTTCAGTGGTTTCCTCTTAAATTTCAGATCAGAATCAGATCCTAAGTGTTACCCACAAAAACTATGACCTGGTAAACCTGGGAAACTTAACTGTATCCTCCTGCCCACGTTTTCATTTTAAGATGAATTTAAAAGCAGGGTAGAGGAAATGAGTGGAGACTTTGGAAACAGACCCAAATTCCAAATCTGCTTTGGCCTCAGCTTTTTAAAAAATCTGTACAATGGGGTAATAGCAGCTATCTTGCAGAATGCTTAGAAATATAATTGTTAATATGTATTTTAAGGACATTCAGTGAATTATCCCTATAGGTTTATGACACATCCTATAAATCCTCCTGCTCCATTCCCCTGCCTCAATTTACCATACTTTGTCTTGGTGATGAAGAGAGAAAGTCCTTTCTTTGTCTCTTCATCTATCTTTCCACTACCACCTATGATGAAGATCATCCCTACTTTAAAGTGCCTTGACTTTGTCCTGCCCTAGCCCTACTCCCAGAAGCTATTACATACGAGGAGAAATAGAAAGAAGCTTCTGTAGAGTTGAGTTTACATAAAGCCTAGGTCATGGCCAAAAGAGAGACAATCTTTCAGAACACAGAGGGGTTCTTCCCTGTAAGGGCTGAGAGAGCTTGTTCCCCCCCTCCCCTTTAGCTCTCACCTCCATGGCAAGGAAAATAAGACTCTGCATGAGTGATCATCCCAAAACTGGCTGTATTGCATATTTTTATAACCAAATTGTATGTGTAGATATTATAATAGATAATCTGAATGTATTGTACACATCCTACATAAAACATAAAGGGTTGCTGTCTCTGTCTCACATGCATTTAAAAAGCTCATTTTAATATTTAATGCTTCTAACAGTCATCTAAATCTCAAAAGGTAAGCAAGATATACCATATAAAAGGCCCAGAGTTAAAACAAATCTGGAATTTGCTTCCTTCCCCTCATCCCCAACCCACCCTCCTCTTATCACCCTAGCTTCTAGAGAGCATAAGCATTACATATACCATTCTCCCTTTGTAGCTCAATGTTGTACTTTGGAAATACAAGTTATGGAAATATACAAGGACTATCTACACTCATCACCCCATATTCACAAATAACTTAAAAAAAAAACTCTACCTTTTGTATTTCTTTGTTTTTCAATATTTCTTGTGAATTTTCAAAAATATATCCTAAATTATAATGTATTAAGCAATCTCAGTCAGTCTAATGACTTCTGGGCCTAGGGTATATCGGTTTGTGGTGGCACCTCAGGCTGTTATCTGCCGCAGCTGATGTTCTGGGCAATGCTTTGGCAAACTTGCTAAATTCACTAACTAGCACAACTCTAGGCTAGGCTATTCATTTGAGTACCGAATGATTTCCTAGCAAAATAAATAGAATCCCCTTTAGCAGAGATCAGGTTACTCAGATAATTCATTTAAGCTTTAAATGTCAGAAAATAGGGGATCTTTTTTTCTGTATTAATTATGATGACGGTTATGGACTGAATGTTTATGTTCCCACCAAATTTTTATGTTGAAGCACTTATGCCCCAATATAATGGTATTAGGAGGTGGAGACTTTGGGAAGTAATTAGGTCTAGATGAAGTCATGATGGTGAAGCCCCCATGATGGAACTGATTTCCTATTTATGAAAAGAGGAAGAGACTAGAGTTCTCTCTCTCTTTCTCTGTCCTCCTCCCCACCCTCCCCCCACAACCATATGAAGATACTACAAGCCAGGAAGAGAGCTCTCACCAGAACCCAACCATATTAACATTCTGATCTTGGGATTCCCATTCTGTAGAACTGTGAGATATGTCTGTTTTTTAAACCATCCAATCTATGCTATTTTTTTCATAGCAGCCTGAGCTGACTAAAACAGAGTATATTAGTGTCTTGCACAGGTACACGTGCGCACGCCCGCACCTGTGTGTGTCACACATATGTGTGTGTGTGTGTAGATTCTAGCCTGATGGGTGACTGGATACTCTATCTTGATATACCTTCTACTATGTAAGATACTGTGGTTTCTGGAAGAAACACTCTTCTTTTGCTGGATTGCAGAGTAGAATTGGAGAATGGGAGGTAAGGGAAAGGAGAGGTAGCAGAACACTTAAAAAAACAAACAAACAAAAAACACTACTTTTCCTTCCATTTAATGGAGAAATAACCCTTAGAGATAGCCAGGAGTGCCTGAATTCAGGAATACCTCAATTTTTCAAGTTCACAGAACAGAATGGGTCTGAATTTCTTGCAGCTTCCTTTAAAAGATCACCTTTCCTTTGCTTAGAATCATGTTGAGGCTGCTATAATTGGTCTAAGCTCAATTTTAGTGGGAGACTGTGGGCAGGCAGTTGAAGAAAGAACATGGTCAAGTGAAGTTTTAAAAAATGCACATTTTTCTGCTATAAAAGCAATTCCAAAACCCCACCCCCTCTCCTCCACATCTCCCAACCAACTCTACTCAAAATGTGTGAACTTTGCATTTAACTTTGTATATGCCTAGTGCGCAGTATGGAAAGCTCTCCTGGGTAATTTGGGGAAATATATGTATTAAAAATGAAGTTATGAAAAATTGAAAATTGCTTTTGAGCATCCATGGCAGTAAAATCCTTATATGGCTCTTTTCCTTACCACTTTAATATGGAATTTTTGTATGAGAGTTAAGTAGCCATGCTTTTTAAGCTTCTGAGAAGAGAGAAGTCGTGTCTTCTGTATATGGTTATTTTATGTTTGTACTTAGGTACCAGCTCCTTATAATTTACTTTTTGCTATTTAAAAATAAAAAAAAGATTCTTAAATTTATTTTAAGGGAGGATATTAAAAAAACATATATATGATATGTTATATATAACATATATGTGTGTGTATATATACACATATGTGTGTGTGTGTAAATATATATATATATATATTTAGTTAGTTAGTTAGTTGTGATTCTCAATTTCACATAAAATCAATTCTATGTAATCATCCAGAATTTGAATTTTGAGGGAGTGGGAAGTGAGAGCCGGTAAATACACCTTTTTGTGGCACGGTGTCTTCTTACGTGTGGCAAGAGATACACCTTCCTATTACTCATCTGCATTCTTCATTTTGATCAAACTTACTCTTGCATGCGACCTTCACAATAAAGATCCTCAAAAGAGAATCTCCCAGCCCTTGCCATCCCCAAACACATTTTGTGCTTTTGTCCACACAGGGCCATGCATGGGCCTGGGGAACCCCCACCAGAGGACAAATGTCTGATAGACAGGGAGACTTGGGAGAACAGCCTTCCGATAGCCTGGTGATCTCTCCTTTCAAGGCACCTTCTCTTCATCTCTGTGCATTTATGCAAGTCCTTCTTTTTCCTTCCATAATTTAATAAAAAAACAAATAACAGTGGGGAAAATCAGAAAAACAAAACAAAAAAGGACCAGTTTCAATGGCAATGTTAACTAACTCATGCTATGTACTTTCAACTTCAGATTTTTTGGGAATTATCTTTTTATATGAAATCTCTAAGATAAATGGACAAACTTATAAATGGATATGGGCTTTTCATACTTTGACTCCTTGTTCCTGAAATGGGATGGGAAGTAGGGCTAACAAGATACCAGCAACAGTGGAGTAGGCCCTCAGAAGCCTAATCTCACCCTCTGAGTGGAGAGGAGAAGGGGGAGAAGAAGGAGGAACAGGGATGGGTGAAGATGGTTTCTCTGGGTGTGGGAAGGTAGAAGAAGGTGGAAGAGAAGGGGCATTGTGAGAAAGAGACAATCATATGGCAGAAGAGCATTGGATTAGAGTCAAAAGACTGGGGTCTCAGCATTTGTTCTGCTATTTACTGGTGACATAATCTGAGGTCACTTGGTCTCTGAATTCAATATCCTTGTCCAGATTCCTTTAAGACAGAATTCTCATCTATCAAGGATTGCTGGTCAGAATAAGGTGAGATTTAAAACACTAATACCCCAACTGTTTATCCAAGTGGACTGGTATCCACTTGGGATCCCAATTAATCCAGGCCACAGCTGATTCTTTTCAGAGGCCCGAGCCCTCCCCAAATCAGGTTCTGCTCAGCTAAGTCTGTTGGAAACTTGGGGCCTTGTAATCCCAGCCTGCCTCACTGCCCAGACAGCCTCATCACTTTGATCTTTGGTGGCCATCTGTCCACTACCACGAATAGGCTCTTCTTGGAGAGCCACGCTTCCTCTTCAGCTGAGGCTGTTCATATCTCCAGACTCTATTGTATTGGGAGGTAAGGTCCTCCTCATTCTCCAGGGTTGCTTTCATGTTATTGAATCTTTACATTTGGGCAAAAACTATCCAGTCCTTTGAGGTTTTGTATCTTCTCTCTGAGCAGTCTCTAATGTCTCCTAGTTGATGACATGTACAAATCTCCAGGCCATAATTCGTCATTCGCTCATGACTGTGGAGCCTGTGCTGTGTGGACATGCTGGAAAAGTAGACTCTGTTTCTTCATTTCTTTATTAATTCAGTTGCTCCTATCTCCTCACTGCCTCTGACTTTCCCAGGAACTGCTTCATTGTGACCCTTGAATTCCCTACTTTCCTAACAAACCTCAGGTCGCACTGATAATTGTCTGTAATGGGGCTGAGACTCAGCAGAAAGGAAATAGGATTTCCCCCTTGATTCTGAAGTGAGAAAGGTTGGCAGTTTTCATGAAATCAGGGAAGGGTGAGTACGAGCACACACTGTCAGGTGGGAAAGGGGAGTAGAGCTATATCTTCATTATCAAACTTCTCAGCACAAGTTTAGACCATGGTTCTGAGGCAGGACTCCATCTGGAGTTGTTTGGAAATGCCTGAGGAAGAAAATACATTTTGATCTAACCTACTGTATGAGAATTTATTTGTAGTAAGTTAGAATGTATCGCTGTAATTTCTCCAGATTCACCCTTCATGGTGTTCCATTTGCACACAAGTGATAAACTCAGGAAGAGCACATGGCTTATATACTCTTCTTCATCCATCCATGCGCTTGTTAATTTAACAGATGTTTATCAAATACCTGCAATGTGTTTGGTACTTACCATATCTCTGCCCAGAGGTAAGTCTTCTGATAAATTCTTGGCTTGCCTTATAAACTATTCTATTACTCACAAATTTAAGGAAACAACAAGGGAACCACTACTCTGGATGTAATTCTTAGCAATAAAGAAGGTTTCTTTAGTGGAAGAGCTGTAGGATAAAATGGGCTTGTCATCTTGGAGTCTACAAAGTGGTTGGAAGAATGATCAGACACGGGCCTTCAATCTTTGAAAAGTGAAGTTCAATATCTGTAGAGAGAGAAGAGAGATAAGCCCTCAGGGATGGAGATCCTGATGGATAAAACCCCAGAAGGATGGAGGTCCAGGGGAGAGGGGGGAAAGTGGTCTGATGGTAAATGGCAAGTGGCCTTGATGAGTGGGAAGAAAAGGAGCGTCCTATGGCTCATGAAGAGCCAAGTGATGTTCGGTGGAGATGGGAACACATCCAAGAGGAACACACAGAAAAGTAGCCTTGTTAGAAGAAAGCCTCTTGGAGAACGTTTCTAGGATACTCTAGCATACTTAGTAAAAAAAGTACCTGGGAGGGGTGGTACCAGCCTAACAAATAACAGAGTGAAAGTAAAGCTGCTTAAGCAGACTTCTGCCTTTTTATCCTCTGCTGGGAAACTAAACTTTGAAGTGAAGAAAATGGAGTCAGAGTGGTTTAGGACAAAGAGCTGCCATGGGAGCAAGAAGGTGGGAAATCACTCAAAAACTCTGATGAGTTCTTCTCCAGGCCAAGAGGAATGAAACCACAGAACTCAGACAGCTTTCAAATGGAAATCTCCAGAGAGCATTGAAAATAGAGAGGTGCCAGAACATTCAAGATGAGTCAACGAAATTCTGATTTTTTTAAATTGGGAAGAGGTTCAATTGCAGAAACTATGATCACCAAAGCTTTATGGCAATCTTAGCAAAATTCTATGAAAGATTTTTAAAAAGTTACTTAAAAAGTAAAGGTTTTTAAAAAGATTTTAAAAAGAGCAAGAGAGAGAGAGAGAGAGCATGAGAGGGGAGAAGATCAGTGGGAGAAGCAGACTCCCCACAGAGTTGGGAGCCCGATGCAGAACTCGATTCCAGGACTGAGCTGAAGACAGTCGCTTAACCAACTGAGCCACCCACATGCCCTCTATGAAACATTTTTTTTTTTAAAGATTTTATTTATTTATTTGACAGAGAGATCACAAGCAGGCAGAGAGGCAGGCAGAGAGAGAGGAGGAAGCAGGCTCTCCACAGAGCAGAGAGCCCGATGCGGGGCTCGATCCCAGGACTCCGAGATCACGACCTGAGCCGAAGGCAGCGGCTTAACCCACGGAGCCACCCAGGCACCCCTCTATGAAACATTTTTAAGCAAAGTTTTCTGAGTACCTGGAAAAATAAGTAATGGGTACATGATAAGTACATGATATAAGATTAATTCACTAAGCTAAAGCCCCACAAGGTTTTTTAAAGATTTTATTTATTTTTTTTGACAGAGAGAGAGAGAGAAAACAAGCATGGGGAGTGGCAGGCAGAGGGAGAGGGAGAACTAGTCTCCCCACTGAGCAAGGAGGCCTACACAGGACTTGATCCCAGGACCCTGAGACCATGACTTGAGCCGAAGGCTGATGCTTAACTGACTGAGCCATCCCGGTGCCCCTCCACAAGGTTTTATTAGGTTTTGACCATCAGGCTTGATTTCAATATTTTTGACTCATAAATCAGGAATTCTACACATATAAAGAATCCCGATTTTGTCAAGACATTTGACAACATTCATTCAATATGCTTAAGAAGAGATGAAAAAATGTGGAGTACACAATAGGATTGTGAAAATGTGAATAAAGAATGGATTGGGAATTAATCTGAACATGCGGCTTCAGTGTAACACAGTAGGATTCTGTCTTTGATTGTATCTTCTTCTTAAATATCACATTTCTATAGAACTGATGGCTTACAAAATGCCCTTAAATCTACCATCTTAGTGCCACTTTGAATAATGTCAGTTTATTAAGATACTATTATTTGTCAGAGGCATAGCTGGAAAACCCATTTTAATTCTTGGACCCAACTTACAAAGCTGATATTAATATTTCCATTTTATAGATGAGGAAGCCCAGGTATGGGGAGGTTAAGTGATATATCAATATTATAAATTTTTTTAATCTATATGGCATTTAAATTTAAATGGCAGAGTTAGAATTCAAAACTTATTCTGTCTGTAAGTCATCTTCTGTCACCTCTGCTCCCAACTCAGCAGTGCCTTCTTGTCAGTCTTAGATGAAACCAGCAGGACTTCCTTGGTCCATGGGGCCTGTGTTACCTCCCCTGCATATTTCTGCCATCCCCCACCCTACCCTGCTCACTGTGCTCCCACCACCACATCAGTCCTCCTATGATTTTTTTTAAACTGTGCTAAAATGTACATAACATTAGAAAAATAAAACTATTCAGCCTCACTTTTCAGACGAAGAAAAGGAGACCCAAGGATTATAAAATTTGCCTATGGTTGCAGAGCTGGTAAAATCAAAACCAGAACTTGCATCCAACATTTTTGATTCCAAGTCCAGTGCTTTTCATGAAGACAGGAAGAAGATGAACAATCAGCTGAAACAAAAAAAGTTAATAGTAATTGGACTAAAATTAACATTTTTTACCTAAAAATCGTTAAGACAAATAAAATAAAAATCAACCTCTGATTTACCAATAGTTTCTGTGAAGAAAACTAAGGCAAGTATTCTCAGTGTGTGGTTCCTTGACTAGTAACATCAGTATCACTTGGCGAGTCACCTGAAATTCAAAATCTTGTACATGGCTCCAAACCAACTGAATGAAAAACGTGAAAAGAGTGGGATCAGGGAGAGGCAGAGTAGACCTTGTTTTAACAAGCCCTCTAAGTGAGCCACCAAGCTAAAGAATTTAGTTGAAAAGTAGTCATCAAAAGTGAAAGTGAGAACACCAATACATGGCTTCGCTTATGTCCAAGGAATAACAATCCCAGTGTTTACTTATAGAGGGAAGTGGGGATGTCTACAGCCTGTTCAGAGTGACTACTATAGCTTTCATGTGAGGGAGGAATGCGCTTATACTGATGTCACAAAGCTTAACAAGTGGTTGAATTTTCGACTGAAAGAATTCCCAAGAATCATCTGGTTACTTGTTATTCCAAATGTGGTCCATGGATCTGCAACATCAGTGTCACCTGGAACTTCTTAGAAATGTAGAATTTCAGACCCATCTCAGAGTTATTTATATACTCATTAAAGTTTGGAAGCACAGTTCTGGCTGAACTCCTTTGTGTTATATGAAAGGGACCTTGAGTAATTTGCCAAGAGTCATAGAGTTTGACCAGATGCAGTCTGAAACTCATAAAGGGGGGATTCCAACAATTAACTAAAAAAGAAATCTCAGGGTGCCTGGGTGGCTCATTTGGTTAGGCATCAAACTATTGATCTTGACTCAGGTCCTAATCTCGGGGTCATGACTTCAACCTTACATGAGCTCCATGCTAGGTGTAGAGCCTACTTAAAACAAACAAACAAACAAACAAACAAAAACAAACAAAGAAACAAAAACTTTTGTTCGAGTTTGACTATATCTTCCCTTACCTTGGGGGAGTTGTGAGTTTGCCATCCATAGTCATCAAAGGCACTGAATGGGTGCCTTATTCTCAGGGGTTGGTATGCTAAAGAGTCCTGAATTGATTAGAATATTGGACTAGAATTGTTTCTATTTTTACATATTCTATCTTGCCAATCATTACATTTAGGATTTGGGTGGTAGGGGACATAGTAGAGAGTCAAAACCACTTTTAAATTTATTATTATTATTATTATCATTATTATAATTAATGGTAAGTAAGTTAGAGATGTGGAGTCTTAGGTAGTGGCTGGGAAGGAGAATCTAGTTCTTCCCAGGAGAGCCATCTTTTAGGCTCATTTTTCAATTCCTTCCGCAGAGACTTGCTGAAGAAGCCCTGTGACTGTCTTGCCCAGCTCTGTACGTTAAAATAGTTCCTCTACCCACACTCCAGTAGGAAGCAAGTTCTGATGACATGCTGGAGTTGTTAATAACCTTGGTCTGGTTCTCTGTCAGTTTCCCAGCTTGATATTCTTTTCTCTAACCTCTTCCTGGAATACTCAATCCTTAATCTCTGGCTTATTCCCTCACTGTGGACTTAAAATTTCTTCCTAAAGATCTCACAATTAATCTTCTTGTATCTATGGACCCTTGCTTTCTTCCCGACCTCTCATCTACATTTTCTCTCTGGACCACATACGCTTCCAGTTATTCTGAGAAATGCCTTTGTGGAGACCAGCTGAACTCGGAAGGTTACATGGCTAAGGTCCTCAAGGGTCCTTTTCTATCCCTGACAGAAACATCGTGGCTACTTCTCGGAATTTAGAGTCTTCTAAAAGTAGTGTATCCAAAATGCTTACAGTCAAGTGTAGGACAATTTGGGATTAAGAGAAACACAAGGTTATTAGTAGAATGCCAAATTGAGAGCCAGATATGAAAAGATGTGATTCATGGAAGGTCAGATTGACACAGAAGATTACACTTGAAGGTAGAGTTTGGGGTTAGTTACTAAGGAATTCTTGGGCATCCCAAGATAGTTTCTTTGTCTCCTAACAGGTGGATTTGATGGTTTTTAAGGTCCCTGTTAAACTCACCAGAGAAGTTTATAAATTGGGAGATGAAAATAGTTAGGAGTTTGTAGATTCATGTAGTTTCCCCAGCTCTGTTTTGACTAAATCCATTAGTGGATTGATGAACTTATTGCTTATGATTATTTAGGATGTCTGATGTTAGAAGTTCATCCAAAATCTTATCTTCAGGGAACTTTGTTCACAATGATTTTTTGTTTGTTTGTTTCTTAATGTAGGTCCAGTCATTCACATATAATTATAAGGATTAGAGTTGCAAACTACAGCCTACAGGCCAAATTTGGCAGGAACAGCCTGTTTTTGACCTAAATTTTTAAAATTTTTCATTTTAAAGTGTTGTATTAAAAAAAAAAAGAAAAATATGTGACGGAGACCATATGTGATCCTTTACAGAAAAATTCACTGACCTCTTATGTAGAATTTACTTACCACAAAGCTGTTCTTTATGAGAACAGAACCAAGAAGAGTTCTGTTTCACTTTGTATTTGATACAATCTATTGTCATTCTTTATTTTATTTTATTTATTGCTTTATCTATATTTCATAATCCACTTTTACCTCATTGGACAATTAGGAATGTTTCTCTTTATTTCTGAAATTAAATCAATTAGGTAATATAAGCATCTATTAACTTGTTAAACAACATCATTTAAACTGGTTTAAAATTTTAATTATGTCACATTTAATGATATAACATCCATTCTTTTATTCACTGATTCAATACATATTTAGTGAGCACCAACCATGTAGTTGACCTAGAGAAAGTCAAAGACGAAAGAAGAGTAAGTAAGCATGGATACAGAAAATAAAGTGAGCAATTATAAGTGGTTATAAATATTACCATAGATGAAAACACAGGGTGCTAAAGAAGTTCAAAGAGGGGTACCTAAGTCTCTCTCGAAGAGAGAATTAGAAGTCTGAATTGAAATGCAGTGAATTTGAATTTAAAATCAATATATGCCAAGGGACACTGTGATTTGTTGGGGACGAATCAACATAATGCAATATGGCTGGAAGATACAGAGCATATATTGAATTGACAGTCCAAGGATGAGGTAGGAGGGGCCAGATAATGAGGGCTTGGAACACTATGCTAGAAATTAGAATTTACTTTGAAGGTGATGAGTAGCCACTGAGAGATTTTTAGCAGCTGAGTAACATGGTCTGCATCTTTAAGAAGACCTCCTCTTTTCCCATATGCAAATTATGCTGAAGAGGAACAAGGCAAGGTTAAAGGAGACACGTGGGCTAATCTTCAAGTAAATAAATAGGGAGCACCCCAGCTAAAGGTGCTGTCGAAGAAGTGCTCTAATGTTACAGTTATCGTGACCAGTTGGATGTGGTAATATGGGAGTGGGTGGAATCTCGGAAGACTACAGTTTCTGTGGGACAGTGGGGTCATTAACTGTGCGAGAAAACAAGCAACAAGGTGGGGAGAGAGGGAAAAGGGAATATTAACAATAGAATTAATTCTGGATACAATAAGTTCAATGTTATTAGGAGATTTTCAAATGAAGATACTTGGGAGGTAGCCAGATACACACAGCCAGAGCTCCGGAAAGAGGGCTGGGCTGAGCCAGGGATAAAAATTTTAGAATTTCTTTGCTATAAGGATGAGAGTTGCCTACTTCTGAGTGTTCAATACATCTGTGTGAATATCCATGTTAACTGACACTTATGTAACTCAAGCTTGCAGCTGGCTCTCAGTTTTCTAGCTTACCAGAGTGTGCACCAATGTGTTAGGATGTTGACACATACATTTTTCCCTCAAATCAGAAATCTAGTTGGAAATTCCCGAAAGACAGAGGATTCAGTGATTGGCACAGTATGGGAAATCAATAAATGTTTCTTGAATCAGTACAAGAATGAGCAAGACAGACATGGCAAAACATTAAGTATGATCCACCATGCTGAATGCTGTAATAACATCAACAAAGTGCTCTTAGGAGGGGACCTGTATGGATAAGTTTGGGAAAGCACCACAGAAGTGTTGGCAGTGGGTCTCATTGCTTAGAGATGAATAGTTTGCCACATAGAAAAGAGAGAGAAAGGCCCTCCAGGAACTGGAAGACTTGTGCAAAAGTAAGGAGAGATATGAAACATTCCAGAAGTTTCTAGTCGTTGGGAAGTTTCATGCAGGGGAGTGTGGGGGGTGTGTGTGTATGAATGGGGCTGGTCCAGGACTTTTGGCATCTTTGGGACCTGGAAGAGCAGAGAAAAACAAGGACTGGACAGGGAAAGAAGATATGTTGGCCGCTAAAATGAGCAACCAGGCATTTCCCGTGTCCATAGGGTTCTGAGTTAGGCCAGGTTCATTGAGGCACGGAGGGACATTTGGCTGAAGGAGCCTTGTTTGGTACATTTAACGTGTTAAAAGAACTTTAATCTAATCCTTGTGATTTTAGGCAGGTGGGAAAGCCTTAATGCAGAATCGATGAAAGCAGAGTGCCCTGAGCAGGAGCTCAGAGCTCAGGGTTCTATTGATTCATTCCCACTTCTGAAGCCCCTAGCTAAAAATCTTGGGCAAATGTTTCCTTGTCCTAGATCTTAATGGAACACTCACCTAGCATAGAGCCAGGCTCAGGAAAGCACCATAAAGAACTGCTAAACAGGACCTCGTCTCATTTACAAAAGGACACAGATTCAAAGCAAGGCAATCAACAAAGAATCAACAAGTCTTGAAATCTTGTGACTTCATGGTCCCACTTTCTAATTTCTAATACACTGCCCACACCACAAGATAGTGACATAATTAGTATTTGTGTTTTGTTATAATTAATTAATACAAATATTAACCATTTACAAAAACCTTTCACATATTTTATCTCAATAAGATTAACAATCATGAGGGAGGTTTAATTGCTCATGTTTTAAGGAAGAAGCGGAAGCTAGAGACAGGAGCTAATCAAGTAACACATCTTGGGTTTAAGGTTACAAACCGAGTGTTTTCCCCACCCAACGCATGTATTTGCCTACCATTTTGAGAACCCTATTTTTCTCATCATATCTCTTTTTAGCCTTTGCCCCTTTTCCCTGTAGAATGACATTGCTACTTAGCCTGTTATGGAATTTCAGATGAAAGAATATAGTTCTTTTGAGGAACCTGAGACAGAGGAAACAGGGCTAGCAATGAAAAAGACTAAGGACATTTTCAAAATCTCTGGTCTTTCAATGAGCTGTGACAGTGATTTTGAGTTCTCCCTGAAGACCATGAATAGCCCATTGCACAGAATTGGCTGTAGAGATAACCAGACCCATCCACTCTGCTTTCTCCCTGAGCTGGCCCTGAGTTTCTTGAGGACGTTTAATGAGAACAGCGGGATCAACTTTACTGACATGAGGCACCAGTTGAACGTAAATGAATCCAAACTCTGCGAGAGCACAGGAAAGCCTAGTTTTAAGCATTCTATCAGACTTCTTTGGGCAAAGGCTCAATTACATTAAATTAAGCAGCCAGTGAGCCTGGCTAGAGGAGTTTGTAGGCAAATACAATGTGCTCTTTTACTATAGCTCCAAGAACTATAGGTCAGCTTCTACCTCTGTTGGGGAAATAACATTAGAGGAACATTTGTAAAGGGCCTATCATTGTCTTGATAAGTTGATACTGAAACTGGTAATCAGTGAAATTGGAGGCATCCTATTTCCTGTTTGAATAAAAGTGAGGCAGCGACACAAAGAGAGAACCCATCTCAATTTGTCCTAGTATTTCCTGATTCAGATCTCTCAAGCCAGTATCTCTTACTTAGTCATACCTTAGGTGTAGCTTCCAGGGAAAGCCAGTGATACAGTACATGATAAGAAGTAATTATAGGAGATTGGATTAGCTGATTTTTTTCCTTTATAAAAGCAGGCACACACAATAGAAGTTCTTATTGCATAAACAAATGGAAAATCTTTAAGTGGACTCCTGAAATACATCATTTAGAAGAGTGAAATTTTGTTCGCAGTGTAGTGCAGTATCTTTCAATTACCAAAGCCTCAGGTACTCTGCTGTGTAAGACTTTCTAGAAGGGAAAAGCTAAAATCTTCAGAATCACGTTAAATCCTTGATTTGAGACAGCATTCCCCTGCACTACTGGAGGTGTCTGATTCTACAAATACCCCATTACGAGGGCATTTTAGTCCACAGCTAACTGAACACACTTTAGTTAGGAATGAGTCCTAGGTGCCTTTTCCTCTGCTGTCTTTTCCTTTCTCTAGCGAACAAATGTTTCTGTGGCTAGACCTGGGAATTTGGAACAGACACCAATGCTGCAATTAATCATCTCCTCCTTCCACCACAAGCCACTATTGTCTATGCTCAACTGAGTAAAGGCCATACCCTGCCATTAAATTTTCCCCTAGATTTCTTACTTATTGCAAAGGGAGTACTGCTCTCAAATTAATAGCACAGACTGTCCCCAGGTACCTGGAAATTTGCAAGTTGTGGTTCTCAAAGCCATGAATTAGGCAGCCAGGATATATGGCCACAAGTGACATCCAAAGGCATTTTAACCCTCTGTCTTCCAAAGTTATGGTCAAAGATGCCCCCAAAGTGGTTATCATTTATTTTCTCCCTGAAATTTCTTCTTCCCTATAACTTTGTGCTCTGAATTTAATATTGCACTATTATGTTTCTCTGAGGATGGGCTGTATACACTGTTGAGTAGCTATGAATATCACTGTGTAGCCTCTGATTGGACAATCATTTCTTTCTCACCGGTGGGGCCTCAGGTACTACCTGCCTAGTGAGGAACCTGGGCGCTTCTCTCTCGCCCTGCCCCATCTGTAATACATTGAGACCCAAAATACTCACCTCTAATTCTTTGGCTAAAAGCAATTCTAAAACAAATGATGATTTCTCATACTTATGTAGTTACCAAATCACTTTTACATGTAAGTCTTCCTTTAATTCTTATAGCAGTCTCAAAGGTGTTGCCCACCAAGTATTCTAAGCAATTTCCCATGAATGAGTGTAAGTAGTGTATTCCTATGATCATGAGGACACCTGCCTGTCTGGTAAGGACTACTTTATTTTAGTGGTGGGTTTCATTTCCAACTCTACTACTCAATGGCAATGTCACCCATATAACCCTGATGTAAATAACTGGGAAAATACTCTATTTATCTCTAGATTCAAATTAGGTTTAGTTTCATTGGAGAATAATTTCTTAGTAACTAGAAATCCTCATAGCTTCTGGCAAAATAATTGGTTTTATGTTACTTCAAAGGTTAGGCTAAGAAATCTTTTTATGTAATTAGTGGCCATTCGGGTTTTCTTTTCTGGAAGTCTTTGTTCATTCAGGTCTTGAGCTAATTTTTCGATTGCACTTAGTCTTTCTCTTTTTAAATTAAATCTGTGGTTGCCTTACACCCGAATCTAATATGTGAATTATAGCTCAACAAGAAAATATTTTGTAGTTTCCTTATAATCCTTATTTGATGAGGAACATTATATAACATTTATATATTCATTTATTTAAAATAACAATAATAAACCCATACATGCTAAAATAATTAACACATTTCGTGAAAACTATCTACATTTTTGAGAACAAAAATCAACACAAAGAGTGACATTGTTTTACATTTTTTGCAGATCTCTTTAAAGTCTGGCTAAGTAGAAAATAACTAAATGTGTATGCCTGCTTCTTCATTCAATTTGTTGTGGTGTGGTTTTTTATTTGCCTGGTATCAGTGGTGTGATACCAGAACTTATTCAATACTCATTATCCATTGGCTGGGCATTGATTTTGTTTCTGGTTTTATGGTTTTTTGTTTTGTTTGGTTTTTGTTTTTTTGTTTTGTTTTGTTTTTTGTTTTTTGTTTTTTTTTGCCACCATAGATGATGCTACAAGCTTATACATTTTCTTAAAAAGCATCAGATAAAAATGTTTTTTAGACTGGAAATATTTATTAAGCGCCTAACATAAATGAGATCTTTCCATATGTTATTTCATTTGACCCCATAATATGCCATGAAAAACCCAAGCTCAGACAGAGTTAATTACTCCTAATTATGTCTTAAGCTGTAGACCAGGGAGGCAGAGGCAGGCCTGCTATTACCTTTGCTATCTACACCTGGTAGATGGGACCAGGGCAGGCATCTCCAGGGCCCTATCCACCTGATAGTAGCTGCTTCCCCCAAATCATGGCATTCTGTCTCCTATTGGAGGCCATTGGCTGCTGGCTTCATGCCCACCCAAGGCCTGAGCACTTTCCTTTAAGACTGTAAGAACAGGTTGTGTAGGGCTGCACCATCAAGTGGTAAAGACTAAAAAATTATTATTTCCCTCTGTCCTAAATCCACAAGGGTCTCTGCTCCAAGGGTTTGTGATGCTGTGTTTTCTCCAGATCTCAGGCTCAGGGTATACTGACTACTGCTGAGAAATTCAAACTTGTCTGTGCTTTATAAAAATCAAGATTCCATTCCTGTGAGGTTGGTGAGGGAGCAACCTTTTCCCTTTCATGGATGATGAAATCAGCTCATAGAAACATTATGCAAAATGCTTAAGATCACACAAGTAGTACACACTATTGGTGTAAGCAAGAATGTATGTGGAATTAAGAGTGCCACTAATGTTCCTGGGGCCATTCTTTTTATCTGCCTTGGCTTTTGTGGAGTAGAGCATGTTACTGAAAATAGACTTTTATGTTCTAAGAGGTCTTAAATGCAGATCTGATTAAGACTCTACTTTCAGGGACACCTGTGTGGCTCAGTGGGTTAAGCCTCTGCCTTTGGCTCAGATCATGATCTCAGGGGCCTGGGATCGAGCCCCACATCGGGCTCTCTGTTCAATGGGGAGCCTGCTTCCCCCTTCTCTTCTGTCTGCCTCTCTGCCTACTTGTGATCTCTGTCTGTCAAATAAATAAATAAAATCTTAAAAAAAAAAAAAGACTCTACTTTTATACTGTTCAGACTGTTCTGGAATTCTTCTAACAGAAACTTTTGTTTGCATCATTTTATTTTGTTGATACCCTTCCGATAGGCTACATAAGGGAATTTATGAGAGATTCCTATGTGTTGATTTAAAACAAGAATAAGGGACGCCTGGGTGGCTCAGTTGGTTGGACGACTGCCTCTGGCTCAGGTCATGATCTCGGAGTCCCGGGATTGAGTCCCACATCGGGCTCCCAGCTCCATGGGGAGTCTGCTTCTCCCTCTGACCTTCTCCTCGCTCATGCGCTCTCTCACTGTCTCTCTCTCGAATAAATAAAATCTTAAAAAAAAAAAAAACAAGAATAAAAAATTTATTTTTATAATCATAAAAATAAAATAGGGGCGCGTGGGTGGCTCAGTCATTAAGCGTCTGCCTTTGGCTCAGGTCATGATCCCAGTCTTCTGGGATCGAGCCCTGTGTCGGGCTCCCTGCTTGGCGGGAAGCCTGCTTCTCTCTCTCCCACTCCCCCTGCTTCTGTTCCCTTTTACTCTCTGTGTCTCTCTCTGTCAAATAAATAAATAAAATCTTAAAAAAAAAAAAAACAAGAATAAAGCCCATATAAAAATCCAAGTAAAAGGTCAAGGAGATTTTTTTTTTTTTTCCTATCTGCCTGATTTCCTGTCTTCTTTCCTTCCTGAATCATTCAGTCCAAAACCTACCATGTGGCGCTGATCAAGGTAGGTGTCTGGGAAAGGTTTGGGAGGTGGGAAGATGGTGACAGAAGCAGCCTGGCATGACTTGTCAGAACCCCTGTTGCTAACAAATGATGTCCTCATGGGTAGGTAATGGCAGTGACCCAGAGTAAGGTGTTGGAGCCTGGGTAAGGAGAGGATTACGTACAGGGGAGATTATAGTCATAGATATAATAAGGATAACATATTGGTTATATTGGTTAATATAATAAGGATAACAGAATCTAGGTTTCTCATGACTAGGGAAACCTAGTTCAATATGTGAAAAAAGAGAAAACCAGTTCATATGTTGAACTAGGGAAGCCTAGTTCAATATATGAAAAGAGAGAAAACCAGAATAAACTTTTTTATGTGGTATTGGACCCATAAGTATATGTTTCTGGGAGTGACGATACCCTAACAATGAGGAGCACTTTTAGGGCCCAGATCTTAGTTTATTACATATAATTCTCCGCTAAAAGGAACAGAGCTCCTTAGTAAAGTAGCAGGTTTTATGGTTGGGGTTGAGCAAGTAATCCAGGAACATCTTCTTATGCTAAAAACTAAGGAAGTGCTCAAAGAATAATGAGGACCATTCTCTTACACCATACACAAAGATAAACTCGAAATGGATAAAAGACCTGAACATGAGGCAGGAATCTATCAAAATCCTAGAGAAGAACATAGGCAGTAACCTCTTTGACATCGGCCATGGCAACTTCTTTCAAGACATGTCTCCAAAGGCAAAGGAAACCAAAGTAAAAATAAACTTTTGCAACTTCATCAAGATCAAAAGTTTCTGCACAGCACAAGAAACAGTCAAAAAAACAAAGGCAACCCATGGAATGAGAGAAGATATTTGTAAATGACGCTACAGACAAACGGCTGATAGCCAAGATCTATAAAGAACTCTTTAAACTCAACACACACAAAACAGATAATCACATCAAAAAATGGGCAGAAGACATGAACAAACACTTCTCCAAAGAAGGCATACAAATGGCTAACAGACACATGAAAAAACGTTCATCATCATTAGCCATCAGGGAGATTCAACTCAAAACCACATTGAGATACCACCTTACACCACTTAGAATGGCCAAAATCAACAAGACAGTAAACAACAAATATTGGAGAGGATGTGGAGAAAGGGGAACCCTCTTACACTGTTAGTGAGAATGCAAGTTGGGCAGTCACTTTGGAAAACAGTGTGGAGATTCCTTAAGAAATTAAAAATATAGTTACCCTACGACCCTGCAATTGCACTACTGGGTATTTACCCCAAAGATACAGATGTAGTGAAAGAAGGGCCATCTGTACCCCAATGTTCATAGCAGCAATGGCCACGGTCACCAAACTGTGGAAAGAGCCAAGATGCCCTTCGATAGATGAATGGATAAAGAAGATATGGTCCATATATACAATGGAGTATTATGCCTCTGTCAGAAAAGATGAATACCCAACTTTTGTATCAATGTGGATGGGACTGGAAGAGATTATGCTGAGTGAAATAAGTTAAGCAGAGAGAGTCAATTATCATATGGTTTCACTTACTTGTGGAGCATGAGGAATAACACAGAGGACATTGGGAGATGGAAAGAAGTGAGTTGGGAGAAATTGGAGGGGAAGACAAACCATGAGAGATCGTGGACCCTGAGAAATAAAGTGAGGGTTTTGGAGGGGAGGAGGATGGGGGGTTGGGTGAGCCTGGAGGTGGGTATTAAGGAGGGCATGTATTGCATGGAGCACTGGGTCAGGTGCATAAACAATGAATTTTGTAACACTGAAAAACAATTAAATTAAATTAAAATAAAATAAAAAGAAAAATGAGAATATGGGAAAGGACACAGATGCCAGCTTGAAGACGTTCTCATTGGCCAAGTCTGAGGTAATTTGAGGCTCAAGGTAACAAATATGCATATAAATATATGTATGAATAAATAGTGAAGAGAGAGTGCTTTCCCTAACTGATAAATATAGAAGGAATGATGGATTTTCTAAAAAGATTTATTTATTTACTTAGAGAGAGAGATTGAGAGAGAGAGAGCATGAATGGGGAAAGATGCTGAGCAAGAGGGAGAGAGAGATCTCAAGCAGACTCCCTACTGAGCATGGAGCCCGATGCAGGGCTCCATCTCGCCACCGTGAGATCATGACCTGAGCCGAAATCAAGACTCAGACACTTAACAATCTGAGCCTCCCACATGCCCCAAAGGAATGATTGATTAGGAGGGACCCTTGTGTTGAGCACTGGGTATTATATGCAAGTGATGAATTGCTAAATTCCACTCCTGAAACCAATATTATACTGTGTTAACTAACTAGAATTTAAATAAAAATTTGAAAAAATGAAAGTCTAAAAAAAGAAGATATGATTGAATTAGAATTGTTAACTTATTATATACAGAAGGAGTGATTAGACTGGAAAATCACCACTTGTCAAACTTCAGTAGATGCTACAAGCAGTGGGTAAAAGTTGGACAAGGAATGGAATATTTATCTCACCTCAGAGTAGCTCTCCCTATAAACTTGAGAAATCAAAGAGGAAAGAAAAAAATTTACAGTGATGAAACTCGGCCAAGTCCCCTAATCAAATAAAGATAATATCAGCAATACTGGAACAACTCAAAATCATGTACCACCTGGTAAGATGAAAAAAGAAGAATTTAACATACCTTCTGTAACTTGCCAAAAACAAAACACAACAACAACAACAACAAAAACCCCCCAAAACCCACTTCCATCAGACAAATTCAATTTGGAAGACCTTCTAGAAACTGGCCTGTATTATTCAAAATTGCCAAAGTTACACGAATCAAAGACGAAATAAAGAAGTGCTTAAGACAGAGAGACCAAAGATACGTAACAACTAATGCAAGCATAATTTGGGACCTCCTTCATTACTGAAGACATTATGGGAACAATTGGTGAGACTTAAGTGGGATCTGTGGATTTGCCTATGATAATGTATCGATCTAATTTTTTGGTTTTGATGTTTTTATTGAGGTTATATAGGAGAGTATCTTTATATAAGCTTCATAATAAAACACTCAGAAGTGATGGAGAATCGTGTTGGTAAGCTTACTCTCAAATGGCTCAGAGAAGAATATTTATATATTTTTTTTGTATTGTACTTGCTGATTTTCCATGATTGAAAATATTCCAAACCAGACAGACAAAACACCAAAACAAAACAAAGAAACAACAAGTAAATGAAAGGGCAAAGGAAGAATTGTATTCTAATGTTTTAGGTGGAACTACTCAGACTGAATATACAATTTAGTTCTGAATTCCACAGTAGTTGATACAACAAAGCCTAACAGTCTGTTAAGAGCAAACAGCTCTCTCTTGCCAGAGTCCCTGAGAAATGGATGGTATGAAGTGTTACATAGGTAACACTGATTTGGTTACAATCTTCCCACAGGATCATTCAATTTGCACAAGCAGTTACTTGGTGTTGTTATACTTTTCAGGTGATATTCCTGCTAGTTTTGGCTACATTCTGAAGTATCTGAGTTTCTAGATCGTTTTCTATAGTAGGCTTCATGGCATGTATTTGGGAAACTGAATGATTATTGATGGATAATCATGAGGTTGTAGCACTTACGTAGGGAGGATTAGTTACATTACACAAATCTTAAGCCTTTGTGAAGACATGTCAAACCTCCATGCATCTAATTAGCAATAAAAACTACTCTTTATTGACTACCTACTGTGTACCAGGCATTCTACCTACATTATCTCCAATCCTAGGCCAGCCTTACAAAGCAGGTGTAGCTTGTGCCTTCTTTACAGAGGAGGAAGCTGAGGGTCATAGGGACCAAGCGATACATCTAAGCACGTGGAGAACTTGTAATGGTGTTGGGATTCAGTCAAACTGAACTGACTGAACCCCAGTCAGACTGGGTTCAAAGCCCGTCCTCTTTTTACTATGTTTGTGGTCTTTGTGATCAGTTTTATTTTACACATCCAAGGGAAATCAAGCCTTGAGTCAAATTCCCCCAAATAAGCTTAGTCTCTAAAGTTTCTAAATTAAATATTAGGAGGGAAGTGTGACTCTCAGTCCCCAGTCCTTGAGCATGTGAAATGACATACTCTGCGGACCCAAGCTACTTCCTGTTTTCAAGTTAGACACAGAGCTATCACATTAGTTTTTCTAATCCACCAAAGTGTTTTACACTATGTGTGCCTTTTGAGACAGTTTCTCACATGTAACGTCAAGTACTTAAAGTATTAGTATCCTTCGTACTGGTTAAAATTCCACACTAGGTTCTTGACGGGTCCAGATGCATATGATTCATAGTGGGTGGTATTTCAGTCCTAACTGAGAAGATGGCGCTATCTTGGGAATCACGTAGAACCTGCATGTCAGAGGAACCTGTGTTTTAAGTAATCCTGGGATTTGGACCATTGTTTTACCTTTGGTGTTATGGGGATAGATGGCACCTTGGGTTTGGATTTAGATGGAATCAAATTTTAACTCTAATCTGCGTTAAAGTAATTATATATGCACATATGCATACTGTCCCCACCTCATTACAAGAAGAAAAATAAAGGAAAGAATCAAAAAAAAAAAAAAAAAAAACCCACAAGGA
Organism: Enhydra lutris kenyoni; assembly: GCF_002288905.1. Classification (NCBI taxonomy): domain Eukaryota; kingdom Metazoa; phylum Chordata; class Mammalia; order Carnivora; family Mustelidae; genus Enhydra; species Enhydra lutris. Next base: position 16,179,039 of record NW_019154142.1, read on the forward strand.
AACAGAAAGGAGATTTGAGGTAGCTGGCTCTCCCAGCCCTGCATTCTTTAAATTCCCTGGTTCTTTGTTTCCTTGCTTATAAAAATGCCAGTGAAAAGAATATCTACCTAGTAGGGCAGGTAATAGTACTTAACACATAGGATGGCTCGTAGGTTTTAATGTGTTAGTACATATAAAGTATTAGCAGTAATGTCTGGCTCAAAGGAAGACTTTATGAATTTTTGCTATTATTACTATTAATAATAGTAACCGGTGAGTTGATCTTGCTAGCCACATTTGACGCAGGGATTGCTTTCATCTTGTTATATTGTTTCTGTACAAATAATATTTATCCCTCAGGATAAGAAGTCATCCACGTGGAATAATGAACACCTTCTCTATGTAGATGTATAATTATCTGAAAGGTAAGGATTGACAAATGTTTGCTTGATTGAAAGTTTTGCAGGAATTTAAGAGTTTGAAACTTCTTTTTTTTTTTTTTTTTTTGAGGTGGTGGTGACAGTCTCTCTTTTGTTGGTTACTAGGATCCCCTGGTATTAAAGTTTGGGGCTATTCTGTAAGAGAATGACTTAGACATGGTTACTCATAGCATCTTTAAATTTTAGCCCTATAAGAAACATAAGTTATTCTCTAATTCAGAGATCAGAAAACAATAGATTGTCGGCCAAAACCAGCCTGCCAATTGTTTTTGAATGGCCTGTGAACTAAGAATGGTTTTTATATTTTTGGAAGAAAAAAAAATGCAAAAAACCATATGTGGCAGAAATCATATCTGACCTGCAAAGCCTAAAATATTTGCTGTCTGGCCCTTTACAGAACAGTTTGCTGATACCCAATTCTAACCCAATTCTCTCTCTCTCTTTTTTTTTTTTTCTTTTTTAAAGAGGAAAATGAGGGCTAAGTAAGTAATGTGGTTTTTACCCAGGTTACCAGCTCCTGAGAGACAGAGCCGGAACTTAAATTCCCCTGCTTTGTAGCTTCAGTCTCCATCAGCATCCCTGCACCCTCAATTAGCCCTTCTCTCCAGTGTCTTTCACCTAACAACAATAATTTCATTTAAAAAGGCAACACTAAAATTTTAAACTTATGTGACATCTCTTCCCTGAAGAACTTAAAGTAACTTCCGCTGGATGAACCAATCTTGCCAGGGTAGGAATTACATCTGGGTGATAAACTGGTCCCCTAGGTAGCAATAGCAATTCTATATTACACATTATCAGTGTTAATAATGTCCTTAAATGGTAAGAAACAAACATATTTAACCTGTTTATTAGAAGAAAAAGATACTTAATAAAAAATCACGTTTCTTTTTTTTTTTTTAATCATGTTCTGTCTTTAGGCTTCCGATGGAATTATTGACACACCCACACCAAAGGATTTAGCACTTCCATGTTAATCTACAGGTTTGAGTTTTGCTAGATAAAGATGGTGATGCTGGTGAGGTTTCCGAGACTGCGATATACTCAAACGTTCTAAAAAGTATTCATGAAATTCTCATTTTGAGTTTAAACAACGGATACTTGGAGCTCACTGGAAACATGGCATATCAGGAAAATTATACTACCGAATGGATTCTCCAAGCTTGACAACTTCACCAGCACACAGCCCCCCTCAATTCTCTTTGAGAGTTGAAGATATTCTTTTTCTCAAGATATTTGGGATAAAGCATACTTTGAAAAGAATGACCAGTAATTTAAGGTCTGTTTCTTTAATTGCAACTTATTCTAATTCTGTACCAGAATACCAATGATTTATTTAATATGAGTCAATTATTTCTATACATTTGTAAGAGATCTGCTAGCTCATTGAGTTTATTATTACCCAATGTGTTTCTCATCCAGGATGTTTACACTGAGTCCATTTTTTCCTCCTAAAGTCAATTTTATTAGTTTAACAAGTGAGTCAGAAACTCTTCCTTAAATCCAAACTCCAGACTAGATTTATTCTCAGCATTACAGCTGCTCTGATCAGCATTCAATCTTTGCAAAGGGTGAGAATAGGAATGTGGGTGTAATTGGCATGCATTTGATCGTAACTGAATGGAGATGCCCCTATTGAAAGAGCGGACAGCTGCCAGTTTCCTAGAGTATCTTTTAGGTGCTTCTAAGATCAGCTAATAGTTGATAAGAACCTCTTTAACTACATGGGTTATGAAATATTGCTCAAAAAACTGGAAACATATGCAAATTTGAGTACATAAAACCACTCTTCAGATTTGATATATTACTCAAAGAAGCAACTTGAATTGACACTTAAATATTCTATAGATGCTTATGTATATGAATATCTTTATACATTATAACCTATAGCATGGAAAATACGTTTTCTCTGGTGATTTCAGAAAATCTACAGCTGAATACATTAAGGCTATATCGTATAGATATCTAATACATATTTTTTTCCCAATTTCCAAAATGTAATGGAGGATAAGAAGAAATAGGCATGGCTTTCCAACATATTATAAAAAATTCAGTGACATGCATTGCACCAGACACAATATGCTCCAACCTATACTGAATGAAAATTACAGTCGATATTTTTTAGACATACATGTTCTGAAACTGCAAAGGATATGATGAGCATGAGAGAAAATGACCACATATGCAACGGAGCAAATTTCTGGATAGATTACATGTCATGGTCAAACGCGGGTTAGAAAGCTATTTGAGTCCGCTGCCTCAGTCACAGACTGTTTATTCCTCACATGATGCTAATCACAGTGATTGTGCCTGTCTCTGCTACGTCTGGCAAAGCAACTTGTAAGAAGTCAGCTCTGGCCAGGACAGCCAGTCAAACACACATGGTTTAAAAAAAAAAAAAATCCATTTAGCTTGATACCTTCTCCAGGTTTTTTATTAAGGTTCTAAAATTGTTGGAAATAAGAAAATCTCAATATCCGGGTATCTTTTGAGGTTTCCCAGCTTTAGTTTGATATTTGGAAAAATTAAAGCTGATGATTATTTGTTTTTGTATTATTTGAACACATTTTTCTTTTCTATTTTTTCCCCCCTCGACATCACCTTTTGGACCAACCCTATTCCACAGAGAGATGGATTATCAAGGAGGCAGGGTCGATGGTCCTAGAAGACTTGGCACAATAAACATGACTCCTCCAAACACCACACAGATATTGGCCAGAGATGAAAGTGTAGGTTTTCGGAGCAGCTACCGGGCTCGGTGCAGTAGGAACCCTGTGCCTGACAAGTGTTCTAGTCTCAGGCTCTTGTGTCAGAACCGTCTTTCCACACTTCTCTCTTGATAACAGCCCCACATAAGGTACTGAGATGGAAGTTTCCTTAGATCTAAACCTATTTTATAGCTGTAAAAGCCAGGCAGGACAAAACACTTCATTTCTGTGAAGTCATGCAACGAGCCGCTTGCGGAGGGCGGGGTGGGGTGCGATGATTCAGCATCGGCCACAAAGGTCTAAAGTGTTCCTTCTGCATGTTACTGCTTCCCGGAGTTGCCTTCTGAAGATGCTCCTTCCTGAGTGAGAGGAGCCTTCCCTCAGAACCAAGTGCTTGATATTACTTATTTCGGAATATGATTTTGTAACCAAGTACATATTTTAGAAATTAGTAACAACCTAATGGACTCAGAGTTGATCTTCACCCTTCAAGAGTAATTCTCATCTGACTGACAGCACTTGCACGCATGACCTTAACCTTAGAGATCAACGGAGTGTGGTGTCGCTTAGAGCACTTACAATATATAACATATCATCTACCCCACATGTTCTCATTCATGTTTCCTTAATTCCAGTCCTATGATAGTTGTGTGTGTGTGTGTAATGAATGGCTAGAACATTTAAATCTTAATGGCTCCATCCATTTTATAGTCCCTTTCACTATTGCCACGGTGTGGACAGACTACTGTAGAACAGTTACCTCGTTTTCCCATTGATTTTCTATCTAGTATGATACTATGATTATATATTACTTGGTGTTTCTCTTTATTATCCCCCCGGATATTAACAGTGCTATTTTAAAGCATTTAATTCTACAGTGTGAACCTTAATCCCATTGTAAAGCACTTGCCTCTGTGTTACATTGTCACAATTCATTTGCCCATGTAAGTCTAGGGGATAGTTGCTTTTATTTAGGAAAATAACTATGTGCTGAGTACATCATAAGTCGGAAAAACGGGTCCTTTTCATTCATTGAGCAGACCATGCATATTTCCATAAGATGTAGTGCCATGTTGGCCAAGACTCTGTGGGAACAACTATCTATTGTAAAGTGATAAGAGAATAGCTGTGAACGTTTCGAACCAATAACATTCAGAAGTGGCACATTGTAACTTGGTTTGCAATATTTTTCCCAATATTTTCTTAAAGCTTCATGTATGGAAAGTGTCTTTGTTTTCACTCCATTTTGCATTTTGCCAAGAAAAAGTGACAAAACAGTACTTATCATCTTCCTTCAAAACATATGGCATGTGCCCACGGAATATTAAATGATCTTTTACAATGACAACAAATGTTGTGATATTTCATCTGAAACTCCCAGAATGTAAGGTTTCTTGAAGCAAGCAGGAAAAGCAAAAAGATGGTTCAGGGGGATTGGTTTGCTGGTAGAGATGGTGAGGCAAACATATGCTACTTCAAATCTGAAGGAGTACTGTGTATATATCCATGTATAAATGAGGGTGGTAGAAAATACATTATCTGGACTTAGAGATCTTAAGTAAGATTCTGAAGCCAGATCAGTGTCTTCTGGTTTAAAATAGGTAAAAGACTGGGTATACATAATCAGATTATATTTTTTTCTAATATCTCTCACAGAACAATTTTCCAGTGATCCCAGGTTACTGAAGAAGAGGGCAGGGTGTTCAGCTGGCTCAGTCAGTTAAGCGTCCAATTCTTGGTTTCAGATCAGGTCATGATCTCAGGGTCTTGAGATGGAGCCCTGAGTTTGGTCCGTGCTCAGTTCAGTCTGCTTGTAACACACACACACTCTCTCTCTCTCTCCCCGTCTTGCCCCACACCCATGCTCTTTCTCTCTCTCAAATAAATAAATAAATCTTAAAAAAAAAAATAGGACTTCTCACCCTTTCTCTTTCTCTCACAAACTTCTCTCCAAGAATAGTAGAGTCCTTTATTTGATCCGTGAACTTGTGAGAGGACCTGGGCATGTGGGGCTTGGGCTTTGCTTCCTGTCTTTCAAATTCACCTGTCCTTAATGAGTATTTCTGTTCTTCTCTTGCCCCCATGAGATAAGCCCACCTTGTTCAGGTCCCAACCTGCCTTCTAGAGACAGCTCCACAATTCCAGCCCTCTCTTTCCCTACTTTTGTGGCTTAGCAGTGTTTTCTGTTTAGTTTGGCCTGATAAAAATATCAACTTGGCAGACCCAAACTCTTTCTTCAATGACTGGTCCTAAGGGCTAGATTGGGGTGGGGTGGGGGGACGTGGCGTATGATGTGGAACGACCTGATTTTAGCTATGAGTTAAGCTATATTCTCTCCCTACATTTTTCCCAACGACAAAACTGACAGTTTGATCTCTATCTGTCAGGGTCCATCTCTTAGCTGGCTTAGAAGTCAGAGGAGAAATGCACATTACTATTTGCCATGCCTTGTTAGCCCGACATGCACCATAAGGATAAATAATGTTACATGGTATCTGTATTCATATCGAGCTCCTTAAGAATAGCTGATCTTAATAACACATCCTTGAGAAGTTTTTTTTTAATGCCACAACACTTCTTCTGTATTAATATTTAGATAGCAAAAAAAAAAAAAAAAAAAAAAAAACCACCAAATAACATTGTTTTAGAAAATTCTGGCTTTACATATACTTTAAAATTGTAATCTTATCTGCTAACTCTCACTTCAGTATTCTTCCACTAAAATGTATCAATTGGGAGGTTTATAATGCTTAGGGAAAGATAGGAGAATGAAAAAATTTAGTGTTGTATTAATAATAGCATTTTCAGTTAATATGTTCATAGTAATTTAATTAATTTCCATGGAAATTACCATTCCACAGAGAAATCAGTCATTGGTGCTACAGACATGGCTACCACTTCTGACTGCTTTTGGGCCTCTGGGGTTAGTAGACTCAATATTTCCATTGCTAAGCATATTATTTCAAAAGAAAAAGACATTCTCTTGTTCACAAAATGTGGAGAGAGAAATTACCATGTGCTAGGTATTATTCTAGGTTCTGGGTTTACATCAGTAAAAATGTAGACCAAAATCCAGGGATTTTCATTCTTAAGGAAACTCACTTTTTAATGGTAGGGAAGAGGTGGGGTAGTAGAGGTAGGGTAGTAGAAAATAAACACAATAAATAAGAATTTATAGTATCTGGGCAAGTGATAAATATTAGAGAAAATAAACGTAGTAGATTAAGGATGATTGGGACCTACAGTGAGGAGGTGGGAGCTGTAGTTTAGAAGGACTAGTCAAGGTAGTCTTCATTGAGGAGGTGATAATTGAGCAAAGAATTAAAGAGGTGAGGAAGCAAGTCTTCTTCATCAGGGAGGAAGAGCATGCCATATTGCAAAGGTAGGGGAGGAGGAACTGTGTGCATGGGGAGGAGGGGAGAAGGAAGAGAGGTTGGGAGGGAATGTGACTAGAAAGTGGTTGGGTAGTGAGTTGTCCTGCCTTGCAGGCATTGTGAGAATTTTGACTTTTTCTCTGGAAGAAACAGAAAGTCATTGGAGGATCTGACAGAGGAGTAACCTATGACTTAATGTTTCACAGGATCTTTCAGGCTGCAGTGCTGAGAATAGGCTTTTGGGAGACAAGAGTCCAAGAAGGGGTAAGAGTTAGGAGGCTCTGGTTATTACCAAGGTGAGAAACAATGATGGTTGGATGAGTTGACACCAGTGGATGTAGGGCAGCGGTTGAATTCTTGGTATATATGGGAAGTTGAGTCAAAAGGGTCCACAGTTGAATTGGATTTCAAGTGTGAGAGAAAGAGATGAGTCAAGCATGGCTCCAGGGTTCTGGCCTGACTAGGTAGATTTTCCATTTGTTGTGATGGGAAAAGAGGTTGGCAAAACAGCTTGGGAAGGGACAATATCAGAAATTTAGTTTTAGCCATTTTAAATTTGGAATGTTGCCAGCAATCTAAGTAAAGATGTCAATTACACTGTATGATATGTAAGTCCGGAGTTCAGGAGAGAAGTCTAGGTTGGAGATATAAATTTGGAAGTTGTCAACATAGAGATTCTATTTAAGGTCTGACTGGATTCTTTGGTAGAGCACTCTCCATGCCCATAAAAAAGGACACTTTCCAAAGTCCTGTGAAAGTTGAGCTTTTCTTCTTGGCCAATTTTGAGACTTCATAAAGGTTAACCTTCTAAAAGGGAGCTATTGAATGATGAACATTTTCTGCTGAAAAGTGACATTAAAAGAAAAAAAAATGCCCTTTGATAGCGTAGGCACCTTCCCACCACAATTACAATAAAAAAGGAATCATAGAATCCAGTGTTCATTTAGAGAGTTCAGAAAGCCAAGCAGGCACCAGCTTCCATCACCGGAAGTTCTCTTAAATTTCTTGCAACTTTTTCATACTTCTGTGTCTTTGTTGCTTGGGACTGTGCGCTGGACTGGCTTGTGGCCAAGAACGGAACTCTCACAGATTCGGTGGTCAGAGGAGAAACGGGCCGTCTGGTAAATGGTCAAAACTACCACAGTTTTATAATGCATTTATTCATCTGTGCAGAAGGACTGCTGAAATGCTACCCTACAGGCTTGAAAGAGTTAGTTCTCTTCTCCAAAGATCCTAATGCAATCCTAAAGTATTTCCACATTGGGAGACTCTGGCTCAAAATAACAATCTACACAAGACTTTCTGAGTCAGAAAACTATTTAAAGAAGAGAGTGCTAAACAGTAATTCCAATAAATACTGGTAACTCTTTTGCATTTGAGCATACCACAATAGAAAGAGTGAAATAACTATCTTTAGAGCACACAACGAGATGGGAGCAGAGAAGGGCAAAGCCGCCATTTCTGCCTTTCAGCTGTGTGGTCAGGCCCTCGGTGACATGCCTGGAATGTCGACAACTGAATGACACTGGTTCTAACACTGTCAAGCTGACTTCCCCCGTGATTTACCTTGTTGGCACAGAGTCATGTAATATTATTACTCCTGAGAGAATGACCACCATCGGGAGCCTCAGAAATACCGCTTGAGTTTTCAGTGTCCATCAAAAGGGAATGCCAATTTTTTAAAATGCATAGAACAAGACTTTTGCCAAGCTTAAACTTAACATAATTTTTCTTGGAGAAATTGTCCTTAAAACAGTCATGAAAATATTTCCTGTTATAGTGACTGCCCTCTGTCTCCGAGATTTGAAAATGCCAAACAGGAAGAGGAATATAAAACTTGAGCTCCAGCACCTGGCCTGGGTCAAGGGCCGAAGGCCGACAGCTTCAGAAGTGAGGAGCAGATCCACTCATTGTGAAAACGGAGAGAGAAGCCTGCTTCACGTTTTTAGCCGTGCCCTGGCTTCCCTCCCCTCGCACTGCAAACTGAAATCCGTTTCTCTTCCCCTGTTCTGTTGAGCACCTCTTCTCTAGGGGGGTTTGATCCGAGGCTGGGGGGAGAACCTAGGTCACTGGAGATGGGAACCAAGAGAGGACTGGGCACAAATCCTGGCAACAGATTGCCCCCTTCCCACTCAGTTTTTAGCCATGCACACGTGTACTATTTGAGTACATATCACTGGTGAGCTGGGGATCTGTTCCTTCAGAGAGCACAATCTGGGACCAACTTTCCTCATTTACATAGAGTAGAGTAGAGGGAATACTAATTAAATCCGTATATCTGCTGCATACCCATCTATCTTAATAGTCTCTGCTTTCACCAGATCGGGCGGTGGAGGGAGGGAAGGAAGGAGGGAGGGGGTGCTGCTGAGTCAGGAGACTTTCTGAGGTTCCTTCTGCCTTCCGCCCAGCTCACAAAACTGGCTTTAAGTGGTCTAAGGCAGTGATTTCAGGTGACTTCCTTTATCATTATTAAAATAGCTTGATCTGAAGGGGGGCACTTTTGTGCTTTGGGTCCCGTGTTAAAGTTGAAACTTTCTAATGTCGATAGAATTATGTTTCCAAACCAACATCCTACGGAGGAGTTGTAGCAGAACAGAAGACATCAGCTTTATTATAGTCCCGTTTCTTGAACGTTGTACCATTGCCTGGTTGTATTTGATTAAATTTGCCTTAACGGGCCACACAGGTGCCCCTCAGGTTCTCTCTGGTCACGTTAGAAATAGAACAGCCTTTGGAAACTGTCACCAAGTGAATAAAGGCTTGATTTGATATCTGAAAACCACTCATTTGCTCTCTCCAGACCTCACATAAGTTTGTTAAATCGGGAAAGCTCAGCAGGTGGTGTGTCTGAAATCTTTTTTTTTTTTTTTTTCCTTTTCTTTTTCTTTTGCACTTGATTCTTGCCGCTCTTGCCAAGACGTGATGCTTTGAAACTGACACAAAGACAACTGAGGCTGCTTGGTCAAATCTCCAGTCTCAAAAACAGAGGGCTGCTTCTCTTCAAGAGGGAAACGCTAGCCCTCGTGAGGCGGTAATTACTTTCTAAGTAGTCCGGTCTGGTCTCCATGGAGGAGATTTTAGTTAAATGGCCCCGAAGTCTAAGCCTCCAGCTACTGAAGTACTCTTACCTACTTGTAGTACAAATGGGATCCTTCCTGAAGGAAAATGTGAAGTATTCTTCGAATCACAGAGAGAATACACATTATTTGCACTCACCTCTCTGTAGAAAGAGAATCCACACTCCCCTTCCCACAGTGAGCACTCACTCGCATTCCTGTCTACAGCTTCTTCCTTCTGGGGAGCCTGGCCCAGGGTCACCTTCATTGCAAATCAGCGGGATCTGCCAGCCAAGGATGGTTCTGTCTCACAACTAGCTATTGGCTGGCTGAGGGCTCCCACACTCCAAGTTTGGGCTGTGAATGCTTATGGGTCTCCACACTTCCCAGCTGGGCCCTTTGCTTTCTGCTCACTCTCTTTGGCTGTATTCGTCAGTTTCCTCTTCCCCAGGCTGGTCCCAGTCTATGCCGTCTATGACTCCTAGCACAGTCCATGACCTGCTTTGGTCCGTGTTTTATCCAACATTCAAATGAAAATTAAAACCAACCATTTTTAAGGAAACTTCAAGACTCTAGTGAAGGCTCTTCTGACTTACTGAATTCTGTCTCACCAGCAGTCTTCACATCTGAGGTCCATTTTTGCAGCCAAGAACTCTGTCTCTTGCTCTCCACCTGAATCCCTGAGGGCCCCATCAGAGCATTTTTCCAACTGCTGCTCTGGGAGGCTGGGCAGGGCGTGATGCCGGTGACTTTCCCTCTTGTTCTTTCTCCAGGACACTGTACAGTGCCTGGCAATACAGTCTTCTTGACGTGATGAAAACGAAGAAGACCCTTCTTGGTGCCTTAGGTATTTAATCAGAGGATCCAGGCAGAGGCTTTGGAGGAGGAGATGGGACCGAGACAGGGGCTCTTCAGCCAGACTGCACCTGAGCACTGGCCTGGGAGAGAAGTGGTTTGCAACCTCCATCTACTCTTTCCCCAGTCTGCTCTCCCCCAGGTCTGTTCTGGCGCTAAACACACTGTGGTGGATTGTCGCTGGAGCTGCAGCCAGGGATTAGAAAGGAGGAGGGAGGAAGGCAGGGAAATCTGGACAGGAGAAAGGGATAGGCTTTTCTGAGGCAGCCACTCAGGAGGTATGGAAGGTGGATTTGCGTCCATGGGGAGCTACTCTCTGGGAGAGTGCTCTCAGATGGGAGGCCCTAATTCTACCCCATGGGAGCCACTCTAGTCCCTCTGCTGGGGGCCTCCCCTAGCTCCTTCCTCATAAAGCTCTTCTGTGTGTGAGATTATCCCCACCTTTCTGGTCCTGCGTTCCCTTCAAAGACCCGTAATTACCCTAATCGAGGATAGCTCTGGGACATACACAACCTCTGACAACTGTCTCTTTTGGGGAAATTTCAGTATTCTCCAAGTATTAGCCTTCTTAGGCTTTCTGAGCCTGGGAACTTTCCTAATCCAATGCAAGCCAATGGGTGGTCCTTAACAGCCCCTCCCATTAGGTCTCGCTGGGTTTCAGCAAATCTCCTGGGTGGGGCTAGAAGAAAGGACAGGGCATTTTTGAGGACTACCTCCTCTAGCTTGAACTTTTCACAGGGAAGAGAAAGAGCTCATTGATTACTAAAGCTTGAAGTCACTTGGGCCTTTTTTTTTTTTTTTTTAATTCATTCAGTGGATGTATTTACTTAAAAAAAGAAAGAAAAAAACAACCTACTACATGATTTGGCACTGCAAGGACTCATTTTGTGTTTATAATTGTTAAATTAAAAAAAAATTGAATGAACCTTTCAAAGTGAGTAATTTTTTATTTGAATTCTACATCCTTATGTATTATGTAACAATTAGTAATGATGTGATGGATAATTTTCTTTGGAACAGTTCCTGATTCCATTACTCAACTACTTGATCGACCAGTAATTATGAATCATATCTTTAATTAGCTGCTGCTCTTCAGAAACATATGAAAGCCAAGGGCATAAAGTAATTGGCATAAAAGTTTTCCTAATTAATTTATCTGTCCGTGTAAGTAACCAGGGCTAGAGTCTGGGGATCATTTATAACTCCGGGAAGGCCAGCCCTAAAACTCACTGTCGAAGGAGATTTATATTTGTGAATTATAAAAAGACAACAAGCCACAAAATTGCATTATCCCCCGACTCTAACAATACAGCCCATAATGTGCCGTTCAGAGATGAGCAAAAAGTTCCTATTGATCCAATTCATTTTCATCATATCCTCCAGTGAATCTTTCAAATCTCTCTTGCCTTTTCCTCATTCAACATTGTAACAGTAATCAAGCACATTAAGCAATTCATTAAACAACAGCCCCGCTGACCACAGGGAGCACTGCAGCTCACATTCATTAGGCAGCCAATAACTTTATTTAAGTAGCAAAGGGCTCCCGAGTAAAAACCCGCTCCTTTGTTTCTCCGCACGGAAACGCACATTTCTGCAAGGAGCAAGGCCCATGCCCTCTGCCCACAAGGTGCTTGCAAATGAGGACCTGTCTCCGCAGAAAGCAAAATTAGGGTAGGGTTGAGGTGTCCTGATTATGTTCTCTCCTTGCCAAAGAGGCAGTCCAAGACTTAGCTCACTGCCTAGCGTGGCTATGGGAGATTTATGTATGGTCTGGAAACAGAATGTTCAAATATTGATATCTGGGTGCCAGATTTTCAGATCTGACTTTAAAAATGCTAAATGACGGTTGTGTGGCTTCAGAAAACCCTGGCTGGCTTTGTGTGGTAATAAAAGTGATGGATGCATTTTCTCTCTTGACAACAGAAAGAGAGCTGAAATGACAAAAGCAAGTAGCACAAATTGTTTCTTCTAAACGTAATTAGAGGCATCCTGGAAAAGCCCTCCACATCCTTCTGAGGTGCGGGGGGGGGGGGGGGGGCGTCGGGGGGGGGGAGTAGAGGAGGAAGAAACCGGACAAGTGGAGCCAAGACGGTCCTCTGTAGGGAAAAAGGCATCTTGCCAGCACACCTCGGGGTTTGGGCTTCTTGCACGGCTGTCCTTGAGCACTTTTCATTATCTGGAGAACTTTTTCTTTATGGAACAACTTGAAATGTTGTTATGTAGGTTAAGTCGTCATAAATAACACCATCCGTGGTTAGAAGAAACTATTTTCAGAAAGGATTATTTTTTTTTTCTTTGAGGGGACCAAAGGAAATCCCTTTTCACAAGGTATTATTTTATTGCCTGAAAAGTCTCTGGGGGAAACATGTAAGAGAGTTGTGTTTCTAAGACTTTCCTCCTACCTCTAAAGAGTGGGCTCTGTGTCAGGATTAACCTTCGTTGGATAAGTTTTCCTCTTAATTCATGAAATGTGCTTTTCTTCTAAACCTTCTGTCTCGTGGGTAAGGTGTTGGCATCATTCTTACAGCCTGTATCTATTGATTAAGCTACTGACATCGTGCCATCAGTAAATAAAATAAAATTGTCCTGGTTTTCGACTCTACTCTGAGGCACAGCTAATAAAAGCAGGCTGCAGAGCAGCCTGACGTCTGAGACCGTCTCCCTCACTGCCATAGTGGAGATATGGGTTCCGAATGGGACTCACCCCCATACCTGGGTCATCTCTGAGATCATTCTCTGAGCTTCTGAGAATGGGGATTATCTGTGAGGCGGGAAGCAGAGCAACACCCTGGGTTAGAGCAAAGGGAGGACTCAGATTCAGGGGAGCTGGGTGAGAGCAAATCACCAGAACGATGCTTCCCATACGCAGTAAGGACCTAAAATGGTCACCTTTCGGGAAAGTACTTTAAAAGAAATTTAACAAATGCAGATTTTACTTCCTCGTGGACTTACAACAAAGTCAATTTTGTATCCTGAAAACATTGACATCAAGTACCTTTCAAAACCTTGCAATCGGACCCTTTGGTCATAACAATCATATACAGGATTTTAGGTTTCAAAGTGGAAAAATTGTTGTGTCTCCTTAGTGGGACTGCCAGGCCTACGACGTTCAGGCGATGGCTGAGAGCAAAGGAGAAGAAAAAAATAATTGTAGTGCATCAAAGACAGTATTGCTGAGGAAGTAGAAATCAGAGTGAAATGTGGCTCTGCCCTGAGATTTAAATCCCCTTTAACCATGAATTGTTGCGGTAGAATTCATCTTTAATGCCAATATGCTGAATATGGTCATATTCTCTCTCTGGGTGATTCCAGGGTGTTATGTTACTTTCTTGTCCTAATGTTTAGAAATATTGCAGATCTCCACTCAGGAGTTCTACTTAATAAAAATGCATAGGGTTAGTCAAAATTCTTTTAAAAGAATTACTTTTGAAAATTTATCTTAGGTGACATTTGGCCTTCATACTGCTTAATAATGGGAAAGACTAACGTTGGAACGTGTAATAAGCATTCTACGTTCTAAGCACTGTGATATCAGCTTTGTGTGCGTATCTCATTTAATCCTCTCAATAACACAATGAAGCAAGTACTCCTATTTTTCCTGTTTTAAAGTTGATGAATCTAAGGGTTAGAGAATTTGTATGATTTAGCCAAGGCTGGAGCTGGCTAATTTTAGCCTCGGAGGGCCCGTTGTGCTTGTCTTTTCTCAGCTCCCATGTTCAGTGACTTCATCATGGTGCTCACTTGAAATTGAACAAGGTGGGATCATTTACACCAGGGAAATGGGCAAATATTATAGATGAGGGTCTCTCATACCCCAAAACCACTTATAAACAGACCACTTCCAAGATCACGCAGGAAATAATAGTAAATAACAGGGCCAGAATTTGAAACCAAGTTTGTCTGATTTTAGAGCCCATTTTTTTTAGTGATATATTAAATCACCTCACTAAATTATTAATCAGTTTATGACATTTACTGGGCACTTTTCCCCCCCTACAAAGTACTGTATTTGATGCTTTGTAGTAAATATTGATTTTTTTTCTAAGTTGGGGAGACCAAACTCCAAACTGGGAACACATCTAAGGACATTCAGTTGGCCCTATGCTCAGGTAGTCCGGTTGGGTCAGCTGAGAAGGGAGACTGATAATCTCCTTAATAACCCTCAATTCCTTAATCATAAGTCCACAGAGGCACAAATGAGAAGGTTATTTTTCCAGAACTCTCCACCCAGATGTTGACAGGGTAGGAAAATTATAAAGGGCTGGGTTGCTAGATATACTGCAATGGGAAATAATAAAATCAAAATAGGTTAACAGACATAAATTGGGCATCTCCTATGATCAGTGTCAGTCACTAGAGGTAACAAAAAGGATAAAAACTTAATTTGTTCATGTTATAGCTATCATAGTATGTTTAAAAGAAATAATTTCAGATGAACAGATATGATGCCTGCAATTTGTTTCAAAATAATCTGAGGGGGAAGTTGGGGATAGATGGAAGGGCAGATGGAGGAAGATTAGCCACAAGTCCATAATTTGTAAAGCTGGGTAATGGGTACTTGTGAGTTCATTTTACTATTCCCTCTTTTTGAATTGTTTGAACTGTTCTATAATAAAAAGTAAAGCAAATAAATAAATTATTGGACTACAAAGATGCAATTTCATGCTGTAAGACCAAAGTACAAACTACACCAAACGTATGTCAAGGCACATCTAAGTTGATAGATACTAAAACAGAGAAATGAATCTTAATGGGAAACTAAATAGACAATGGTCAATCTTGACTGACCCTATTCTGTAGCTAACGAGACTGACTAAAACAGTAATGAGGGACCAAAATGGGCAACTGTGAAATAGTTGTTAAATAGTTCTTTACGTCCAATAGAACTTCAAATATCAAGGATTTTAATAGACATCTCCCCCACCTTTTTGTTTTGTTTTGTTTTAAGTTATTGGTCAGGACTGTTACAATTACTTTTCTTTCCTCACTTTAATTTTCAAGTTCAGCTTCCTTACTAAAACAGGAACAGTGTCTTAGATGCACTAATACAATTGTTGGGGAGGGAAAATGTTTTCCTTTACCCTTCTAGATTCTTTGGTTGGTAAATTGATATAAAACAGATTAACAGGAGAAAAACAAATTTAATTATGTACTCACAGGAGCCCCATTAGGATATGAGACCCAAGGACAAATCAGGCAATTGAGGCTTCTATGCCTTCTTGAGCTAAGGAATGGGGTAGGACCTCGGGCTTCAAATGGGAGCGGGGTAATTCACAGGACTTTAAGGAAAGCAGATGTTTGATAATCAGATGCGTGCCGTACCATACAGAGAGGTCGTTCAGATAAAAATTCTCTCTGATAATATCTCTTTTTCTGGGCCCTGTCCCCTATCTAAATTCTCTTAAGTACTTAAAGGAGAGGTGAAAGTTTTTCGTGAATCTTCTGGGGTTTGATTGCCTTCGGTTCAAAATAATCCAAATACCAAAGTAACATATTTTGGGCCCACATACTTCTGCCCCACCTTCCACAACTTTTTCTAAACATCGAGCATTTATACAGCATCTTCTGTAGCTTTGTAAAGAAGATCACTGCCTGAACACATGATTGACCATTTTTTGTCATCCAAGTACAGACGTTTTAAAATGGTGAAATTGTAGTGGTATTTACCAGTCACTACATTTAATGATAAAACTTCAATGTCAACTTTTAAAATAAGTACTTACATAGTTTGAAATCTCTCCCCCTCATCATTACTGTTTTCATTATTGAGGAATCCTTCCTCTCCTCTTATATCCAGTCCTTGATAGATTTTTTTTCTTTTAAATTCAAAATCTCATCTTAACTTGGACATAAAATGGTTCTCAGTCTTTGACAGCACTGTATTTGTGGTTAGTTAGGGGTGAAGGGCCCAGACTCTTTTCTCTCCACATTGGCACTGACTTGTCTCGGTTTCAGCCACATACAAGTACCCCACTTAGATTGTTAAAATTTGTTTTAAAAAGGTCTTAATTTTCAGCCCCACACCACTAGTCAGCTGAAGAAGTTTACATTCTTTCTCCAGGTCCTTTGCTTTTCTCCATGAGGCAGACAATATCCCTCCCCTTTAGAGTATGGGACTGACAAGGATGTTGCCACCACTTCAAAGAAGTATTTTCCTACTTCTTCTTGTTTTTAAAGACACTCAGTCCAACTTCTCTCACTCACTAAACTCTCAGAGAAAGGAAAAAGTCATTTATCTTAGATTTGCAAACATCGTTTTTGTCGAGTCACTGCTTATTTGCTGCTTTCTTTGAATCAGGCACTCTGCTAGGTGTTTTAAATACATTAATTTTTAAAAAAACACATGAATGTTCAGGGTCCAGTTATTACGTCCCTTTATAATATAAGGACCTGGGGATTAGAGAGGCAGAGACGAAATCAGTTGTCCAACCAAGAGTACAGAAGTCGTAAATATTGGAGGCAGAATTTAAACTCAGTTTCCCCTGACTAGCCTGGGCTAGTTCCTGTTGTCACATGGATTGTCTAATTATAGGTTTTCAGTTGGTTCTTTTTAGCAACAGTTTTCAGTTCTGCCCTTGCTCAGTCAACATGAATTATATCCAAATAGCAGAGTTTATCTAACATGAATCAGAAAAAAAATGCTTTCTTCACAGGCAGGGATCATTATTTTATAGTAGTCTTCAAATAGCAACTTTCTCTCACCATAGCACCCAGTGAATTGTCAGCATGGTACTTTAATATCTGTGAGCAGTGGTGTTTCAGCCAAAGTATTAAAATAAGAAGCATCTTCTTATTGCTTACAGCACCATTGCTGTCTTTAAGACATTTATAGGAGCCTGGACAGCATATCACACTCTTCCTCCTCTCAGTGTTAAGTCCAGGAGATTAGTTTTCATTTTTTTAGTTCTGCTTTTATCTTAAAAGAAGCATTTAAAGACTAAGTGAATGTCACTAGAGAACAGGAATTGTTAGACGAACATTAAAGACACATGAAAGCCTTCATTTTCCTTACCTAGATGGTGAGATTGTCAGCATGAAGAATAAGAATGAGAGGAGCGATGTGTGAAGTGTGAACAAAACAGACAATGGGTATTTTTACAAGGCTATGGCCGAGAGAGCAGGGAGAGCAGTCTACCTAGTGTGAGAGCTTTGGACACGAAACTGAGCAAGTTAGATGGCTTCAAGTAGGATCAAGTAGTCAAAGAAAAATTTTAAACCTGAAGCTTGTCAAAGATAGTGAATTTTTATGGTCATTTAAGACTGTTTTTGGGTAAAAGAATGAAAATGGAGAAGTCACTAGGAATAGGGAGAGAGTAATAGAAATCCAACTATGGGAAACCCTCATTTGGAAGTCAGGTTTGAGTAGACCATATAACTCTCAGAGATACTTACAGAGGAATTTGGGGACCACATGGCTGTTGGTGAAAGAGGGACATATATATGTTATCATTGAGTATTATGGTGATGATGATTCTAAGACTGAGTGGAAAGAAAGACATAGTGAAGGAGAATTAAGAGAAAGACCAGAATTCAGTCTATGTGTTCCTAAGTTGGACAGGTTAAGAATTCCAGCCTTTATATGGAAGACGTGAGAAGATATGACATTGAACAGCTAGGCAAAGGTGAATATTGAAAGGTAAATCTAGTAGACAGATGTGCAAGTCATCAAAAATAAAGCCTCTCAGATTAGTTTATAGCTTGCTCTGAGTTAAGATGGACTTTCTGTCCACAATGTCTCACAAGTGGCTGATATGCCAACATTTTTGTCGCATTCTAGAGAACATAAAATGCTTTGTGTTCCTTTTTTCAATGAGATTTGGGATTAAAGACCAATCAAACTGTCCGAGTAGAACAACTATGGTGATTTTTTATTAGAGATAGTGAGAAAATATGATAAAAAACATCTGGAATAAAACACGTTCTACTGATTAGATATATTCCCCTGGCTGCCATATGCACAGAAAGACATGAATTACATGTGTATATAAAGCTGTGAATATATCTTGGCATATCTCCTGGAAGAGATGCCAAGTTTTATGTATCTATCTATACATACAAACATATAGATACACATAGATACATACTGCGCACAGAGTTGTGTTATATGGCGCTGAGACGTTTGTTTAGTCCATTAGACACTAACAAGCTATTGAATAAGTAAAATCAGAAGACAGTGCCAATTGAACCTTATGTGTGTGTCTGCCATACTGGATGTGCAGACCTGCCTCAAGGCAGGAAATAGACTTCTGCTTCGTACCAAGCTGTGTACCCTGTGACACGCGATAAACATTTGTTAACTGACTGTCTAGATGACTTCTCACCGTTCCTTCCAGCTCAGCTGATATACAGCCGGGGTGCATTTCAATGTTAGAGAATGCCCAAGTAGAGAGTAGAGAAGAGCTAACATATCCAAGTTGGTGCCTCGAGACATAAGGGAGCAAAAGTGTTATCCGCATACTACCCTCTCCTTCAAATTTCTGATACCGAATGACGTAAGACCCAGGCCCCTTTCCAGTTTAATTATTGGAAGCACCTGACGGACTCTGTCGTAAAATGATGGTCCCTGTAACTCAGCCTTGTGGCTGAGGAATTGAGAATAGTATTAGCATGTGTAAGTACACAGATTCTGTTTATCTAATGATCCTAAGAGCCAAGTTTGAGGCAAAGGCATACAGTACTCAAAACAATCAAGAGAAGATAGGAATTCAGCCTTACATGTTCTTTCAAAATGAAAAAAATACTTTTTTGCTGAGATCCAAAAGAATATTTTTTTCCTTCTCTCTCATTTTTGAGGCTCTTTATTGATTCTCAGATTATTCAGGGATGTCTAATATTTTCCACATCTAGACTTTTTATTTCCTTTCACTACCATATTTCCCCATTTTTAATTAGTCCATTGATTTTTAAGAGCTGCAAATGCCTTATAGGAAAACTTTGAATAACATCCTCTTCAGAAGCAATTCTTTTTTGTGTGTCATTTATGTTTTACATTTTCAATGTATTTTACTTCTAAAATAATTTACATAAGGTACCACTAAAAATAACAGCATCTGGATTTCTGATTGCTTCTTTCATCTTCAGAGATGATTCCTCCCAACCAAAGTTGTATGTTTCTCTTCCAGATACTTTGGGTAAATTTTGCTGTTGAGGAAATATTTATCCGTAAGTATTATTATTGGGGTATAGGCAAAGACTTTCTGTTTATCAATTTAACTCATCTTAATCCACTACTGGTCACTCTTAGAATATGATCAGGTAATTACAGATATTCCAAGAATAATCATGAATTGATAAACCTTCAATAACTATGTTTCTGGATATGTGATTTTTATTTTTATCTTTATTTAATTATTTATTTTTAAAAAGACTTTATTTATTTATTTAACAGAGAGAGAGAGAGATCACAAGTCGGCAGAGAAGCAGGCAGAGAAAGCGAGGGGGAAGCAGGCTCCCTGTCGAGCAGAGAGCCCCATGCGGGGCTCGATCCCAGGATCCTGGGATCATGACCTGAGCTGAAGGCAGAAGCCTTAACCCACTGAGCCACCCAGGCACCCCTTGATTTTTATTTTTTTTAAAGCGGGAATATATGCTTATAGACGGCTAATATATTTGTAGTGTTCATAACGCACACAATGACACACACATATATAATAGTTCTAAAATTGATATCATATATAAAAATTAATAAAAAATATTGAACTAATCATATTTAGTATGAGATTAGGTAACAAGAACCAATAAAATATTATAAAAAGTTTCTTTGTAGATGCTTTAAAAAACTTTGATACATTCCAGAATTCACTGAAAAGAAATAAAATAAAATGAAAAAAAAAAAAAAAAACTTTGATATGTCTTTTATTTTATGTCCTTTAGATACATTCCTAGTTTTTTTTGGTTACTTCTTCTGTCCTGGACATCAATGGACTCTTGGCCCTTTAGGAAAGACCAAAACTAAAGAGTCTGAAATGATGTTTATGTAGAGATTTTCTATTTAAGAAGTGTGCTGCTGGCCAGGATCCCTAAGTCTTACTCCATTACTATGTATAGTTTAAATATTTTTTCTTTTTTACCACTTATCTGCCTATAAATGTTTGAAAGACTAATTTCTTAATATGGATATACGGTTTATAAAGTGGTTAGAGTTGTAAGAAAGACACAGTACCGATGATTAATCTGGATTTATTTTACCAAAATCTATTGGGCTAGCTATTGTTACTTTATTAGAGAGAAAAAGTAAGGACCAGAAGTTGAGGGAGGCAGATATTTTATTCTCAGAGCTGAAAGTTAGATTGAAGTTCATAGAATCCAATCATGTGACCAAGAGAGGGACCTGGGGTCCGGCTTTTCAACTTGTCAGAATCTCCATTCCAAAAATCAGGACACGTATTTATTTTAATTGTTTAAAGCTAAGTTGGGGAAACAACCATCTGCAGAGATTTGCTAATACTTATCTGAATGCAAAATTGCTTTCAATTGAAAAATTGAACTTTTTCATGTCTTTATTTCAAAATCATGACAAATTAAGCTCTCTTAGACACCTAATTTCTGAGCTGCTTGAAGTTTGAATTCTACTATCCTAAGCTGAGGGGGAAATTAGTTTGGGCTCTGGGACTTTTTAATTTATCAGGGACACATAAACAGGTTTAAAGCACAAAAGGCACAAGAAAACCTGATAAAATTGGCCCACATAGAATTTATCATGTCTTTATAGGGAAATGTTTAGGAAGAGATATTTTTTACCTGTTCATGGGCACATTCTGTGCATTTTTGAGTTATGCTTGTCTGAAACTTACATAAAGAGATTTTGATGATGGCTATAAAATTAGTTGGACAATCTGGTCATAGCGTATACAGCAAAAAAACCCTCAATAATTAAATTTCAGTCCTTCCTTTAAAATGATAGTTTAGGCCTTTAGATAAATAGTAATCTTTTTACATATTGACCAGTAGAGAAAGAAAATAATGTTTTATAAATAATACCGGAGGAAAAAGATCGTAAAAAATGTTCACATATTGATATTATAATTCAGTGAACTTCTCTGGATTTAAAACCCTTCTTCCCCATTATTCTGCTAGTGTGGTAGATTCATAGGGAATGCATGTTTCTTTATACAAGGTTTTTGTCGCTTCCAGCCAGTTGTAGGTAAATCCCCCATTCTTTTTTTCCAAACTTTATACATACTCTAGTTCCTACATCAAAGCACCATTGACTGAAACTATATAAAATCCTTGGCCTCCAACCAGAGAAGGCCTAAATGCAGGAAAGTAAGGATAAATTAAAGTGACAGGGTCTCAGCAGTGGAAATTAGTGCAACTCTTCTAATTGCATGTCTAGCCTGAATGATGGGATACTTAATTCTTACACATCCCAGACAATTGCTTTATACTAACATGAGCTCTGGGAAAAAGGCAGATTCCACAGACATATGGAGCAGTAGATGGAGTGGAAAAATAAATCAGAGACCTTAGCCACTCTGGGGAAAAAAAAAAAATGTTTTATCTACATTGTTAATAAAGGTGTTGCCACCGTTAAG
Source organism: Enhydra lutris kenyoni (assembly GCF_002288905.1). NCBI lineage: Eukaryota > Metazoa > Chordata > Mammalia > Carnivora > Mustelidae > Enhydra > Enhydra lutris. The sequence continues at coordinate 16,200,985 of NW_019154142.1, forward strand.
CAATGTTGATATGAGGGTCCTGTCAGTCCGTTGTGTCCATAAAAGCTGAGCATTAAATAGGCCAGTGGCAGCTCCCCAACCTGCCTGTGTTAACTCTTGTGCAGTGAAACAGCAACAAAAGCATGGTGGGTAAAGCCACCGTTCCCACAGAAAAAAGCAAGGACACATGCCCAAATATGAATCCCAAGGGACAAATGGATCAGGAGCAACAGCATCCTCTTCTCCCACCACTATAAGGACTGCTAATAAAAGCCTTCAAAACTAGCATGGGTTCTTATATCTATTTAACCTTTCGCCCCAAGAAGCAAAGAGCATCTGGTTAAGTGGAGAGTAAAAACGCAGCAACTTTTCATTATCAGAGCTCACAGGCAGAGTGTGGGAAGCTGGAGCTGCCAAGCCTGGGTTAAATGCTTGTTGCCTTCACTGCCTGAGGCCATCTAGCGTGTTTAGAAATGATTAAGTACTGCAGCCTAGAAAGGACCTGTCCTGAGCGTTCATCTCTGACTTCCAGCAGAAAGGAGAGGCTGGCAATGACAGAGGCAGATGGATGAGTCTCATTAGTATGGCGAGGCAGCGAACCAGACTGCCTTCACAGAGCTGTCCAAAAAGAGGGAGCAAATTAAAATAGGATCTGGGAAAACCAATGAGCAAGTGTTTTAACTCTCTGCTACCTGGTTTCTTCAGCCGGGAGGTTATAGAGCTGGCTGGGCTTCCTTGGAAATGCTGCTGCACCACGAAATGAGAGGATGGCTTTGCAGACTCACACGGTTCCAGTCTGCCTCTTTCTGCATCCTTTAGAAAATGACTCCTGAATTTCCTGCAGCGGAACAACACAACTGATTTTATTCTTAAGCGTGCATTACTGCCACAGAGCAGAGTGGAGGGTGGAAGAGGCAGCGGCTTCCGCCTCCAGAGAAGGTGGGAGGCCTGGCATCGTGCAGTGCACTGGGCCAGTGTGGAGGGGCTCAGGGAGGATTCGGGAACCAGTGTCCCGCCGCTATGGCTGAAGCCCCTGCGGGAGAAGCAGCAGCTCTATCCCAGCGCATCACCTTCCCAGAGGAAGGAACGGTGGTGTTGAAGGCTGCCTGACTTGGTAGCTTCGGGGACAGAAAGTTAGCAAACGCACAGCCCAGGGAGTTCTTCCACAGAGGGCGTGCCTTACAAGATGCTGGGATATTCTCCTTATGTATCGGGGCGTTTTAGGGGACCCGGGGCCAAGTTACACTTATTGTGAGTTTTCTGAGTCTCACTGAGGGAGAAGCAATAGAAGAATCACAGGCTTGTGATGAAAGCCTCTGGTCGCCCCCCTCTTCCGTTTGGTTCCTTGTTTACATCTTGGGCTTGGGATGGGGACATAAGGCATACTAATGCTATGTGGCGCCCTTCGACGGTTTGGAAAAAATTGGTAGAAATTATTTAATTGTTAACTGGTTCATCCAGCAAACATTTACTCTGTCCTTGGTGTGGTATGAGGCTGAGGAACCAGCTGATGAGTAAAATAAAGTAGATCCCCGGCTTCCTAAAGTCTAAATCTAGTAGAAGACAGAGAAACAGAATCAACATGTGAGAGGTCTTCTAGGAGAGGCTGGGATTGCCCCAGCAGCTGCGGGGAGGCTAAACACTGACGGGTACACAGAATCGGCCACCGAGGAGCTTATGGCTCAGGGCAGGAGTGGGACATGTGAACAATCAATTCTAGATCAAGGCCGCATGAAGTAAGTGGCAAGCAGGTGTACAAGAACCCTGTGGTGAGGAGCCTGGTGCCAGAGCAATTAATTCTGCCTGGGTAGAGAGCAAAAGCCTTCACAGGATAATTGGCATTGCTGTTGTGTTTTGCAGGGCACACTGAAGGTATATTATTTAAATGAGAGAAACATAAATAAAGAAGGTTTTTGTTCAAAAAGAGACTATATATATACTTTTCCAAATACATTTTTGCTTGGTCAAGTTTGTGTCAATGTCAGACCTTACTTCATCCTGACTCCTTCTAGTTGATTGTGCACCAGAAAAGGGGAAACTGTCTGAAACTCCACGAGAAATCACGAGGAAAGGATGCAGCCAGGGAGATGACATGGGATTGGTCAACGTCTTTCTGATGTTGTTTGGATTGTGTGCTCCTCTCACTACAGCACAGAGGAGCTTAATTTGGAAAGAGCTGCTACGTTTCCTTCAAATGAATGCCTACAGTTTTTTTTTTTTTAATTAAGAAAGGCAAGAAAATGAACAAAAAGTGAAAAAAAATGACAATCAACCAAGATTGATGGGATTTTATCCAGCCATCGGTTAAAAAAAACAAAAACAAAAAACAAAGACAAAAACCTTCTCGAAGTAGGAAACTTCAGATCACTGAATCTGAAAAATCTCTGGGTTGTGCCTTCTTTCCTGGGGGATGATCATTTTTATAACTCTAAACTCAAAGTAGGTAGGTGTTCAGTTAGTGACCAAAAAAAGAAATTGCAGAAGAACTTGCTCCAAATTTAGGAAAGTACAAGCTATCCACAGGCAGCAAGATTGTTTTTGGACAACAAGCATTATTCTGTAACTTACCCACCAAACCCAACTTCCTAGTTGTAAATTTCACAGCAGACAGTAACCTTTGCAGGGAGTTAGCACTTAAAAATCGGCAGGACTAAGCAATCACATGATAGATACAGAACAACCAAAGCTCGAAGCTGGTGCTTACTGACAAATAAGAATGCATCATGGGGGTGAGGGCTCTGATAGCTCCCAGGAAAGAAAAAAATAATAAAAATATACTGCTCATGTCACTACTGCTATTCAGATAGATTTTCTCTGTACACACATGTAACTCCCGTTGACATCAGGGCCTGAGTGGTTGAGCCAACTGACTCTGTATTTTAGAGTTGTTCCTTATCCAACTCAATAGAAGCAGAAACCATTTCTCATATTTATCCTCATGTAAAATGTACATGGATAAATCATTTAACTAAATGTAAGGTGTCAGAAAATGGTTCATACAAAGAAAATAATATTATACAGTATAAACTCCCATTAAGTAGTAATGTGGCTGACATTGATTGAGGGAGATTAAGTCTAAGACTCTTTTTCTCATGACATTTGTTCAAATAAATAAAGGTAACAGGAGGGAAAAGTTGATGCTTTTCTTCTCATTTGCATATAAATTTTACCCGTGTGATTTTTTTTTTTTTTTTAGCCACATTTATTCATGGTGCAGTATAACTGGATATATTACGCAGATCCTGGATAGCCGTGATAACTGTCAGTAAAGCAAGGTCATAATTGACCTTTATCACTGAAAAAAGGTTGGCTACCTAAAGATAAACTTTCATGTTGAATTTGGAATGTAAAGAGGAGGGTTGAGGCCATGGAAGGAGCACATCTGAATAGAAATCTATGAATATTTCATGTCTGTTAAGAGGTTGGAAACTTGGTCTGACATTATCCTGACCCCTGTCCTGAAATATTTTCAAAAGAATATTCTGATCGGCAGCAGACAACTTCAGCAGACATAGATTTTTCTTACTTAGTAAGGAAATTAAATTGTGGTATGGAAATTTCTGTTCTTAAAGCTGTTCTCCTCATGAACTAACCTGTATGCTTATGTTCTAGAAGAATGTGGCTAACCGACTTACTCACTGAACAGCCTTACCAATGTGTCATGTCCCTTCAGGATGGCAGCTCCCAGCTGCCACCCTACAGCTGCCATGTGGCCCCTAGTCCAGACGAATGACTCAGAAGAGGCACTTCTACTCCAAACTTCAGCACAGGGTATTAATAAATACTCAGTGACACTCGTCTGGTTAATTGGATGTGTTGTTCTTTCTATCCCAAGGTACCTAAGTTCTGTCAACCTAGGCATTCATTAATAAAAGTGCTTTATTGAGAAATGAACAGGTGTCAAATGTTATTCTAGGCCCTTTGAATATTTCAATTAACAATATCAATAGGTAACATGAATAAAGTACTTGATAATCTGCCAGATATTCCACATTTCTTAAATGTATCCTTTTAGGTTCCAAGGTACCATCGTCATCCTCATTGTACAGATGAAGCAACAGGCACACCGAAACACAAGCATTTCTCTAGGGTCACACAGTCAGTAGGTGATCGAACCTAGAGGTGCCAAATTTCTAATCTCTATAATCTGATGAAGAAGATAATCTTAGCAAGCAGTGAGGAACAGTAAAGAAGGGGTGTGGTAGAGATCACCTCTGTTGGGAAATCAGAGGAACAAGAAACAAGAAGGAGTAGCTTTTAGAAAAGAAAGGTAGGGAAGACAGAGAAGCAGCATTTTAGTGCGGAGAATGTGGTGATGAGTCACAGTGCCTTGGTGTGAAGCAACTAAGAAATCAACAATTTGTTCACTTACTAGTTAGTACTACACCGCTGTTTGGCATGTACCACCGATCTTCTGTGATTTGTTTTTTTTTTTTTTTTCTCCTGATTCACAGCACCCGTAAGAGACTGTATGTGTCTGAGGTGATCTTGGCAGCTTAAATTAACTTCTTTCTGAGACCATATAAGACAGTACCCGGAACGTTTACTTCAAGCTGAGCTTCCTCAGCCTCCTGGATGCTCTGGCTTATCATCCAGCCAGGGTCTGACAAGCTCTAGGGGGTGGAGGCAAGGTCACATGTTTCTCCGTGCATTGATTTCCGTGCGCGGCACACCGGAAGCCTTGAAAGACAGGAAGAGATAAGGGGTGGGCCGGCGAGCTGAGGGATGAGATCGTTGGCATTCCTATCCTAGGAATGGTTTGGACCAAATTAATAAACAGAGTGACCATGATATGTTTCTAATCAGTTGCCTGGTGTGGGAGGTGGACATTTATATTCAGTGCATATTCAGTCAAGACTGCTTCTTTGAGGTTCAAGATCGAACCAAGAAATTCATCCAGTGAGAACTGCAGAGGTACAACATTGAAAGAAGCGATCCACTAGAGGATTAAGAAAGCCTTTGGTGTCTACGGCAGTGTAAAAATGCCTTCAGGGTTATAAGTGTAAAATTGGACTCTTTCAGGAAACCCATAAACCTGCTCCAGGCTGAAATTCTCCAGTTGGGCATAAAAAACAGCAGTTTGTGTATACTTCTGGTTATGAGCTAACAGGTGTCTGGAAATGAAGAAACAAGCCACATTTCTGTGATTGAGTGCCACTGAATTTCAGAGCCAATAAATTTTCTTTGAGAAAAAAAATTACTCTCTTCTATCAGTATTGGTTTATAATAAATCAGAGCTTGACCTGCAAGTTAATAAAGAAAGCATGTTTACTAATTAGGCTATATTCTCATTGTCCCATGTTAATTGCAAAATATCCACCTATCTCTTTTACGAATATGTTAATTTATGTCAGAGAGGCACAAGTTTTGAGTATACAAACTCTTCCTTTAATTAGATCAAAGGAAGGTCTATTTCAGTTTTATAAGATGGATTCTAATTTTTAATCAGTAAAATAAGTTTGGCTCCTACAAGGCATCTTCGTTGACAGTTGGAAAACACTAATTAACAGACATAACTATATTAATTGCATTATATCCGTGAATTCTTATCAGTTAGCTTATGTTGCCTGCTTGCTAATGCAAATAGTTGTGGCTTTGGAGAAGTCAACTCATAAACGTCTTTCTAATGCTAACTAGCAATCAATGCATGTAAAATTTCTAATGCTTCTTTAGGGAATTCTACATAATAGATGTAGTCTCTCTTTTGAGTTATGCCCTGGTATTTAGTATAATTAATCCTTAAAGCTGCACCTATCATATTATCAGCTTCCTGGGAGATAAAGAACATACTTTATTTGTTTAAGAATAAAGAATTATAATAGTTTCCTTTAGGAATCCTTCTGTAATAGGCTAAATGGAAATCTGTGACCTCTCAACTAACTTCAGATTTGTAACAATTAAAAATTTGTATCTTGAAAAGAATTTGCAAAGAGACTTTAACAGGGAAAGAATGTCTGGGGAGGGCTCAGTGCTGTTGGCCCCAGAGACTACTGACTGTCACTTAGCACAAAACCACAGAAAAGCAGCAAGTATTTCTTGGTTCAGGTCCTTCTGGTGCCCTGCTTCCATTCTGCTTCCGAAGGGCCCTCCTCAGGCATCAGGGGATAAAGGCATGGGTACTGTATGGCCTGATGAGCCACAGAGGAAGGATGTCCCTGTGTGTTGATTGTGAAAGTATTATTGTAAGTAAGAACATCTCTGTTTTCTCCTTCCAGACATGCTACTGAAATTAGTTGCTCTCCCCATACCGGTGACTGAAGATGTTTTAAGTGGGTCTGGACTCCATCCTACTAGTGTTTTGGAGGCAGATTCTTCCATGTCTTGTATCTGTCTTGGAACCTTTTGGTTAAACCTTGATGATGGAGGTCTTAATCTTTTTTTTTTTTTTTTTCCCTTCTACACAAAGTATTTCCCAACGAAAATATGGAGGTTGAGTTAGTACTAATGAGTAGCCGAAGACCTTGAGGGCAGGCATAGAGTAAAGAAGAATCATACAGAAACTGATAAGACACTGAAAATGGCCGCACTACTGTTAAGTCACACCCAGGGGAAGCTATTAGGACATAAATTTGAATCCTCTAAATCCACACACAATCAAAATCCTCCAGTGCCTGGAGAAACCAGTTCTGCAGGGTTGCTAAGAATTAAGTAGCCTCGCTTGTGCCTGTCCAGTTTATTTTTCTGCAAATTCGCACCCAATCCCCAAAACCATACAAATGCACAACAGAGAGAGAAGTAAAACTGACATTTATAAAAATACCACCCTTGCCCTTCGGAGGGATCCAGAACCACACATACTCACACTGCACAAACTAATTGTGCGATGCAAAAATGTCACCGTTTCTAGAGTAGGCATCTTTTTACATAAACTCATTTATCATCTAGTATTATGGTAATTTAAAGGTAAACTTCCCACTTAGTCTTTTCCCCTGTGTTTCTACTGTCTCCACCCCCACTTCCAAACTAACACAAAAACACAAAAATAACAAATAAAACTTGGTAGAGGGAGCTGGGAAAGACAATTAAATTGAATGGAGAAGGCCAAGGCTAGGTGCAAAGGACAGCTGAGGAGTTTCTGACAAAGAGGTTTCATTATCACCAGTTGTTTCCTTGTAGGCATTCATTAAAATGTCAGCCCCGTTGCAAGGTATACCAATACATTCCTTCGCTGATTCCGTGTGGGAATTTCTCCAAGGACCACTGAGTGGAAGAAGCCTGCGATCAGGTTTTTGGGCTCTGCGGGCTCCCGGTGCACATCTGACTGCTTTCCACAGGCCCTGCCCACGGAACATTCCTAACGCATGGTTGTGCCTTCTAAGATGGCCCTTGCTCCCGGAAGTGCTGGGGAGGAAGAACGAGACGTTTCCTGTGAACTCTAGCATGAATGTCTAGATTCTGGCACTGTACAAAAGTGCCAGAATTTCCCTGCAGCTGTAATATTTGCGTGTGAAAAGTTACATTCACTCAACTTTATATAGACTTCTCTGAGGGAGAAGCATATCCACTGCCAAGTCATGTAACCAAAATGGAAGCAAGTTCTTATTAGAATTTCAGTATCAAATTTAATTCTAAACGAGGCTGTCTTTGGAAAAAGAATTTTTTTTTTCTTTTGCAGATTTGCTCGTTTGGTTCCTTAGTCAGTTGCCCTCATCCCTGTGTACTCTCTATACGTAAGCCATTTGTCCTTAGAGGGAGCGGTTGATACCAGGAGTCATTCCAAATCGAACCTGGGTGGCTTTTCATTCTTTATGACTCTTACGCCACTTGTGCTAAGTGATCACAAACTTTTGTGTATGGTGTATCCGACAGTGAATACATATTTATAGAGATCCATTATGTGCCCAAATCTTCTCAGAGGCAAAGATAAACATGGCCTTGGTATTTGGTTCACAGAGAGAACAATTAGTGAAATAGAAGTAAAAGCCTTGCGGAGGGTACAGCGCCCTAGACCTTGTGAGGGATGGCTGACCTAGAACTGATTAATTCCATGCTCAGCTATCTCCCAAGTGACACTTTGGCTGCACTGCATATTTCTGTTCTTTACCAAACAGCACACACCTATTCATCCGTCATCCCAAGGCCAGAATGATGAGATGTGCTGGTCCTGGTGCGTCAGTCTTCCTTCTCTCTGTCAGTTTCCTGTTATAGAAGAGACAAGGTGATGGAGGGAGATCCATGCAGGGGACACCTAGGCATCTACCAGGTGACTTTCAGGTTAGGCTGCACTTCTAGCAGCGGAGGAGCTTGAGAAGCGACGATAATAGGGAAAGCCCACAGTCCCTCGAGACCTGTTCTCAGAGGCTCGCTTTCAGAATCTTTGTGCACTGGAAGCCCTACTCTCCATAGTATATAGCCTCTGGTTTCTTTCTTTATTTCTTTTTTCCTTTTTAAGATTTTATTTATTCATTTGAGAGAAAGAGAGAGAGAGAGAGAAAGACAGCACAAGCAAGGGGAGAGGCAGGGAGAGAAGGAAATGCAGATTCCTCGCTGAGCTGGGAGACTGACATGACCCTCAATCCCAAGACCCCGGGATCACAACCAGAGAGCAAGGCAGACGCTCAACCACCTGAGCCACCCAGGGGCCCCTAGCTTCTGATTTCTATATACTACTTGTGACTCTATTTAAATTGCTCACCTAACTTAGGGAACCAGCTCATTTTCAGTTTCAATTACTTCTTTCTCTTCACCATTTTCTGGAATATTCTCTTTTGGTGAATCAGTTGCCAAATCCTGTAGGATTTTATTTACTTTTTTCTCCTGTTTGTTTCTTTCCTCCTATTAACAAGGAGTTACATGGGAACTACTTATCATCATCTGTCTGAAGAAAGAGTTGCTCATTCATTTATTTATTTTTTCCTCTTCATCAAAAAAGAATCTTTAACAATCAGACCATCTGTCTCCTTATTTAGTGATTACTAATTTAAAAAATTTCAAGATGAAAGTTTTTTTTTAAATGGGTAAAAAAAAAAATCTCTTTACAGCATTTTAAAATGGCATCTTAAAATGAATTTATTAATGAGACCAGAAAGTTGCTTTAAAAATTTTTAAGGTGGCCTCTTCCAGCATTTACTTCCTCATATCCCAATGCAATAAGTTTCTTCTCTCTGGGATTTAGGAGGCAGGATGAAGTCGTTATTCTGAGGTGGACAGAATGAGGGATTTGGAACCATCCAGACCTGAGTTTGAATCCTTATGTACCCGCTGCTATTTATCAAGCACACAGCTTAGATTATTTGGTTTCTCATCTGTAAAATGAAGATGATCTTAGCTACTTCAGAGAGATGTGAATATTGAATTTTTAAAATTATGAAAAACACTTGAAAGATACTGAGCACTTAATTAAATTTAGTGCCTGTCTTCAGTTTTCTCCACTTGTAGGCTTTTCAGTCCAGTAAGATGCTAATCCTGTGCCGCTTCCAATGACAGTGAAAAAGATCCCAGAGCGGCATAACCACCCACCCAGGGAGACGCGGGGGTGGGTGGGGGTGAAGGGGGGGCATCTTTGCCGGGACCAGCAGAGAGGGCTGGGTCCTCCGTGAATGACACAGCATTTGGCCTTGGCTGTTTCTCCACTTGGCTTTTGGGGGAGCACCTCATGGGCCTTCCCAAGTCAGACGCTGCTGGAACGTGAGTTTGCTTCATAGAAGACTCATAATGGGACTCAGGGAGAGGAAACTCTCCTTTTTCCCCTCTGGGGAACCCCACAGGGACTATAAGGATTACAGTTCCAGAGTAGGAAAAAAAAAACAGCATCAATCCCCAACACCCATTAGCTTATAAATTTCTGCTAAGGGGGTCAATCTGGTTATGGACAGTACATACGACCAGCTGAGGTGGAAATGACTGTGGGTTATTTGCTTATTCTGCAAATGTAACATGTATAGGGACCTATTTTAGTGCCGGGCACTGCCAAGGTAAAACGATAAGTAAAAATAAACACAGCCCTGCTGTCACTAAGCTTCTGGTTTACTGAGAAAGAGAGAGAGAGAGAGAGAGAGAGAGAGAGACAGAGAGAAGCCAAATAATGACATGAATAAAGGAAAACCTAGAACACTGATCCATGCCTAAATGAGGGGTGCACGGTACAGTCTGCAGCTTGTAATAAAAGGAGATTTGAATTTGTTGGGGAATAAGTAGGAGGGAAGCTGATGGTCAGAAAAGGCTTCCCTGTGAGCTTAAGGCTGAATAAAAGCTACGCTGGCCAAGAGGAGAAAATAAGAGGACAAGACCCAGTGGCAGGGGAAACCGGCAGAGCGCCAGAATCGATCTGAAAGCAGCCCCTTGTGGCAGGAAGGCCGCGATGGAGAGAGCCATGTGAGGGGGGTGTGGCTGCAAAGGTGGGAGGGGCCCGAGTTACTCAGCTCTGCACAACCCTTTGGGTTCTGAGTCGCTAGAGTGCAAGCAAGTGGGTGAGAGCATTGCCTTGAGAGCCAGAGGGCCTGGGCTCAGGTCCTGCATTGCTTCTCCCCAGGTGGGTGACACTGGGCACACCGCTTAACCTTTCGGAATCCCAGTATCTTCAATTTTATGATGAGGTTGACGGTAATAGAACCCCCCTCAGAGACTTTCACGCAAATGTAATGAACTGATCAGTGTCAGGCCCTTAGGATCATATCTGCACATAGCAAGTGCGATGGAAGAGTTAGCTGGCCGCTCAGTTTGTGGTCCCCCGTGCAGAGCTGGGTCAGCCCCTTGCCCCATATTGGCTTGGATGTTGCGACGGAGGACGCCACGTGGGTAACAATAAGAGAAGATGGAAACGGTGATTTTTACACAGAAGGGGGCTTTCTGGGGGTGAGCCGAGCAGGCACCCAGGCGCTTCTCAAATGGCTTGAATAGAGAGGTGAGAAGCTTGGAGTTTAATTGTGGTTATAGAGGTGGGGCCAGGTTTGTGTGGCTTGAGCTTCTCCACCGGCACCAAAGGATAACCGCTTGGGTGTCGTCACCAGCTCACCCAGATCTGGGGGAAAAGAGAGGAAAGAAGAGAGGGAGGACTCAAAAGCTGTTGGTGGTCCAGTATCAAAGATGGAGTCAGGCCCGTGAGTCCACTGCCAGAGTGTTTTCAGAAGGAAGGTGACTTGGTTAGGAAGATCAATGAATATCGGCCTATCTTCATACTCTCTTTGAAAAACAAAGGACTTTTTTTTTTTTTTTTTTTTTACTTTCGAAACAACAAAGGGATTCTGTTGACTTGTCAAAACATTTTGCCAACTAGATTGTGGTTGTGTCCATTCTGGTTTACTTCTTGGTCATATGAATAATTAATAAAATTATGCGAACAAGATATATCACATTAACCATTTCTAATAGAATTTCTAACAGTTTCTAATAGAATTTTACAATAGCCCAAATATTGACCGAGGTTACTATGATGACTTTGTATGCTTTGATAACTTTTACATTTGTGTTTAATATCATTTCAAAATGACTGAAGATGGTAGGTGCCCATTAGCAGACAATGCTGTAATGTTTATATCTTTAATTAAAACATACATTCTTTTCTTCTTAAATCTCTTCTTCCTATCATGGCTCCTTTGTCCTCAATTGGCTTACTTTAGGCTAACCTCAATGAATTTAGCAGAATCAAGAGCACAAGATGGGAGTTTTGTATTTCTCTTTAGTTCAGCTATTATGGGATTATTCACTGTCCCTTTTCTATGCCAGGTTGGGTCATCCTGGTCTGAAAAACAAACAAAGCAAGCTGGTATTTTCCCCACTGCACTTTTGCTTGAACACTGAATTAGCTCACTCTAAGCAATGAAGCTATCCTTTGACCCAGCCCAAATGTTTGACTACAATCTGTGAAGCATCCATGACTGCGTTAAAACTCATTTTAACTTTTAAATTTATGTGTGGAGCCAAACTCCATATCTCACCTTGCTCCAAATCTATCCTCCTCCTGATTTCCTCAGTAAACACTAATGTTTCACTCACCAAACTCTCAATTAGACGTGCAAAATCAGTCAACCTCCCACTCTTCTTTTTCTGTTGAAACTGTTGCCAAATCTCGTCAATTAGGTGTTGATTTTTAATTTACATTTTTAATCAAAGTAATGCATGTACATGGTTAAAAATCAAATGGTTACAGCAGAACTTGTGTCGAAAAAGCAACAATCCCTGGTTCCATCTTCTCTTGCCCACCATTTTTTTTTAACTCATTCCGCGATAACATTCAGAGTGTCAACAATATCCTTGTGCTATTATTTCTTCACTTATAGACTTTAGATGTTATCTGTTGAGTTCCTTGATGACAAATGAGGTTTATATCACTCACACCATTCCTTCTCCCCCATCTTTCCCCAACCGAGTTACAAAACTGACTTTATTTCCTTCACTGGGTGCCTCTAGAGCATCAATCCCCCTGCCTGGATCTCCACCTTGTGTTTCATCAAATATGAATGATATTTCTTGACCTCCATATTGAGAGATAAGAATATTAGTGCTCACAACTTCCCCATAACCTCCCCGCCCCTTCTGCTTCCTCATCTCTGCCAGCAATGTCATTATCTTCCTATTTTGAAAGTCATACAGTTGGCATTCTCTTCTTATAACATAGAACGTCTTTTTCTAAAAAGATTTTATTCATTTATTTAAGAGAGAACAAGAGAGAGGGAGAGAACATGAGCATGACCATGACAGGGAGAGGGAGAGGGAGAAGCAGCCTCTTCATTGGGCAGGGAGCCAGATGTGGGACTTGATCCTAGGACCTGAGCTGAAGGCAGATGTTTAACTGACTGAGCCATCCATTATCTTCATAATTTAACAGTTACTTATAAAATGAAAATAAATAAATACCGTTTACATTGTTATGACCTCACAGATACTTGCAGAGCAAAATTCTGTTGTTCTTTAGCCCCTTTTTATGTTTTTTGTCATTCTTGCCGCTCTGCCCTAGTTTGCCATGCCTCTTGCCCATACCAGTGTTGCAGTTTTTTGTTTGTTTGTTTTGTTTTTTTTAGATTTTATTTGAGAGAGAGAGAGTGAGAGAGAGCACAAGTGGGGAGGAGAGGGAGAAATAGGCTCCCCTTTGAGCAAGGAGCTTGGTGCAAGGCTCAATCCAAGGACCCCAAGATCATGACCTGAGCTGAAGGCAGATGCTCAAAGGCTGAGCTACCCAGGCACCCCAGTGCTGTAGTCTTTAACTGGCCATGACTTCCAGTCTTTTTGTGTTCAGATTGAACCCACGGTGATGCAAGATTACTCTCCCTAAAGCATAGCTCCATTTACATCATAGCTTTTTCAAAATCCTTCAATGGTTTGGCTAAAACATCTTGTCAAAATTGTTAGCTTAGCTTTCAAAATCTTTTACCAACTTATCTCTACATTTATGTTCCCACTGCTGCTTTCATCCATTTTATGCTCCACATTTTTTCTGTAAAGTTCTACCTTATCCCATTCTCATTCTGTTGCTTTTAAGTACCCTTGTCCGGACATCTGCCTCCTAGCCTACACTTGATAAAATCTACCCTAATGAGCAGATCAAATGTCTTCTTCATCCCCAAGCCATCTTAAGTGATAATTTTCTTATAGCACAATTATTGCCTGGTACAATTTTTACTTTTATATGTTTTAGTACCTACTTAGATTGTGTCTTTATAGACTTTTTTTTTTACTCCCCCTAATATCCATCATACTAGGCATTAATCATACTCCCTGAATTTTTTTTAAAAAATGTGTTTAATTGATTGTACTTTTACATCTTTTCCTGCTCTGATGGGAACATTGCATTGTGAGGGGTTTTTGTGTGCTTCTGTGTGTTTGACAGACTGGAAACACAGAGAAAATTAGAAAGTATATTTTGTGATTTGTAAATAAATTTGATTCCCAAAAGAAAGGGGCAGTATCTATATATACAAAAAATAAGACGGGTGATAGAAAATTTTTATCTTTAAAATATGATTAATTTAACTATCCCTTTCTTCTGCTGTTGACTCAGAATTCTGCTGTTGACTCAGAATTCTGCTGTTGCAATTCAGAATACATGTGCTACAATTTCTTCTTCCCTGTTCAATGTCTTTATATATGGATGGCTAGTAAATAGCTTCAAAAGCCAGTGTTTGGGTATTTTCTTTTCCTTTCAATTTCTTGATGTTTCAGATGAAACCTGTCTGGGATTTCATTTTGTTCATAGATATAAACATAATGATTCTCTCTGCTCTCAGTAATATGCTCTCTACCTGTGACAGTTCATCTGTGAATGGATATCACTAGTGGAAACCAGTAGGATCTCCATGACCCCAGCTCTCTTTATGTAGGAAAATGAGGTCCTGAACCATTTTTACCTTGAGCTTTCCTCCTTCTCTTTCTCTTGTATAAAGGCAAGCGACTTTGCAAAACCTTATGGATCCTTGGAAACTTCTTTTCAAAAATCGTTCTTTCAGAGAACTTTTTTTTCTTTTCCAAACACATGCACATCTATCTTTTATTTCACCTTCTTAAGGACCTACCAACATAAAGTAAGGGGGGCGTTATGTGTATCCATGGTATAGGCACAGAAGCTGGTCTCGAGCAAATGACCAACCTACCAGTCTTCTCATGACTCAACGAGAGAACCAGAATCCAGAACACCTGGCCGCTGGTCGTGCTTATCCCATGAAGCTGTGAAAATTCCCATTTTGCAGCTGCTCAGACTCACATCTAGTTAACAAGTTTAATTTAATGATGAGAAATAATCCCTATCATGCTAGAAGGGAAGACATTCCATTTAATGTATATCTGTGTATATCATCTATTTGTCACAGAGGAGACATGTTCCATTTCTCCGACTCTACTTTTACATCTGTGGTATTCTCCTCTCAAGCTTCTATTCTTTTATGGAGTATTGTACACTTGCAGAACAAGATATTGAGATGTGGAGATTAGCATGGTGTGCTTAGCAGCACGTTCCCTTTTCCCTTATGACAAGCTCTCGTTCTATAGATTGCTGGCTGTGCCTTGTACCAGCTACACATCCTCAAGCAAGTTATCTTGGACTGCGTTTCCTCCTGGATAAAATGAAGACAATGCTGTGACTTACATTATGTGGTTGTTGTGAAGATCGAATAAATTGATATAAAGCACTTTAGAATAATGTTTAGTTTAGACAGGTATTGCTTAAATATTTGCTATCATTATTTTCCTTATGATTATTATTATGACTAGAAAGTTCAGAAGGAAAGAAGAATGGGAAACTGTCATGACAGAGTAAAATAGTTGTGTTCTTTGTGGCAATTCATTCATCTGATGCAGCCATTGTCATTTTAGTTTTCCTTCTTGTATCAGTTGTGCCCTTTTAAGTGATGTATGTCAGCTCCGGTCTGTTGATGTGTGGCTGATCCGGACTATTGTGTGGGTAGAACACATACAGGCTCCTGGCCTTTATCTCTGCCCCCCCCCTTTTAACCCTTGCTGCTCATGCGCCTTCTTACTCCCACTTTGGTCTTCGCCTCTCAGGCCTGGTCAGTTCCCCGTTCTCTGCCCACGAACTGAGTTCTCTGGAACTGAGCCAAGC
This sequence comes from Enhydra lutris kenyoni, assembly GCF_002288905.1. NCBI lineage: Eukaryota > Metazoa > Chordata > Mammalia > Carnivora > Mustelidae > Enhydra > Enhydra lutris. The sequence goes on from NW_019154142.1 coordinate 16,216,454, forward strand.
CCTGGGTATGTCCCGCCTTGAGTTGGCGGCCCTCGGTGGGAGATCAGGCAGGTGAGGCAGGAGAGCAAGGGGATGGGGATTTGAAGACTGGTGTGTTGAGGTGTTATTCTTCACGTTAGGTTTTTACATATTAATGATCTCCCTGGGGAAAAGTGCTAACCTGTTAAAATTCCCATTTTAAAATTCATAATGAGGAAAAACAATCGATCCCAGAGAGCGTCTTTCAAGCACACTAGACTGAAGCTATGGTGTTTCGAGCACGCCAGACTTCAAGGAACTTAAAAAACTCTAAGCTGTCTAAGGCCTGGTTAGTTTGTTTTACTTTAACAACAGAAAACAACAAAACCAAAAACTTACCATAATAAAAAGAAGCCGGTCTGCCCTGAGGTCACTTCTGAGTCATGTAATTTTTGTTGTTGTTGTTGTTTTTAATCTATTCTGTTTCCTTCTACACCTAAGAACTAGCCCACTGAAGTCATCCTTCTAAAGACCAGCCATGGGGTTGAGAATGAAGTGACATTTCGTCATTCCCATACATATCTTGGGAGTGTAGGCAGCCAGTTTCTGGTGACAGCAGGTGAACTGAGCCTCCCTGCTTTCCAGGTTCAGTGAGTTCTGGGGCAAACTTCAAGAGAAGACTGGACCAGCTGTTGTTTCTGCTGAAGGAGGGAGGAGTTTGCCTCCCTTATGTGGAATGTCAAGGGAAGGGGTTGGAACAACTCTTTCTGTTGCTTGGTTCTAAGCTTCTCTTTCCTCTGGAAGGACAGACCCAGACTCTCTGTCACATACTTATGCTCATCAGAGCAATATTTGTTCTCGTCATCGAGGATAGTAGGTGAGCAGTCCCTGAAGTTGGCACCATCCCTCCCAAACCCTGGAGGGGGACTTCCATATCCTTAACTGGTGTGGAGCAGATTCCTTACAGATTTATCTGATACTGACGGCCATGCTCAGGTTTCATCCTGAGGCTTTCAGTCTTTTGTGCCATTGTGGTAGGCAGAGTTCTGAATGGCCCCTAGGATTCTCTGTCCTTTCACCTTCATGCACACCTTCACCCATTTATCACTTTAATGCTGTTCTAGTGGTGATAGGATTTTTCAGATCTAATAAGATCCCAAATTAGCCAACCTTAAAACAAGGAGATTATCTCAGGTGGGCCTGACCTAATCAGGTGAGTCCCTAAAGGGGACCGGGTGTTTTCTGAAAAAAGAGATTCTAAATGTCAGAGGGATTCATGCAAGGGAGATTGTTTTTAGCTGGCTTTGAAGATGGTGGGGAGGGGCATGTGACAACAAATACTGGTAGCCTCTAAGAGCTGAGCTGATCCCTGGCTGACAGCTAGCAAGTAACAGGGACCTCAGTCCTACAACCACAAGGAACTAAATTCTGTTACAACCACATAAGCCCGGAAGACTGTAAGTGCCTGCGGATTATGGCTAATAGCTTTACTTTAGCCTTGTGACACTCTGAGCAAAGAACACCCTCACACTATGCCCAGACTTCAACATACAGAAACAGTGAATGATAAATGGGTGTTATTTTAAGCTGCTAAATTTGTGGTAATTTGTCATGCAGCATTAGAAAGTGAAGACAGTGGTTGCAATGTAGCATGGCATGTTGTCATAAAGTCACCTTCCAGTACAGTCTGGGAAGCGTGCAAGGTTTTGGCTCTGGAAGCTCCCTGCCTCTGCTCCTGACCTGGTCTACATCTGATAACAGATAAGGGAAAGTTATCTTTATCTTCTTTCATTCTTTCTGGCCTTACAGCTTCACATACAACGAGTAGAAGAGCACACTGTAAACTCTAACGTTCCTTAAAATGTGCCTGGCTTTTATTTATTTATTTTTATTTTTTGGTATTTCAGGGAACTTTCTGTATCTTTGTGTGTTTAGGTTCTTACGGCCACAACCCTAAGCTCCCCAGGCGGTCCTAGTTCAGGACGTCCCTGAATGAGAACGCGGTCTACAGGAGAGAGAGGTTGTTCTTTGCTTGTGATTTCCTGGTCTTATGGGGCAGCAGCCTATTTTCATTTTTTGACAACTTCCCAGATACTTTTCCTCCGTTCACATGTTTAAATCTTCCCTTCTCTGTAAATAATCCTACTCAATAGAGTGTATTTTTATAGGTAACTGAATCACTACTGCTAAACTGCTGGTATCAATGAAGAAGTCAGAGCCGTCCCTGTAGGGCTGTAAGGAAGAGCTTAGAGTGTCTGGAGAGAGGCTGGCCACTTCGCTGAAGAAATCATTGAACACAGTTTATTGGATCGAGGCCCATTATCCAGGTGGAGTCCTGACACTTGTCAGGCTCCCTTCTTACTCTGTGTGAACTACAGGGCAGTCATGAGGCTGAATTTTGAAAGCGGCTAGAAATCAAGTTCACTACCATTTAGTTATACTCATACTACTTGATGATTGGATAAGGTAAGGGCAATGAAACATTTTCCGTATTACTGGACACATATGTGGCTTATGTAATTAATTTACTTTGTACTGAGGTCCTACACGTTAAGCATGACTCGAATCTTTTACACGATGCGAGGCTACTTTGTTGTGTTCTGCTGCTTGAATGACTGTTTCATTACACGTGAGTACTGATCATTTTAAACCTTTCACTCTGGCCCTGTATGAACAGGTTCCTTATATTTAAATGAACACAAGAAATGTTTCATTTTGAGGTGCATCGTGTTTTAAGAAAAGAGAGTCTTATGCATTTATCTAGGATTACACAAACGCCAGAGAGCCAAAGCAAGGCCCCTCCTCCAGCTGCTGAGCCAAATAAGCACCAGGGCCAAGCAATTAGTGCAACACAAAGACAACCATTAACAGTATCAGAGGCAACCTCCATTGTCTCACTGCACCCTGCAGGCTCGACAAGTTTTCTCATGGGCTGCAGCAACTGTGATTTGGAAAGTAAACAATTTACATGTCACATGACTGGATTGGTCCTGTAGGCATCCCCAGGCCTGCTATGATCTCTGGACCCCAACCCTAGGCATGGGGCTGGTGAAAATCCCTGGGACCGATTTACGATTCACGTATTGGGAATGGAAACGAGAGAAAATGGGAATAGGTAGCTTGGTGGGTTTTTTGTTTTTGTTTTTGTTTTTCTGTTTTAATCAAAGTGCTCTGTTATCAAAGAGCTGTGGCCCAGAAGAAGGACGTGGGTGGGAAAGAAAGTGATGGAGGTTGTTGGAGGCCAAAGTGGGAGGGAAGTTTCTAGCAACAGGCTTTGGATTTGAATGAATCCAGGAGAGTTTTTTGGGGGGTCTCTCAGCTTGGGGATATTACCAGGAGATTCAGACTGCTTCCCTGTGTGCTGGGGTCTTCTGTCTCAAGGAGAAGATAACATTGTGAAGTTCTCCAATGAGAGAAGTCTCCAAAAAGCCAGACCATAGCAGTCCTGATGCCTTGAAAGGGGGTCACAGGCATTTCCCTGTGACTAGAGGTACTTCTTCCTTGGGCTACACACCTGGGGCCCAGACATTTTTATCTTTCCTCATATATTATGTACATAATTATATATAGTAACAGAAACTTTTAGAATAAAACAATGTTGGGAAGTCAAGTTTATCTTCTTACTATTAACAGGAATCCCTTCAAGTGAGTGAACACCACAGGCAGAGGGACACAGTCAAATAATCAAAATAAAATCCTGAATTTCCGGGGCACCTGGGTGGCTCAGTGGGTTAAAGCCTCTGCCTTCGGCTCAGGTCATGGTCTCAGGGTCCTGGGATCGAGCCCCGCATCGGGTTCTCTCTGCTCAGCGGGGAGCCTGCTTCCCCCTCTCTCTCTGCCTGCCTCTCTACTTGTGATCTCTCTCCGTCAAATAAATAAATAAAATCTTACAAAAAAAAATTCTGAATTTCCCCTGTAGGATACACCGCTTGACTGAAAATTTACCATAATTATTTAAGTTGGAACAAATTTGTCCACTTAAGCTTCTTATGTTTCTAGTTGTCCAGTTTTATGTTTGGCTAATAACAATTTGAAGCAAAAAAAGCTTTCAGAACACGCTTTCTGGGGAAATCGTTTTTCCTGTGGAATGATGACCTCAGAAATGTAAGAGAGCTAGAGAGCTATTTGAATGATGGCATGAGATTCGTCCATAATGACCTGATGGACAGTTATTCCCTAGATTGGTGCTGGTCATCGAATAAGGTGCTGGGCAATATTTTAGGCCACTGCACCTTGCAAGAGGATGTGGGACTATTGATAATTTCACACACATTGGCCAAAACAAAAAAAAGTAAGAGGCTTCCAGTGTTAAGTTGTATTGTTTGGGTTAGGCTGTCCCTGGTGGGGATGTGTTGTATTGTGGCAACGCTATAGATTTCATTTGACACCATATTCTAAACAGCAATCGTAATGATTTAGAAACTGATTGCATTTTAAATTACTTCCTACAATAGCCATGTATTAACTAATATTCATATTCAATTTTTCAACAGCTCTACATTTCATATTTCTTCATCTTTTCTCCATTCCCTGATAAACTTATAGCAAAAGCCTACAGTTTATTTAAAAGAAAAGGTGCCTCCAAACTGCTTTATCCTTAGTAATTAAATTCAGAATATACACTAACTTGTTTCCTCCAGCGGGATTTATTTTGGTTATTTCCTTACAGGAGACAAGTTGGCTTACGACAAGGCTCTGGCTAATGCCTTATTTGTACTGTACCTTAGTCGAGTCAGATATAAGGAGCTGGTTCAGACTATAGAGCAGAATAAGTAATTCCACATATTTTGGAGTCAGAAAGACCTCTGTCAAATGCTGATTCCAGTGTTCACTGGCTTGGTGAATTCCGTGATCTTCTCTGAGCCTCCATTTCCTCATCTGTAAAATGGGGGTTTTATTTCTCAGGCTCATTGTCATGAGGATTAAGTGAGATCATGCACATGAAGTCCTTGACCTCATTGTAAGTCCTCACAAAAGGCCACTGTTAGTAACAGTCACGGTCTCATCATCCTTACCTAGCTTCTGCCTGAGGAACACAGTCATTTCCTGGAAGGCTACAGGTGGAACCACCTTGCGCCCCATGCCCTACATCTGTCCCTGCTGGAGTCTGCATGGCGTGATATCTGTGCTATGATTTGTCTGCTTCAACTGTAGCCCTTAAAGATTCTTCCAACTCTTTGCTGGGGAGATGGCAAAACTGGTATGCTGGGTTGAGTTCCCTCCTGGCCATTTGGGCGCTCTCAAACAATGATGTAGGTAAAACAAAGAGGGTTGAACAAGGGAACAAACCTAAGATCCACTTTGTAGCACCTTATTTATTTCTTTTCTGGACACAGCACTCTTCTTTTTAAATCCTGGTTTCAGGAGGTCCTTGGCATAGCCCTATAGCAGACAGTGAATAACGCTTCCTGGGTCACAGTGTGACCACGCTGTACTGCAACCACAGCCACCAACCTCCCATTGGGGTGCTCTGACCACCTCACGACCAACCACCCTGGAACTGGAAACAAAACAGTCATTGTCACACAGCATTCTGTAGAAAAGGCACTCTGTGGTCAAATAGGTGTGAGAAATGCTGTGTATGTCATCATTCTCTGGAAAACTCAAGTGTGCCTTAGCATTTTAAAGTCTCTGGACCTGTACTAAAGAAAGGTGGTTAATTTTTTAGTTCAGCACTTCATGACCGAGGAACAACCAACGCCTTTCCAAAACACCTGAAGAGAACATCTCACTCTTTGGGAGACTCTGGAACAGTGGTTTGATCTGCCATTATGAGAAGTGTTGGTGACTATTTGCCTTTCTTGCCTGGAAGAGATGCTCTGGTAAGCCAAAGAAAGGGCATTTTAAATGAAATAATATATTAGCCAGAGTTTGTTTTCTAAATTATAGAGACTCTGTGAGAAAAATGTATACATATATTGCGATTGTAACACCACTTTTGAGTTGGACTCATTTCGTAGCTCTGTCCTTCATTTCTGCCAAAATTCGCCCACTAGCCGATACCACTGGTACAAGATTCAGGAAAAGAACAGGCAGAGCCGACACTGTAACCACAGCAGTTTCCATACATGCTGATGAATATGTACATTTGTTACATGCAGTCATGAACACTAGGATAAAATATAAACAGGATTAATCCTGACCATAGTTCAAAATACAGTTTCACCGATAAATTAGAAAGTAAAGGATAATGATGAGCTTTACCCAAACCAGAAACAGCCCTGTCTCCCCAGATAGATATTCGGAAAACAAAATATTTTCTTCTTTTAAAAAAATCTGATCAAATGAAAATTGCCATCTCTCCTCCATGGCTGTGTTTGGCATGTAGGGCTCAGCGAACTTTCCATCATGAAAGGATATTATTGAAGAAACATAGAAAATTAAGTTGCTTCATGGATATTTAGTTTCACTCTTCTGAGGCTTTACAAATAAGATGACTATCCATAATGTGGCAATTTCAGCTTCATAAATGTTATAATTGAACAACTGTAGTCTTTTTTTCTTTCTTTATCTTTCTCTTTGTACACATATATGCCACGTATCATCTTTGCATCAGATCTGTCTTCTAAATTAAGAAAGCTTTTGAAAAAATTTCAAGGGTGTCTTTTAGTTCTAATTCATATTTCTGAAAATCAGGATCATACACTTGAGGAAAATGAAATTTTTGTCTTTGTGTGTAAAAACATTGGTGTTTTTATAACAATGATGTTAATCAATTAGTTTACGGAGTTTAGGATAACTTCTGCCAAGTTATTTTTTTTTAAAGCTGCTCCAAGTGTTAAAGAAATAATTGACTAGGATATTACCACCCTTAAGAACAGGATCATAGCTTCGTTACTCATTTCCAGGGAATTACAAAGTTAAAAGTTTGAAACAGTTCTGAGCTGAACTCAGGTAGAATTCTTAAGTAGAAGGCTATTTTACTGGCCCTTGCTAATGCACTTTAGATCTTGTCATTAGTTTCTTGGTCTGCAAGATAGAAGATCGTGATTCTTCGAACATACTTGCATTATGGGAACGTGCAAGCGATGAGTCAAGTAGTGTTTCAATACAGTTTGGACTGAAAGAAGAAAATACCAGGTCATTAGATTAAGTAATAGATTTTTCTTCTCTTACGGAATATGAATAATGAAGATTATTGTTAGATTTTGGTCTTAAATAGTAAAACTCAGTGACCATGATAACTGGATCTAGGTTTGGCAACTGATTTGGAGAGCATTAGGAAAGGAGTATTTTTTTAAAGCTCCAAGGGGCGTATACACTTATAGTGGTTGTCAGCTCTCCTGTGGATTTGTCCAAAGGAGGTGTTGGGATCATCTCAGCTCTGACCAGTGGTCAAAGTGTTGTGTCCAAGAGACTCTTGTTTATTGACACTCATATGAGTCTTATAATGTTCCTGCTGTAAGGACCCTAAAACCACCATTCTAAATTGCTTCATTCATGAAAGGGAGACTTGGATAACTTACCACCCTCCATATAATGAGAAAATAGCCACCACTATAGTAAATGCTTTATTTTATAGTATTTACAGATATGGATATTATAGGGAGGATGTATTATGTATTTAGAAAGAAATAATAATAATAATAATAACTACTACTAATAATAATCCCTCAGATCTTTGAGCTGAAGGATTGTTGTTACAACAACTCTACAAAAAAATGGATTTTGAAAAATAGTTTTTGGAAATAAAAATATACAAAGAGTAAAATGATTCTGTGAAAGAACACTGTTTGAAATAATATGTTCATTTCATCTTTATAGCTCTGTTTGAAAAATGTGAGACTTTCTGAAGCAGAATGACAGCAAATAATACAGTACAATGATTTGGCTGAGCTACATATTTGGGTGTGAAAGTGAATTTCTTTGAAGTCATAAATACGCTCTGGATTTTTAGTTAAAGTTTAGATTTCCTAAAAGTTCTGCTACAACCTGACTTGTAAAGCCATCCAAAACAAAATCTGTAATTTATTTTCCTATTACCTTTTTATGAGGTCTTATAGCCACCGTAACTTCTTTTGTGCTTCGAGATTTACAGGTTAGGTCCTGTAGAAGGGCACTTGTGTGACCCTCTGGGCCAGGGGCTGTATATCTTGCCTTTCCATTTCTGGTCCACCAAAATTAATGAGGGCATCTTCAAGTGACAGTCTCCTTATAATGTTCAAATGACCAGAGTCCAAGAGGTTAAATAATTTTACCACCACTGTTCCTGAATTTAGACACTATAATCAAGTGAATTGACGTAGAAGATGGTGTTGACAAAGCTCACTGTCCCTGGTGCCTGATTTCAAATGGGAACTGAAATATTGATAGAATTCCATTTGGGATATTATCGAGAGTCTGGTATCTTTACTTTGAATTTTATTCGTGTTTGCAGTATTATTCAAAAATCAAATGCACCACAGTACCGCTGTCACTCAGAGCGCCCTTGTTGTTTGACTAAGAGAGATTTCAGCTTCAGGGCGCTGTGCTTTTCAGCAGAATGTGGTGCCAGGAAGGGCAGCGCTGTGCCTGCCTGGGAGAAGTATCCCCTTTTATAAATAGCCCTACGTTGCCAGAGCCTTTTAGACTCCTTAAAGCATTTTTAGCTAAAAATACACAGCCATTCACAACAGAAATTTTATTCTCTCCCTATCTTTTATTTTTTACCTTCTAATTTACTACATAATAGAAACAGCAATTCATACCCCAGCAACCTTTTCTTTTAATATTCTATATTGTACAGCTCCCCCCACCCCCCGCCCCACCCAAGGATTCCTTTAAACTATAGTAACAATATTTGGACCTCCACATAAAATATTACCCTTTATTCCAAGATAATAACGACTCTACAATAAAAAATAAATAAATGAAAAAAGAGAAAAGAAAGAAACCCCAAACAAGCCACACCATCCAGTTTCGGCCAAGCTGCCAAATCCTATTACAGATTCAATCCTATTAAAACGTTCCCAGGTTTAAGCCTGCTTTGGAGTTTTTCATAGGAGTGCATGACCCCTACCCAAACCCCTACATGTGTGGTCAGGGACCTCAGGATAATCGTAAACTGCCTGGACTCCCATTAATCTTGCACAGTCAGATATTAGTGCTTGTAAATCAGCACCTAAACAAGGACAATAGTTAAAGCCATCAATAGTCTTTTAATGAGGCAGATCAAAAACAAATGAAAGCAGCAGGACACTCGGATTTGCCAAAGAGGGGAAGGAGAAGGCCATAAGCTTTGTCTGATTTCTTATAGAAAAAAGTGGATAGATTTAGACCAGGTCTTGTCTTCTAACTATTGCATCCACTGCTTAAAAAAGAAAATATATAAAACAAGATTATTTCCAGGAATTTCCTTCATTTTCTTTGTTTGGGACATAGCAGCTGTCACTTTCTTCTCTTTCTGTCCCTTTCTCTTGATAGCTCCACATGAACATATATCGACATATGTGCATTAATGTACACATATTTAAAAGAGGAGGCCATTGCAAATAATAACTGCACGTAGACACATTAGGCAATGATCAGTTACACTTTGTCAAGAATTGTAATTACTTATCTGCATCCTTGCAGGCATTTTATGGGCTTTGGAAATTTTCACAGATGTTTTTTGTTCATTAGAAAAGAGGGAAATATCATGTTTTGTAATTCCTTGTTTTAAAGAAGGAGAAAAATAAAGCAAGATAGGATTTATTATCTAGCACGCATGTGCAGCAGCATTATAATGGTTGCCAAGCAACCTAAAGGAACCATATCATAGTAAAGAGGGGGGCAAATGAATGAACAGATGCATGGGATTAGATATAGGAAGGGGAGAGAAAAAGCTGCCCTGAAATGAGCTCACCTTGGCACATGACTTTTTGATTGGGATTTGCTCTTATTCAGGTATATTTATCTTGAATATCTCCTTTTTTGATTTTGTGCGGGATTTTTATTTTTGCTACGTGTTTAGTTTACCATTCGACTGAAAGGCTCAAAAAGAAGAGGTGTGAAATGCTTACAAAATTCTTGTTCTTTCATTGTCACCAGTCATACTCTTTCAAGACAATATTTGAAGAAGCAGAAAGGTACAGAAACAAGCATTCTCATACATTTGCTCTGACATCATCCAAGGCAAACACATACATTCAAAGAAGGAATTCTTTGGTGGTGGTATCAAAACACAAATTCACTTTCAAACTGGCAGCTCACTGACTAAGCCACTTTCAATAGCATCATTTAAAAACCTCACTAGATATGTAATTTTATGTGTGTCTCTATAATATAGGCACACAGACATATATTCGTATATATGTATTACAGGTAGCCTGTAGGTCAAAAATAAAACACCTCCTCTTGCTGTAAGATTACGAATGTTTAGGATGGACACTACTCTGATTCTTTTGGAGGAATGAAACAGATGCATACGGTATCCCCAAAATGGCTTAAATGGTTGTCTTGAAGACACCTCCTCTCACAGAATAATATACAATCCAGTTTGTACATTGGAGATATGAAAACTTAGGATTCCATGTATTTAATAGCAAATTTCCCTATCAAATCAAATCATACAGTAGAGGAAGACCTCACTGTTAGATTCTGGAAGGCATGAATTCTGGTAGCCCAGCCCAGTTTCTTCAAAAAAATGGGAAAAAGTATAGAGTATTTTAAGGTCCTTTAAATTCTTTAAGAGATGACACAGACCACGAATTAATAAACGTTTCTAGAGTGACTACGAGTAGAGGACATCCAATTGGGAAATGCCTGCCATAACAGTTTCTGAAAATACAAGAGATGAACCGCTGGTTCCTCAGAACTAGCCACTGAAGGAGGACAAAAGATCCAGTTGACTGGGCAGACGTGTGGTGGCAGAGTTCCCGCCACCTGAGAGGATGTCGGTCACTTCCTACCTGGTGGTAGCTACGTTTGTGAGGAGCGTTGGCCTTGTGGCAAGATGTTGACTGGGCCAGATCAGCTCTTGGGGATCATTTTTTTCTTTGGACAGTGTGATGAAATTGTAGTTCTGTAGTTTTCCCAAGAAATGGCAGGTGTAGTTGCATTTTAATCATAGATTGACATTAAGCTATTGGGGAATTATACTGTGTCTACTAATATATATTCCACCTCTCTTGCCCTAATGAGATCACCTTACACTCGCTGGCACTGATGCAAACATTTAGAGCTGAGTGCTCAAAAGAGGCTGGAGTACAAATGGTACATAATTCATTACCCTGGGAAACGCGATTTTAATGCAACATAATGCAAGGTGCTCTCAAGTATTTCTGAGACAGGAAGAGTGAACCACAGTCATGGTGAAGTGACTGTTTACATCAGCCAGATTCCACTTGTTCTTTACTAGAGCTAACAAGCCCTGTGCTGTATTGTTGCATCCACTTCTACTTACTGGGCTCCACAGAGAAATCCTTGCAGCTAGAGGAACAAACCCTTTGTTGCATAATCTACGAAGCAAAGGAAACTGGTATAAGGAAAAAAGGAAGATCCTGGAAATTCTAAAGAACATTCCTCTGAGCGATTTTATAAGGTCTCAGCAACCCGGAGAATTTGCATTTAAAATAGCAAACTCTATTCTCCACTCCCACTTCTCCACCCCCATTCACTCTTGTCAATAACCAAAAGATGGCAGCATTTTGCCCATCATTCATTAGTGACACCTTCAGTGGAACTAGGTCTGCATTTCCACTTTCATGTGCATTGTGATTTCCTCTTGGTACTAAATGTGGATTGATAGTGCTGTGGCATTTATTAACAACAGTAGCAACAGCAAAAATGCAGTTTCAAAAAAGCTCAGAAGATTAATTATACAAATTATGGTGTAAAGCATCAGAATTCCTCTTTGATGAGGAAATGAATACCAGTCTAACCGCAGTGACGCTGCAGAGCAATCAAGCTTGGCAAGTGGTATCAGAACCTAACACCTTGTCCCTCCAGCCAGTAGGCTTTCCTGGCAATGGGTCAGGGAAAGGAGTGGGGTATCAGGGGGGGACCTAATGTGGGGGAAATGGAAAAGGGCTTTCATGAACATATCAGCCCAGGGATGCTCCTGATCTCTTCTTCTTCAAAGCTCGCCCTAATAAAGAGGGTAAGGTAGGCTAAGTGTCTGCAAGAAAGGTTGTCAATTGCTCTTCTTCCTGGTATTTGAAGTGGAGTAGATTCTTGTCCATGTGGGCGTAAGGACATTCCTTCCCAAGATGCCTGTCGATACCCACTTCAGACATTTCTCTCAATCATTTGATTCCCCATAAGACTGAAAGCCTCCTTTAAAAATCTCCGTATCTCGAATAACAAGAGGGCACTGCTCTGCCACAGTCGTTTGCAAGGGGAGTTTGGCCCTCCCCCCACCCCCCCCAAATGTTCATTATAAATGGGGTCGGCATTTAATAGCAATAAGCCTCATCACCTTCCAGCTTACTCTATGTAGTCTGCTCAACTAGGCTATTATGTCCCTCTCCTACATTGTTGATTAGAATTATCGAGATATAGTAATAGGCCTCATTCCCTCCCAAGTACCAAGATTCCCAGTTTTCTTGAAACAAGGGCAAAAATTCCTTTATTAGAAGATAGAGGTCCATTTTCAAATTTGATTAAAATGATCCAGGAAAATGCAGGCAAAAATAACATTTAAAAATCTCCAGTGTTTGCTTACCAGAAATCAATTATTCTGGGGGTCCTTTTGCTTTTGGACACAGTATCTGTACATCTGAGAGAAGGGTGCTCATTGCTTTGGTGTCACTCAGAGGTGTCCATGTATTGATGGGTGATGGGAGAAATGCCAATCCATTATAATATACTGGGTACCACTAACCAGCATGGCAAATGCTAATCTTTCACAGAAATGAAACTGTTAGAGTGAGTTTATAGCTTATGTATTTAAATATGTACAATTGAAAATGGGACTGAGGTGAACTTAAATTTAAGAAATACCATGAAGAGATTCCATAAGGAATTATAATTTGGTTTCACAAGTGTCTATCTTAAAAAATAGTGAATTTACTTATAAATGACCTGTATTAGAAATACATAGAATAACAAGGAAAGCAGAGTGTGCTGTGAAAAATCCATAAAGTCAGCAACTGTTTAAAAATGAGCCTGGATCCTATTTCTTCGACTTTAAGCTGTGTGGCCTTGGGAAATGTACTTAACCTTTCTGTGGCTCAAGTTCCTCATCTGTAAAAAAGTGATACAAATAGCCATCTCACAGAACTGTGTTAGGATTCAGTGGGATGCCCAAGAGGGGCCCATTCACCATGGTTAGTGTAGAGGAGATGTTCTTATTATCGTTGTTAAGACCTAGATTAATATTCATAATCTGTAACTGATGGTTCTAATCAGACCTAACCACCAAAAATCACCAAGTTGTAAGCCTGAAAAAGATGGCAGTAAATTTCTATACTTCTCTATTATCCTGCAATGAGATTTAATAGAACTATTGATCATTGCCTCTTAAACATCGCACCGTTACTTCTAAACTGACAACTTTCCGTACCTTTCTTTTCCCAGAACAGGTTGATGTCTTCATTCTTTTTTTTCTTTTGGTGATACCACCATCACACATCTTTGCTTGTTTGTTTGTTTGTTTACTGGAATACAGCATACAGTGTTATGTTTCCTACATACAATATAGTGTTTCAACAATTCCGTACCTTACTCAGTGCTCATCATGGTAAGAGTACTCTTGATCCCCTTTATCTTTGTCACCATCATTCTTTTTATATTTAAGCTTATATTGGTTTCTTTATGTATTCATCCAAAAGTTCAGTGGCTTGCCATTATGCATAAAGCGGTATTCTGGGTGTTGTGTGTTGGTGGAATAGAAAAATATTGCTTAGATTTTCTGCCTTTGTTTTATCAGGAGAGATGATGCAAACTTAGATTCTTCAGTGGACTTTGAAGGAGGTAATATTGGCAGGTGAGCTCTTCTACAACACTCCCTTCCCTTAAAACACACACGTGTGTGCACATGTGCACACACACAGGGATTTATCCCTCTTTGCTAAACATTCAAGTCTAACCTCAGGTTTGTTCTAGTTCCATTGCATTATCAAAGTTCAATATATTTTTTTTTTGTCATTCTACAAATCTAATTCATCAGGAATTCTCTTAGACTACCTTCACACTCATCTTTGAATTTGTCCATTTCTCAGCATGTCTGCGTCTATCTATTCTAAGCTCTCATCAGCTATTTGCCAGGATTACTATGAGAACCTCGTATCTATGAGTCCCTTCTTGCTAGATCACAATCCACATTTTCTACAGCAGTCCTCTACCTGATAGACTGCAATCTTTTCAGTTCTTCAAATGTGCCAAGCAAATTCAGGCTCTATGGTCTTTATAGTAACTGTTCCCTAGAATGCTGTTCCCCCAAGCTTCAGGGGGCTGCCTCTTTGTTGTTCATGTTTCAGGTCCTTCCTTCCTATCCAGTCAGTCATGCACTCACTCTCTTGCATATTGCCCTAGTATAATTATTATTGGCATAAAAGTAATCACTCTCAGTTATGTTCTTATTGATACATTTTTAATGTTGCCCTTCCAACTGGAGTGTAAGCTCTTTTTTTTTTAAAGATTTTATTCATTTATTTGATAGACAGAGATCACAAGTAGGCTGAGAGACAGGCAGAGAGAGAGAGGAGGAAGCAGGCTCCCCGCTGAGCAGAGAGCCCGATGCGGGGCTCGATCCCAGGAGTCTGGGATCATGGCCTGAGCCGAAGGCAGAGGCTTTAACCCACTGAGCCACCCAGGTGCCCCTGGAGTGTAAGCTCTTTGAGAGTAGGCATCTTGCCTATCTTTTTTATTGCTATATCCTCAGAGCCTAGAATAGTGTCCTTGGCAGATGACTGATACTTAATAAATATTTGTTGAAATAACAAATAATTGGTGATGATTATGCTTTTGTTCCCACAAATAAATTTTGAGGTTTTGACACAGGGTCTGTGGTTCATTCACCTTTGATTCACTGATTTCTAGCATATAATAGAAATTCAAAGAAAAAAAAAATCTAGGTGTTTTGGGTTGAATAAATCAAGAAATGATTTCTTGCTGATAGATTCTGAAAAGCATCATGGAGAAGGCGTTTAAGCTGAAACTTGATGACAAAAGATGATGTAGTTCATTCCAGGCAGTGGGTACTATGTGAGAAAAAGGCTGAGAACTGGGAAAATTTAGTGAATTTTTAAAGATAATAGTGAGATATGAGTACTAATTCAGAAAAGCTATAGTTTGTGTAAGAGGATGATATAGGATAAGGATGGCAGGGAGTTTGGGGGACAGGTTAGTCCTGAACTCAAAAGCCAAATAGGGAATATGAAGCATATATATTAAGTAGGCAGAGGATAGCCACGAACAGCTATTGAAAAGAGAGTCAGTGATACATAGCTCTGACTTAAGAAAGGTTAAATGGCAGTTTTATGTAGCATAAATTGGGGAGGGGATGAACAACAGGACAAGCTGTAGGTTAGTAGACTTGCCTGTAACAAAGTAATGAAGAAAAAAATTAGGTTGGTGGCAGTGAGAATGTAAAAAGAAATAGAAAGTCAAGAAAAACTAGGGGGGAAAAAGACTGATTAGAATTTGGTATGGAATATTCAGAGTGAAACTCACTTTGAGGTCCCAAGAATAAGTCATGGGGACAATGGAAAATATATTAAGAAAATTGGAGAAGCCAGAAGGAAACTCAGGTTTGTTATCAGAGGAAGGAGACCCATTCTAATTTTTATAAGTAAATTTTAAATTATGACAAAAATTCCTAGAAGCATTCTCTAGCTGGCAGGTAGAAATGTGTCAGAGGAGCTCAGAAGGTTTGGGTAGGAAATACAGCTTTGGGAATTGTCTGTAAAGAGGTGATATTTGAAGGAGACAGACTGCTTGGGGAATCTTGATGCAAAGACAGAAAAGACCTTGTGAACTGCTCACAGTCATTTTCTTTTAAAATCACGAATCATCTTGACTTTTCTTTTAGCTTTATCCCCCAGATCTGATCAGTCACTGAATCATAGTCTTTTTGGTTGTGGTTGAAGTCTTCATTCTTTTTGCCCAGAACACTGAAATAGTCTCTTAAGTGGGTCTTACTTCCTACCTTTCCTGATCTGATTCCTGCTACACAAAGTTATCAGATTTCAGCCCTCGACTCCTCTCCATAAAGTCTTCTAGATGCATGCCACAAAAAAAAAAGAGTCCAACCCTTTAAATATTCCATAACAGATATTACATGTGAAAATAACAAATATTACATAGGTGCAGACCAGCAAATTGGTAGTGCAGCTTTGGCACATCGATCATAAATAGGACCTTGTTGTATGTCCTAAACTGCCTCGGAAGACCAGCTCACCAGTATGACAATCGTGAACATGGTTTTGTAGAGAATTCTGTTTCATCACTTTGCTCAGAGCTCTGTGATCACCTCGAGGGTCACAGTTCAATGTACAGTTCTGAAGGTGCGTCTATTCAGATAAAAAGCTTTGGGTCACCTTGTAGCGAAGAGGAATAGTTTGGTCAAGAGATGCAGGAGATACTGAAGGCTGGTATTAGGATGAATATGAAGATTTGATAGGTGCCCTGGGAAAATTCACTCTTCCTTTTGACAGTGTATTGTACCAAGGTCATTTTTTTTCTGGGTGAGAAGCTATGAAGCCTGATTAGATAGAGATAAGCTTTGAATTGCAGCTTAAAGCGGGGTCATCTGGAATAATATTTGGGTCCTGCTACACCTATGCTGTCTCCTCTGGTAGTTACAGCTGGATGTGGCTGCAGAATACTTGGAAAGTGGCTACTTTGAATTAAAATGAGGGACTTGGAGATTTCGTATGGAAAAGAAAAATGCATATGCACAGAGAAAGGGCCACAATGAGAAAGCAGCTGTCTGCAAGTCAAGGAGCAACACCTCAAGGGGAACCAACCCTGCTAGCACTTGGGTTTTGTATATCCAGCCTCTGGACTATGAGAAAATAAGTTTCTGTTGTTTAAGCCACTTAGTCTATAGTATTTTGTTATGGCAGCCTTAGAAAATGAATGCACCTGTGTTCCTACTTTTTAAATGTGACTACTAGAAACTTTAAAATGACCTATGGTATTTGCATTTGTGACTTGTGTAATATTTCTGTTGGACAAAATCCTTCCAAACTCACAGAGGGCAGGTTCAAAGGGACCAAGGTCGCTTCGTGGCTCACAGCCCAATACTCATTGAAATGATAGTGCTGGGCTTTGTCCCAGGAGAGACTGGAGTGGCAGTAGAAGCTGATGTTCCGGGACTAGTTCTCTATAATCCAGGGACCCCCATTAGCTTGCTTCATGACTTTTCCAGAAGGTCATGTCCAAAAGCTTTGATAATGATTTTTCAAGACAGTCTAAAGAGTTGATCATTGAGGAATCTAGTGGATCAAACATTATTTATCTTGGGTCGTATTTAGTGAGAGTTTTGAAAAGGGATGGAAACAGAGAAAAAGAGGTGATTTGGGAACATGACCCATTCTGTAATGGGTAAAGTGACAGTGAGATGATTCCTGGACATACCAAGCAAGAAGCTTCTGGACATCTGGAAACAGTTTGATGACTTGAGGCAAAAGAGATAAAGGGAGAAAGTTCAGACAGTTCTATAGCAGAAGAATCAAAAGACAATTTGGCTTAGTTTATATCTCACAGGGTGTTAACAAGGATTAAATGGATTAGCATTAATTCAGGGCTCAAAACAGTGCCATGGTCTTGTCTTGTGTTACTCCCATTTGCTTCCTTAATCCTGGGGACCTGATAAAAACACACTCCCCTCTCTTCAGTTGGGGACCAATGGGAAGAGAGGCCTCATGGTGTTCCCTACTTTGTGGTCTTTCCACAGAGACTTTGGAGCCACAGAAGTGGGAAGCTAGGGCAGAATTCTTGATAGTCTCCCTGGAGCAAGCATCTCCTAACTTATTTTAATTTTCCTTCAATGCAGCTTCTCTTTAAGGATCGTAAACAGATTCTGTTCTTTGCTTTTATATTCAGTTTTTCTCTTCTTCCCACTCTTTCTGGTGTGAGGAAAATTGGGCAAACTTTTTAAAGAAATGGTCTAAGAGTTAATGTGTGTGATAGAGAGTATGTGTAAGCAAAGGCAGCTTTGGGATACCCTGACTAGGTTATAGGAGTTTGATTCTAGGTATGTAGTAATTATTGAGTAAAGTGAACAAGGGGCAAATAAAAGACTCTGTATTCACAATTTCCTCTAATTAAAAAAAAGTGAAATTTACCAAAAAAATGTACAATATAAGAGCACCTTAAAAGTAAAAATAAGGGTTCAGGAATCATGTAAGAGTGAATATGTAAAGTAAAGTGCTATGCAGAGCCCAAAACTCTAGCTAAGGGGTTAGGCTATGATCTTTACGTAGAAGTTTCCTGAAGGCTAAGGAATAAAGAAGACAAAGAATGGAATACAAAATATCTTTTCCTTAAAAATGATAAGGGTGACTTTTTACTTAAAAAGTGAATTACAGCCCATGGGTGCCTGGGTGGCTCAGTCAGTTAAGCATCTGCCTTTGGCTCAGGTCATGATCCTAGGGTCCAGGGATTGAGCCCCTTGTTGGTCTCCCTGCTCAGTGGGGAAGCCTTCTCCTCCCTAAAATCTTTGTGTTCTCTCTTGCTATCTCTTTCTCTCTCAAGTAAATACATAAAATCTTAAAAAAAAAAAAAAAAAAAAAGAATTATAGCCCAGAGGCTGAAAGGAACTGATCATAATTACCAACTGTTTATGATGTCTTCCACATATGGGTGCACAATACATTTTTGCTGAACTCAGGATGGAGTGACACTTGGCTACTAGGCCATTTGACCTTGCCACTCATATTTTTAGCTCTGTAGTAATTTTGTAAGTAGTAATAGCTGCTTATACGTTGCTTTGAGTTCTCGTCTTCTGCCTTTTCCTCCTCTTCCTTCTCCTAAGAGATTATAGTTGACACATCTTCTCACATAAATGAATATTTCCATCTTAGCTGATATATTTGGTCAGTTAAAAAATGGTGAAAGACAAGATATGGGTAGATTTACTTAGGTGTTCCACCAGCTTTAACATTCGGCATTATGTACTTGCACTGACAACTATTGAAAAGCAGTAAATTTTTATTTGTTACTCTGCCAATCCTTATTGATTCACATGTGATATTCAATGTAACAATATTGTGCCAGGGAGAAAAATTCAATAAAGAAATGCTGTAAGGATGGGTGAAGCATTTCTATTTTATTAAGATATGAGAAATAGCACCTCATTATTAAAAATAAAAATATAAAGGACTGTTCCAGCTGTATATTTAAGACCAGCTAAGGGTTGTCAAAGCCTAACTGTATATGCAGCAATTGTATAAATCTTATTCTGAAAAATAATAAAGTATGCACACATGAAAGTTTATAAGCATGACTATTTTTATGTGTACCTTTCTTCTTAATCCAGTTCATTTATTCTGCCTGTAAAATAATCTTTGACTATTTGTTTATTATCCTATCATAGTTTGACCAACCTCTTTTATTCAAGCAACCTCTAGGGGGGTTGGCACAACATGGGCATTGTGAATTCTAAGTTATTTTTCTTCCACTTGCCTTTAAAATTAGATACAACAGGTGCAAGATGTCTCCTTTTGTGTACTCCCAAAGTCATTTTCTTATACACACACACAAATGTCTTCTAGGATCAATCACATTTGAGTTTCCACATGCCAAGTCCAAAGGCACAAAGGTTGCTCACTAAGCGAAATGTAAATAAGAAGGAGTAAACTAGGAAATGAATGGACACGGGTTATGTATGTAGGCTTCTTTACACTGTGACAATTTCAGAAAATACGTGAGCATTTTAGATAACTGCACTTTTGATATATGGTAGAGATATATGTGCCTGATTCTTATAGCATCAGAATTAATTAGAAACTTTTCAGAGTTTTGTCGGTAGGCTACAGATTTATTACTAAAACCCTGCACTGAGCCACACACCAATAGAATCTCTTGAAAACTGAAGTTAAATACGAGCCATGTGTCAACTGTATTTATAAACCAAGTTCTTTCACACTTTATCATCGAAGTGCTGTCCCATTCTCTACTTGTGGTAGGGTAAGGAAAAGCACAGATATCACGACTGCCAAAATATTTTTGTGCCATTTCAAATGTCCTGGATACCTTGCCTTTTCCAGCATGCCTTTCTAAATTCCTCTTCAACTCTGCAACTGCTTTTAAGCCATTTGTTTTATTGCCTTCAGAATATGAAGTCTTGCAAAAAAAAAAAAAAAAAGAACTAGAGCATAACCTCAGTATCCAAATCAAACTTTTCTTGGGGTTTCAGGAAAGTTGAGTCCGTATTAGACTGAATTTCTTAAACAGTGGTTCACTCACATCACTTTCTTTCTTAAATGAAAACCTCGGAGTAGAACTTCCTTCTATCTCATTCTTTTTGCATCTATCCTCAAAAAGCTTGTGGTAAAGTAAAGGGGCTAATGTAAGCATGATTTTCACCTGTTGACTTATAGACATCTTCCCTGAAACAGGCAGTCAGTCTAATAGTGGGAATTAAGTAGACTTATGGAGACCATAAGCATCATTACCTCGTGAGAAGAGACTTCCTGTCGAAGCTCTCGGAGACTCAAGGCTCATTTTCTTAAGCTGATAATAGGCATCCTAGGTAGCTTCCCCAATTCGTCTGACTGCCTTGGTTTGGTTTCTTACACTGGAGCAACAAATGGTGTTAAATTTCCTCCAAATTTAATAGAAAAGATGACTGAAAGGCATCCATTCCTAGCTTCAGAGGTCTTGTTAACAAAAGCTCAACAGAATACCAAATAGTGTATTTATAGAAGCTGAACCATATTTCTACCTGGAGGTAAAGTCTTTTATAATTTCAAAATCGCATTGAAATTGTTAATGCTATAGTTTAGAGCTTTTTTACTCTGAGGGAATAGAGAATGTGGTTTTTATTCCCATTTTTATATTTTCGGAAAAAAATCGTCATATTGCCATCTTCTAGGGCAGTGCGAACCCCAGTGACCTGTCTCTTCTATTGTCTTGGTAGCTCGGGAAGATTATTTTAAAATGCATTTATTGTGTACTTTTAACCTAGTAGTTCTCTGGGTTTTGAATCTGTGTAAAGATTACGAGTAACGGACATATCTATATCCTTGAAGGTGGTGGGGGAACAGTCTTACAGAACTGGTTTTTGAATCATTTCTAAGTGACCAAAGTACCAATAAAAATCTACTTATTTTGCACCCTTTCTGACAATCTACAGCAAAATTAAGGCAAATGTTATTTTGGGGAATCCACTTACTGGTCACACAATCAGCATTTTAGTTAAATTTCTGTCAGCTGAACTGTGGAAAAATTAAAGATCTAAGATAAAATGTGCTCTCATGCTTCAAATCTGACCAATTCCATTACGTGCACTATTGAAGTATGAAACCTTTCTCCTTGATCAAAATGATGGTGAGGATCTATACTTCTTCTTCTTCTTCTTTTTTTTTTTTTTTACATGAATACTCAGGCTATGAAAAAAAAAAAAAACAAAAAAGAGCTGGAAGGCCAAATGAAAGACAGAAACAAGCAGCCATAAAGTGACTTTTTACATTTTTTAAGTAGGTCACAGCAAGGTATATTATTCTTACTGCAAAAGTCAGGTTAAGCTTCTCAATTAAGAAAATATGCATTTATAGAGTTCTTCCATTTTTATTGATTTTTGATGTCATTTTAAAAATGATGAATAACCATATTGTAGGAAACTGGACCCAAGGAGCATTTCTTTCCTATCTTTAGTTACTGCCAAAGAGCATGGTTCTGGCTTTCACGGGTCTCAGGAATATTACCTTCTAGAGCAGCTGGAATGATAGGCCCATGAGAAGGGGTCATCGTCTTTGACATTTATGAATATATGAGTGTCCTTGTCCTGGGGTTCTGCAGTGCACCTGAACATAGCCCATGCTTCAGACAAAAGCAAGGTCTCTCATTTGGAACAAGGATAATCTGCTTAAAAATCTAAATCTCTTACAAATGGCTGACGTGTGCAAGAATATCATAGTACATAGCTCTTTGTAAGGTAATTTTAAAAGAAAATGATACACATTTTGCTCAGCCAAGCAATCTGAAAGTTCAAAAGGTAAGAAGCACTTCTCAGCATGAAACTGTCAAACATATTTGAAAAGAAAGTTAATTACAATTGGCATTTCCAGGCCTTCTGCTGGCCATGGCTATCTTACTGAAAGGTGACATTAGTGACATCCATTGTAGAAGGGCTGAGAAATGAAGAGAATCAAAAAACTGAAGCTCTGCATTTCTGTAACAGAGGGTGAACGACCCTAGGGCAGTTGTTATTTTTTTGTAGACACATTACAGCTCTGTGTAGGTAAAGACTAAGACAAGGCACAAACTAGAGGTACAGGGAATAATGGTGTTCTAGAGAGATTGTCTCAATTCTTCCTTTCAAAGCAGAAGACACGGGAGAGGACAGATGGTTAAGCAGACAACTTCCTGTTTGGTTCACCTCCAAGTTCTCCTGAGTGGGCTTACATTTTCCTCCCATGACTTTCTGGTAGCTTTTTACCTACATTATTTCCAGGAAGGAAGGAAGGAAGGAAGGAAGGAAGGAATAAAGGAAGGAAGGAAGGAAGGAAGAAAGGGAAAGGAAGAAAGAAAGGAAGATGGAAGGAAGGAAGGAAGATGGAAGGAAGCAAGGGGGAGGGAGAGAGAGGGAAAGAGAGAGGAAGGAAAGGAGAAAGACAGAAAGAAAGGAGAGGGATAGATCTAATCATTCAGATGAACTGGGTTTGCCTAGGTCCCAAAGAACTCTGATGATAGAATATGGCTGATCTTCTACATGTTTCTGAGCTAACAGGAACATGAAATGCCAACTACGTTCTAAGAGGCAGTACCTGAATTGAACTTCCAAGAGACCCTGAACAAAATCAATAAACCTTAGTTGTTATTTAGCATTGTGTTGACCTCTATTTACTCATCTCAAATCGTATTAAGTCTATGCTGGTGAGTCTATAGGAAAAGTTAATGGAGAAACATGGACCTTCTGGGGGCATCCATTTTATTTGAAGTCCTGAGAGAAAATGTTTAATATGAACATAAGTATATATGTTATAAGATGTAAAATTCAAACATTCACATCTACATTTCAGATATAATGAAATATTTCAAATTGTTCCGATTATATGCTGCTTTGACTGGTTCCCAGATCCTAGGGGCACACATTTACTTTTCTTGGCCACTAGGATAGTTTTGTGGAAACTTTTGAGAGTCACTGAGCCCTAAGACTGAAGTCCTTAATCAGAAGCTCTTGTTTAAAAATTGCTGCAATGTGAAATTTAGTAATTGGCCTAGATATTCCCTTTACAAAACCCATGTTATGGTTTTTATGCACATCCTTAATTCTTGGTAAGTAGGAGGAGCAAAGGGATACACATTGGGAGCCTTCCATCAGGAAGTTCTAGGGTAATAAACCCTGAAGACAGAAGAGGTCATTCTGAGTATTTTAGTGATTAAGTTGTTCACCAACTGATATAAAACAGTATTTTTATGGACTTTTCACAGGGGTTTGATAGGACCTAAATTAATGTGATCATCTTCATTTGGGTAAGAGATTAATGATTTGGTGATATCACTGTCAACATATATGTAACACTTAACATATAGCATTATATTGTTTTTCTTCTGTTAGCCAACCCAAGAAAAATACAAGTAAGATACTGAATTACCATGGGTTCTAACTATACAGGTGTCATAAACTACCAATACTTGTTGATGAAATGACCCGTGTGAGGAAAATGCTCAGAAGTGACAAATGAAATATTTCTTAATTTTCAATTGTAATCTGTAGTCTGCTTAACATTAATACTAGGCACTTGTATTTGAATTTCCATATGCAATTACAAAAAATGCTTGAGTGATAACT
This sequence comes from Enhydra lutris kenyoni, assembly GCF_002288905.1. NCBI lineage: Eukaryota > Metazoa > Chordata > Mammalia > Carnivora > Mustelidae > Enhydra > Enhydra lutris. The sequence continues at coordinate 16,240,275 of NW_019154142.1, forward strand.
CTAAAAATGCCATGTTCCCATTTTCAAACAGATTTTATTTGTTTTCCATGTATGAATTTTAATGCACAATTTTAAGGTTTTTGCTGTGAGTAATCGTATAACTATGGGGTCTTCTAATGGTATAGTGTTTTACTCAACTGTAAATTGCACAGAATAACAATGACAACAAAATCTGTGAGCCAAGTGATTTTTAAAATCTATTTTCAGGGTTTGTTTAAATAGTTATATAAATCAATTCTGGTAAATGACAAAAAATACACATTGGCAAAAATCATATAACAGAAATCACACACATTTTACAAATAACCGTATAAAAGCATTTTATTATAATATCCACCTCAAAGAGAGTATGTTTATCCAATTTAATGCAATATTCATTATTTTGAATTCTGCACATTCCTCCATGCCATAGGTTAAAAGCTAACCACTGGCCTGAGGAAAGGGTATCCATTGCACTAGGATTTGAAACATTAATACTGAACTATATTTGTTGTCGTGCCAAACCACGTACTAAAGAAATATTCCAAAACAGAATGTCAACAAAACTAATTTGGTTATCTCAAGTTAGTAGCAAGTGACACCTTGAGAAAGTTAGCATTAGAATCCGTTGGATCTGGGGACTGATTTACAGAAGTTTAGCGTTTTTATTTATGCTTGAGGAAATTATAAACATATTAATTCATTCAATAAATGTTTACTGGGCACCTACTATGGGCCAGTCACTGTTGTAGGCCCTGGGGATATAGCACAGTGGGGGCAAAAGCAGACAACATCTCTTGCTCTCATGAAGTGTATATTATACTGAGGATATAGTCAATAACAAAACAAAACATTCATTTATCAGATGGTGATATGTGTTTTCTCTCTCTTGATTCTACCACTCATTTGAAAATGCTAGAGTTGCTGGCATTTGAATCCAGCAATCTTTGTCTTTAAGAAAGTTGTAAACCAGAAAATTCCATCCACACCTATCAGGAACTTCTCAAATAAGAAAACGAAGAAAAAGTTCAATTCCAACAACAATTAAAAAATTAATCTTATTTTAAACATTTCCTAAGCCATTTGTTTGAGACTGAACTACCAAACAAAATAGACTCTCTACTTAATGTCTAATGCATTTGGAATGTTTAAATACAAACTCCAGCTTCCGTTGTTTGCATCAGGTACTAGGCAAAACTTCCATATACCTCTAATTCTTATATCCGATATTTAATTCCTTCATTGGCTTTTTCCTTCAGTTTGGAGGATTTTGCGAAATGCTTTGAAAGAGAAGAATAAAATTTCCCTCTTTGTTATGGCTGGAAATGATCATTGTTATCATTTTGGGTAGCGAGTAAAAGTGTAGTGACTCTTATTGCAGTCAAGTAGCAGTGACTGGCGAGTGCGCAGATGATCAGTTTCAGACTCACGTGCTGCTGGATTCAGCCAACAACTCACTCATCGTGACTCTAACAGATTTTTCTGCTACTCGGACCACCGGGAACCTTATGAACCGGTTAGTTCTGCCCTCCTTCTTACGACAAAATGCCAATGTTGTCAGCATCCAGCAAACCAAGCGCCAGAATCACTTGCTACTGCAACGAGCTCACTTTTAGAGTATAAAACAAAGAAAAATAAAATTTTCCTAAAAAGTTTTCCTAAAAAAATTTTCATTTTGAATCCAGGGAAGCCAAACCACTTGCCTGAAATTAAATGAAGTCAGAAGAATGGCTAGAAGAAAAGGAAAGGCGTGGTCTCACTGTAAGTCCAATTCTGCTGGCATTTAGACCATGCTGCTTCTGGTTTGGTTTAATCAAAATAATAACATCAGTCAATAGGCCACTAGCTGGGCTTTAAATACTATTTTAGCAGAATAAAGAAAGCACGTGATCATCTCTGTTTTTGACAGTGTTCCCAAATGAGAAAGGAAACTCAAAGCTTGAGTTCCATTGCTATTTGGAACCGACTGCTTAAAGATCATACCTGAGTTGCGGAGCACTAGAAGTGTAACGGAAAGCAATGAGGGACTCTTCTGCACCCGCAGAAAATCTCCCATGGTGCACTGGAGTCAGAGGTGAGCTGGGGAAGTCGCCCTGAGCTGCCATCTGGGTGACGACGGTGAGCGGCACAAAGCTGAAGGCTGGCTTCTGCCACCAGATTCCCATACGATCTCTTTGGAAAACAACCTGGGCTTCAACTGCACTCCTGAAACCAAACTTTCTTTCTTTTTTATTTTTTTCTCCCGCAGCATTAATTTATCCTCAACATCATGAATCACAAAAACACATTTTTGCTTGAACACAGACATGAAATATAATTCATTTTCTTTGTTGCCGTCCAGAAATGCCCTTCATAGCACTTTGGACGCAATTGTCAAACAAGCATGATTTACTCTATGTGTGATGTTTTTGATCAAAAGTTGGAATTTTCTTTGTATTTTCCTTAGAAAGGACTACTACATTTCTTTACCCCTCTTCTGCAACCTTCGTGCCCTCCTCACTCCCACACCCCCCACACAAAGACACTCCTTAATTGTATTACTGTTAGGCTGACCTCCAACCCCAACTAAAATGAGGACAAGGCTAGTTTTGTGTTTCGTGGGATAACAATTTATGAGCAATTAAAAATGAAGGGACACAAAGCATTCATCACAGTCTCAGCTAGACAGGCAGCTGAGGTCAAAGGCTCTAGCAATGAAGTGTGCACAATATATTTTTATTTCTGTTTTCACTAAGAAGGAAACGGGTTAGCTAAAAATTATGGCATGTAGCCTCCAGTTCAAAATAGGTGCACTTAATCTTTGGAGACAGTGCACGCTTGGCCAGATAGGTTATGACAGCACATGCGAAGACATACACAAACACACACACACACACACACACACGCCACACACACACACACACACAACCTGAGTACCAAACAATATGATGTGGGAAAATGAGATATTTTCAAGCCCAATTCTAAAAGAAAAATGTACTAAATAAATACTCATTATGATTTTATAGCCAAGTACCCAATATTTCTCTCCTCTTGTCCCTATTATGGAAAACAAAATAGAAGAGTTTAAGGTATAATTCCTCTTGACACATTTCTCAATCTGTTTGGAATAACATGAGAGTCTTATAATTTTATTTTCCTGGAGCATCAGTGGTATATCACATGGAAGTTGAGATTAATGTCTTGCATGCTGAGCTCCAGTCAGAGTTACATTTCAAAGCACTACAGAAAATGCCTTTCAACGTAGTACATTTGGTTTTTAAAATCTGTTTTTTGTTTTTTTTTTTTTTTTCCTGGAACACTACAGTGTCCAGATCTGACACCGATCTTCTGACTTAAGGTCTTGGCCCAGCTTGAGCGAAAGCATGGCTGAATTGACTGTACATTGTGCTACTGGACGAGCATCACTGTTGTCTTATAATGTGTCCAAAATTTTCAGTAGGAAAATAAAAGGTCTTTGGCAAGCAGGTCATCAGCTTTTATTCTGTGTGTAGGTTTGCTTACTTAAACAATGCACTCCAGTGTCAGAATAAACAACAACCAAGGAGAATTATCATTAGATGCTATGAAGGTTATGCCAGGCACACACGAAAATTCTTCCGATGAGAGGAGTGGAAAGTTCACTATCACAGATTGAGACGTGCTTGTACTTATCTTGGTGATTTTTTTTACTAGAAAAGCAGACTAAATTCCAAAATAGAGTTCAAAGTGTACCTAAGCACCTCACTTTCCTAGAAGATAAAGATTATTAAAATAACTCAGATTGATATACTCTTTCTCTCATTAAAAAATATCAAGATCCTCTATCAAATCTAAAATCACTAGCTTATGTGTCTGTCCCTATGAGCATCTTCAAATACCTTATTCACACACATACTCATGTAATTTTGAAATATAACACATATTTTTGCAGTAAGGTTGGAAAAATTCAGAAAAACAACATATAAAAAATATCTCATAATCATACCATCCAATGATCCATGATTATTACAGATAACATTTGGTATAAGTGTTTCTAATGTTTTCTTCTATTTGTATCTTATTTTTAGGTAACATCATACTGTTTTTTCTCTTTTATGCTGTGACTATTGTGAATTACTTTGATTAGTAGTCCAATGTTAAACCGACCTTGAATTCTTGGAATCTACTGTACTTTGTTATGAGATACTATTCTTCCATATACTATTGGATTTTATTTTGGGGATATTTTGGGATCAGAGTTTCACTGGCCACATAAAAGGAGAGTGGAAATGTTCCCTCTTGTATTTTCTGTAACGATTTATTTAGGAAGGGTATTATTTTTAACTTAAATATATGATAGTATTTACCATGGAAATCATCGGGGAAAGCATTGTTTTTTCCCTAGGGAAAGATTTTGATTGTGAATTCAATTTCTTTAACTGACCTAGAGTTGTTCAGATTTTCTATTTTTTGTGGTGTCATCTTTGCTAAGTTACATTTTTCAGGAAGTCGTTCATTTCTTCTACGTTGTTAAATTTATTGGCAGAAAGTTATTTGCAAAGTTGCCTTATTGTCATTTTCATGTATATAGAATTTGTTATAATGTTCCGTCTTTCATTGCTCATATTGTAATTTGTGTTCTCTTTTCTTCATGAGTCTTGCTAGGGGTTGTTAAATTTTACCAATAATTCAAAATACTAAACTTCTGACAGTACTGATATTATGCATTATTTATCCAGTTTTTCTTTTCTTTTTTTATTATTTACTTACAGTAACTTTATAAACTGAACAAACATAATTTGTTCTTCTTTTCTAGCTTCTTAAAGCTTAGATAATTAATTATACACTTTTTTCTTTTTAAATATAGACCTTTAAAGCTAAAAATTTTTCAAGCAACATATTAGCTATATCTCACAAGTCTTGATATGCTGTATTTTCATTATTGTTCAGTTGAAAATATTTTAAATTTTTGTTGTGACTTCTTCTTTCACTCATGAGTTATTTTGAAGTATGTTATTTAATTTCCAAATACTTGGAGAATGTATTCTGTATGATTTAGATTCTTTTTTTTTTTTTTTTTTTTTACTAAGGAAACTTAGTTTATGGCAATGGCAGCATATGATCTATGTTGTTGAATGTTTCATGTATGTTAGAAAGAATAGTATATCCTGTAGGTATTGGGAGAATACTGTAAAATGTCCTCAGGCCAAGTTAGTTGACAATTATTTAAATCTTTTATATTCTCCTCAATTTTTTAATTTAATTGCCCTCTCGGTTATTGAGAGAGGGCCATTAAAATATCTAGCTATAGCTGTGAATTTATGAGTTCTAGTTTTGTGAACTTTGCTTCATGTATTCCAATGCTTGGGTTTTGGATATACAAGTGTTTAAGATTATTATGTCTTCTTGAGGAACTAACTCCTTTATTTAGCATTATAACACACCCTCTTTAACTTTATAAAACTCTTTGCCTCAAAATCTACTTTGTCTGACATTAATATAGCCACAATAGCATTCTTAAGAATTTCCAGGTCTTTTTGTACCCTTTTTTTTTAACCTGTCATTTTCTTTTTTTTTTTTAATTATTTTTATTAACATATAATGTTTTATTTGTACAGGAGTACAGGTTTGTGAATCATCAGGCTTACACATTTCACAGTACTCACCACAGCCCATACCCTCCCCAATGTCCCTAACCCAACTACCCTATACCTACCCCCTAACCCCCCAGCAACCCTCAGTTTGTTTTGTGAGATTAAGAGTCTCCTATGGTTTGTCTCCCTCCTGATCCCATCTTGTTTCATTTTTTTCCTTCCCTACTCCCCACAATCCCCCATCCTGCCTCTCAAATTCCTCATATCAGAGAGATCATATGATAATTGCTTTCTCTGATTGACTTATTTCACTCAGCATGCATATAAATTGCTAAAAATCTTACAATCAGCATTTAGTTGTGCTCAGCTTTTTAATTCAGTCCAATAATCTTTGTCATGTAATGAAGTGTTTAGTCCATTTACATTTACTGTGATTATTGATATAGTGGGGTTTAAGTGCAGCATCTTAGCATGAGTTTTCTATTTCTAACATCAGCTCCTATTTTCCTCCTTTCTCATCTTCTTTTCCTGAATAAAATATTTTTTACTCTTCTCTTTTATCTTTTATTGATTTTTTCCATAAACTTATTTGTGATTTCTTTTACTCGTTCTTCTAGAGATTCTAATTTGCTTCTTTAAATTACTGTAGTCTATTCAGAGATATATAACTTTAGAGAAATATTGAAACTTACAATATAATTCCATTTGTAGACATTCTGTGTGCACTTTTTGTCATGTATTTTTACTTCCACACATTATTATTTTTGCTATGAACAGTCAATAGTCTATCAACAACTAAGCACATAAGCAAGGATAATAATTTGTATATCCATTTATCAGCTGAATATGGATTATTTCAACTTTTTTACTATTATGAATAAAGCTGCTGTAAATAATCATGTATAAGCTTTTATGTGCTTGTGTACATGTATTTCCAATTATCTTAAGTAAAAACCAAGGAGTGAAATTGCTGCAACATGTAAGTGTTAACTTAATGAAAATCTGCCAAGAAGCTTTCCAAGTAGTTGTACCATTTTGAGTTGCCACCAACAATGCATGAGAGTTCTAGTTGCTCTAAACCTTTGCCAATACTTGCTATTTTAAATAGTTTTAATTTTACCTATTTGAGTGAATCAGTATCACATTGTGGTTTTAACTTATATATATTTTTTGGTAAAGTGTGTGTTCAAATCTTTTGATTGTATTTTTTATTAGGTACTATTAAGTATTATTTTATGTATGCATTATTGAGCTATGAATTCTTTATATAGTTGGATACAAGCTAGAGTGTCTGTGTTTTGTTTTCAACCACAGGGGAAAATTTAGTCTTTCACAATTAAGTATGATATTAGTGGATGAATTTTTTAGATGCTTTTCAATTATTTCAAGAAGTTCTCTTCTTTTCCTTGTCTCTTAAGATTTTTAAAATTATGAATGGATGTTACATTGGGTCAAGTCTTTTTCTAAATCTATTGAGGCAGTCATATAGTTTTCCTTTTTTAGTCTGTTGACATGGTAAATTACATCATTTGATTTTACATTTGTTTTGCTGGATTAAATTTAATTATGCTGCATTATTCTTGTGATAATTGTTGGATTCTATTTGATAATATTTCGTTAAAGATTTTATTTCTACGTCCATGTGGATTATTATTCTTTAGTGTTATTTTCATGCAGTATTTTTGGTTTTGATATTTGAGTAACATCAGCCTCAATAAGATGAGTTTGGAAGTGTTACTTCCTGTTGAATTTGCTGGAAAAGATTATGAAGAATTGATGTTATTTCCTATTAAATATTTGATGAAATTCACCAGTGAAGTCTTCTAGGCCTGGTATTATCTTTGTGGGAGAGATTTTTATTTTCAGTTGAATTCTTTTAATGAATATTGGATCATTCAGATTATCTCTCTCTCCAGAATCAGATGACTTCCTCTTTGTATCAGAGAAGTGTCACACCCTCAATAGTAGATGACCTTTGGTCTTGTATAAAAAGAAGGTCCGTGGCTCAGATGGGTTTTTTGCCTGTGACAGCCAATCACTTGCTTATACTCATGCAGAACCCAGAGTATGGAAGCGTTTCTCCACAAACTTCTGCTCCATTTCCAAATCTAGGCAGGCTCTAAATAATTAGAATATGAGGCAGCCTCTCTTGTCTTTTTCATGAGTTTCCTATGGAAGCCTATGAAAAAGCGCAGGCACATGGGTGTGAACTTCCCTTCTGTCTGGGTTCCCAGTTCTTCTAAACTGTCGCATTAGTATACACTTGTTCTTTAAAATTTCTGTAAAATTCCACTTCTTTTCTTACTATTTTTTATGGAAGCCCTCTCTTCTTCTCACGTTATGCCAAAGTTGGAACAGATTTTGTTTCTCTTCTTGGATGAGCTTGTCAGCCTCTGGAATTCTGTTCACCTGGTTGCCTGTGACCTCAGCCCTTGAATGGGCTAAAACGATAGATTTTGAAGATCATCCAGCTTTGTGTCATGTTTACCGTGGGAGCAACATTTTTTTTTTGTAACTTTCTCTCCTCAGCAGAAGCAAAACTTCCTGTTTAGTCCCTTTTGTGGGATGTGCTGTTCACTTAGCAACATGTCATCAATATTTTTTATGTCAATAAATATTTCTCTACAACATTGTTCTTAATACTGAAGAGTGGTTACTCAAATATGTCCTTATTTTTTTTTTTTGTATCCCCAACTTTTAATACAAAGTCTTGGATACAGTATGCACTTTATACATCTTTGTAGACATGAACTAGACTTTTGAGTAGTGCTGGTAATTATGTTTAATTAAAAAAAAAATCTCCCTCTGTAATGAATATAACAGATAAGATGGACAAAGAATGGTTTGTGTTGCTGCTAAATATGCAGTTATGTGAAGCATGTGGTGGAGCTCTGCCTTAACTTGGGTTGTCCCGAGACCAGATCTTGAGGCAGCTGGCTTTTGTGGTACTATTTCATTATGGAGCACAATCCCATTGGGGAAATGACACAAAGATGAAGAAAGATCAGTGATATGAAAAATTGTAAACTAAATTTAGAGGGTGCAAGTTATTCTCAAATTTGTCAAGCAATGTATGTGTGTTTCTTTCCCATGAAATGTTTGTCAGTAGGAACAGAAGGATTTAAGCAAGAATCTTTCTAAACTAAAAAATTCTTAGAGCTGGAAGGGATTTTTTTAAAACTCACCCTCCCTCCTCACACCACTGCCAATTTTATGGATGAGCAAATTGAAAGCTGGAAGGTTAAAGGCCTTGCTCAAAGTCATACAGCTAATTTATTTTATAAGGATCATGAGTTTATATAGGACATGACATACAGGCAATGTGGATCCTTTATTTGTCCATTCATTCATTCTCCGTGCAAACATGAATTGATCACCAGTTTTATGCCAGACACTGTGCTTGATGCTGGACTTTAACATTTCTGATACTGAATGCATTCTTGCATCCTCATTAGTATCGGCTTGCTCTATAGCTGTTTCAGGAATAGATGTGAGAAAAACCAGCCTTCTAAGCATAGTGTTCAGGGATTCAATCACTTTCATTCCTGTGCTCTGAGACCATCCAACAAGTATGTCACCACAATGAGTACAACATGTGTGTCTAATACCATTCTGGAGACAAGACCAACTTGGAATTGTACCCAAGGTGGAAAGATGCATTGGAAATAGAAGTATTGATGTTACTCTAATTAAGAGAAAACTAGTCATTAATGGTCTTGGCTTTTTAAAATTATAAAGAAACTTACTATAGCTGAAGTAATATTTAGAGAGGAGAGTTCTACAGGTATTACCTCCACCAAAACCCATGTCAATATGTGTGAATAGGAATATTAGAGTAAGAAGGTGCCTATGGAGTGTAGGAAAGAGAAATGGTGAGTAGTTTCATTTAACTGTCATGTCAGACTTGTATTTTGTTGTTCCCAACTCTAGCTGCACATTAGAACCATCTGGGAGCTTTTAAAAATACAGATGCTAGGGTTACATCCCCAGAGATTTTAATGTAATTGGTTTGGAGTGAGGTTTGGACATCAGAATTTTTTTTAAGATAAGTCTGATGTCTAGTATATTAGGAAGCACAGGTTGAAGATATCATTAAAAGCAAGTTTAGAAAGAAAAAACCTTTTATGCTATGGTAGAAAGATTTGACTTTGTAGCCAAAGGGACAATATAAAACTAAGGTTTAATTCAGATTAAGCTGATGCCTGGACAGAGTCGAAGGGGTGTTGTTTGTGGGCATATGTTTGGTATAGACTAGATGCATAAAACCAGTTATCAGGTTGACACAATAAACAACTGGGAGGTGATAAAAGTGTGAAATAAGGTTAAAATAAGGAAATAAATGCAACAGAAAATAAATATTTCCTTTCTGATGGGCATGGGAAACAAACAGAAGGCAGCATGTCCCTTCTCCATCCTCCAAACTTGCAGTTTCCCTCTAAACTCAATTAAATAGTATCTTTCAAGTTGATATATATATAATATATATATATAAATTATAATTCAATATATGTAGCAATATATATATATTCAATGCAAAAGAGAAACTTTATTCATATAAAACAACTGTTTTTCCTCCCAAAATAATCTCTAAGAGAATAAATCTTGCCCATGTCCTAATGAATAGTTGAAATTTTTCAAAATATATGCTAACACATCTAAATCTTAATGAAATCAATACATATATTCTTATATCAAAGCCCCTTTTGGGATAGATTACAGAATCTATACCTGCATAATTAAAGATCCCTGAAGGGACTTCACATCAGGATAAGATCCTGAAAAAAATAAATGAAAATGTGCATTTCTGCTATGTAGCTTCTACACAGCAGGTTCAGGCAGCCCAGAGATAAAAGATTATCTCCCCAAATTAAAAAGTTTACTACAGTCTGTGCTTGTGAAGTCTAAGTCCAAATGTCTTTGTCTTAAAATAAATAAAAGGAATCAAAATACTCTCTGATTCTAGCCCTACCAGATACATTTCAACTCCTCCAGTGTGTCATGGCCCCTCCCTTCTTTTTTCCACAGAGTATTGACCTGAAGAGGGGTGAAGGGCAAGTGTCTTCTGGGGTGCCACCTCTTCTGGGAAACCCTCTCTGACCATACAACCCTTGTTCTGAGTATTCATTACCGGCTGTATCTTTCTGTATGTCACCCTCACTGTCTGTAACTCCACTGCTACTTGTAATCAATTAATTTGTGCCTGCTTCTCAGACTAGACTATAAGCTCTGTGATGGTAGGAAATGTTCTGCTTTGCTTGTTTCTGTCTTTTTAGCACCCAGGGAATTACTGGATATAAAACAGATGCGTTACGTTCTGATCGTCAAGTAAATAGAAACTATGACAGTTTTTGTTTTTTAACAGAGATTATTTAACATGGAAGGACATCATGGCACATAACAGTGTAAAAAGGTGAATTTGGAGCTGAGAATCAATAGTTGAATAATAGCACACCTAGAAATATGCCTGATACATGGGAGTTACGGATCATATATTTACAGAACAAATGAATGAGAAGATAAACCAAATTAAGAAATACACTCAAAGGAAGAAGATAATGAACAAAAATGGAATGTGCTTGATGAATCTCATGTGGTGACATAAGAATTTTAGACTAGGGGTCTGAAATCTGAGTTCTAACTCTAGGACCATATCCATTGGAAGTCACTTAACATCTCTGTGTCTTAGATGTTTCTTTTCTGTGCATTGTGGTGTTGAACAAGATACTCTCCATTGTCTTTTCCAGCTTTGAAGTTGCAGTGTCTTTCAGTTGGTTCCCTATACTCCCTGTGGACTTTTGGTTTTCCTGCATATTCTGTGGTGATATGCTGAGCTGTAGTAAGAATCTACAACAACTAGGAGGGTGAGGTGTGTTATTAGAATAGGTGGATAAGAGGGATACAAACTTGAAAAGATACCATTTTACCCTTACTCCAGGGAAACTGTAACTGTTATCTCTTCTGCATTCACCCATGCAAGTTATGTACTACTATATTATTATACAACTTAACACTTTGTGTTTGAGAGGTCTACTGAATAACCTTTTGGCTTCCTTGTTAGTCATTGAAGTCTGAGACCTTGATGCTGGTGTTCTTGAATTCCTAGCATCTGACAGCGTCTGGTACATGTAAGGGGCTCCATGGAATAGTAGAATTCAGTGAAGAGCAATAGATAGTGTGGGAATTCTGTTTAGGAATAAGCTCAATGGACCCACTTATTCCTGCCAATTAGAATAGTTTTAGCCCTTTGGGCGCCTGGGTGGCTCAGTGGGTTAAATCCTCTGCCTTCGGCTCAGGTCATGATCCCAAGGTCCTGGGATCTAGGCCCGCATCGGGCTTTCTGCTCTGCAGGGAGCCTGCTTCCTCCTCTCTCTCTGCCTGCCTCTCTGCCTACTTGAGATCTCTGTCTGTCAAATAAATAAAAATAAAAATCTTTAAAAAAAAAAAAGAATAGTTTTAGCCTTTAAACTGAAACATTAACAGTGTCTTCTTTGAAATCAAGGAACATCCTGTAGATGGAAGAAGAGAGAATATGGGAGGAAAAGCTCATGAACGAATGACTCCATCTCCAGGAAAGGGTCTTTATACCTCAGAACATATTTACAGAACAAAATTTACAAACTAGCCAACAGAGACGGTAAGACATGATGCTCCTTGCTTAAGAGACTTACAGTCAAGCTAGGAGGTTACCAGGAACAATACAAGGCAGAATCTAAGAAAGACAGTGTCCCAGAAAATGACGTTTTGTCTATCCTCCAACTGGGTTTGGGATCTAGCTACCAATCACCACCATTACATTCTCGTTCAAGCCACCATCATCTCTTGGGCCTCCTCACTTACACCGCAGGGCACTAGAGTCCTCATCGGCCTGCCTGCAGCTGCTCTTGCCTTGTTTCCATTTGTTCTTAACTTTGTGGCAGAGTGATTACAGTCTCTCTTAGATCAGGGCACTTCTCTGTTCAAATCCACCGAAGCCTCCCAGATCTTTAAAAATAAAAGCTACATCTCAACAGTGCCCTTGTAGCGACTTCTAAAGGCGTACTTCTCAGACCCAGTTAGCTGCTCTTCTTTCCCCTTTCACTATGTAGAGCCAAGAGTCTCACTAGGAGATGTACAACTTCTCTGGAAAAATTAGCCATTTTGCATATGATAGACAAATAATGCAAGGTTGAAGAATGCTTGGAATTTGTGGTGTGCGTGTGTGTGTGTGTGTGTGTGTGTGTGTGTGTCTTTCTTCTTCTGATTGTCTATGGGAAGCTGTGTTCATGGCATTGGAGTCAGACATATGAGTGGCAACCTTGTTCTACTACTTACTAGATATGTGACCAGTTATCCCATGTCTCTGAGCCTCAGTTTACTTTTCTATGTAATGGATATAATCATATTTCCCCTCGGTTGTTCTGTGTCTTAAATGACACCATGGTGATTAAAAAGACTAGTTCGGCGTTTGCCACATAGCAGAAGCACAACAATTACTAGCTCTTTTCAGTTCTATTTATGTCAGGATTAGAGATTTGAGATACAAAAGAGGGAGACACTGGTAAGTGCTCAGTGTAGCCTCACTAACTGGTGATTCTGATAAAAAAGGCCAGGCCTACTAGAGGTAGGCTGGATAGGAATGGGTTAAAGGAGTTAACAGGCTGCCCAGCTGGACCATTCTCAATCAAGGATCTGCAGAAAAAGCCAGCAGGAACAGAAGTGGGGGCTGGCCTTGCTGGGAGTGCCTTCGGAGACCAGCAGCTGAGAAGTTGCTCATCTCCTGGTTCAGCCTGTTGTCAAACCCTGGAGTGGGAGCCTGGGGGTGGGAGAGGTTGGATGGCCTTTGTTAAAACCCTGAGAGAGAGAGAGCGAGCAAGCGAGCAGTGTTTTATATTGAGCCGGACAAATAAAAGACCAACCTGAACCATCTGGTTCTGTAACATATGGGAAACACAGATTTCCATTGTAGATGACCAAAATATTAGTCTATTGAATCTTAAGGCATTTGACTATCAGAAAGAATTTGAATAATGAATAAAGAGCTCTTAGAATGGTCTATCTGATGAGGGGAGTGACAGAAAAGGTTTAGATGTTGCAAACAAAGTGATTATTGATTTTGGTACAGTGCATCTCATCACAGGGCTCCTGATTGTTTAGAAATATTAACTCACTGATCCTGAGAGTATTGCTGGGTGGGAGACAGAATTGTTCCAGTGGAGGGGAGCACGAGTGCAGATTAGCTGAGAAGTCAGGAGACAGCTATTCTTGAGCACGATGGATCAGAAGTGACAGTGGGACTAACGTGCTGCCTCCTGTTCCTATTTTTATGGTATGTCTTTGACTCATTGTGAAGCAAAGATTAAACACAGTAACCAAACAAGAGCCCTTGAAAGGCCTGCTGCTATGTAGGCAATTAGTTAAAAAATGTATGAAATCATCTGACAATCATTTAAGAATTTTTATTTTTTAAGAGCTATTTTTTCCCCCTTGCTTTTGAGGTCGAGTTCTTCAACCTTTAGTAACAAACAGGACAAAACGAATGCAAAATTCAACTCTAAAAGTAGTCTGAGAGAAAAATAGCCTAGGTTGCTCATTTCCATTCTCAGAATAAAGCATTGTACAAAGTTTGTATTTGAAGAGCAGAATGCAGGAATAACTGATGACAAGCCCAGTGGATATATTACAGCCTGATTTTAGCAAAACATTTGAAAATTCTTAAAGTGTATCCTTCAGTTTAACCCAAATTGACTTGGACAGGCTTGAAAGTGGCATAATGCTTTCCTAAGATGATTTTGAAATGGGGGGGGGGTAAATTCTAACATATCCAAAAGTGAGTTGGTATACAGGAGAGCAAAATGGGTATTCAGTGTTGCTTAATTGTGTTGCTAATTTGTAAAGAGTGTTAAGTGACATCTGCAAAGACAGAAGGGTGACAAGTGCCAATACTAACCAAGCATTTAAATAAAGAGGCCCAGAATAATCAGAAATATTAACAAGAAGTTAATGGGCCACAGCTCGCAAAAGTAAAAATACATTTGTGAGGGTACAGACTTTGTCGTGACAGGGGGCAGGGGAGTAGATGATAATAATGTCTGGTATTCATAAAGCATCTGTCTTTGGGGATTTCAAAGCGCTTTAGATGTGTATTATCTCATTCAGCACTGCCCCCTTTTGTCTGGGGTAGCCCAAATAGTGGTCATGGGGGAGGTGGCCAGCATGCCGGCTGGAGACTTTACCGTGTGTTCAATGACATTGAGGCAAAGTGTCTGGGGCAAAGGGCACTTCAGGGAGCTGAGAGACCCAGCAATTTTGCACTCTGAAATTTCAGGAACTGGGTTGGGACAGTTCACAGCTCACTTCTTCTCCCATGGTTTGACCAGAGGGTGGAGAGGTGAGCGGATCTGGTATTGATTGATTTCTTAGGGCTGTTTGATAGGATTTCCTCCAGACTGAGGAATTTAGGAGGAAACTGAGGCACATGGAGAAGGAATAGACTGTGTATTAGTAAGAAGGACTTAGTCTCCCTCAAGGGTAGCTCTGGGCTTTGTGATTAGATATCCATATAATGATGCCCTTGAACACAGAGATGACAATCAAAGAGGGTCATGGAATGCAGGCAATGGAAGAGAAAAAGCAGGGTTCCCACTCAACTCAGGCAGACCATCTTGGAAAGTGGCGATATGATTTGAGTTCCTCATTACCTGGAAGATGGAGACAAGTTGGAGTTGGAGCAGAGTTGCAGGGATTGATTTGTGGCTAATTGAGCTGGTGGTGGAGTGGACACATTAAATCTCCAGGCAGAGGAGGAATCACTGAGAATGACGCATGAGTAAATCTGGGACTAGCAGGATGGAATGAAGAACCTTTTCAAGCAAAAGAAATCCTTTGGGTGGTGGGACAGCTAGAGGTCAAATTATAGTTTTGATTGAAAATGGCACCTATAATAAGTTCTGTCTTTGCTACTTGACTGGTAAACACATCCTATAATCTGTGATCATGATGCAATCAACAAACACCATGCAAAGATTTGTGCCTATTGATCCTTACTATAGAGCATCCAACAAAAACTAGAACAGATTAAACTCTGCATGATCCTTGTGGGGGAAATGCAGTTCCTAGATTTATAGTTAAAGCTTTTCCTTGAAAGGATGAGCACAACTTCACAAAAGGCCATAATCGTTCTCTGTCCAGCATAGAGTCAAACCTTAGCAACCTGATTTTATATTTTCCCAGAAGCCCCCAGATGAAGGAAAACTGCTCCAGAGAAAGTAGAAACAGGGGCGATGCTATAAAATGTTGAGCAGTTGTGCTCTAAAATCATATAAAGTTTCTTGATACATTCACTTAGGCAGAGTTGGTAGAAAAAACCTCAGAAATAACACCATGATTCCTTCAGGAAGCGGTAGCAGTAGCCTCTGTGAGCCACTTCCTATCTGATTCTGCAGCGATCTCGAGTGCATCCTCCTTCTTTGTATCGTAGTAAAAACAAATGATTAGAGTCGGGGAAACAACAGTCAAACAGCCACATTAGGCAGAGAATGCACAGAGACAATTAATGAAACATGATCAGTCTCGACATTTTTCATATTGCAAGTGGAAATGTGCATGGTATCTTATTACCTAATAAACTCTTGAACACAGTGACAAATTCTGAACACAGTGCTAACTGTTCTGGTGCACACATACTTCTTTCTTTTCCAGATTTTTGTTAAACACATACAAAAATGGCCCCGAACAAAAAGTAGAGCTACTCACATGCTAAATCCCATTAATAGCGTATTATAATGGTTCTCTTATAACGCAGTTTTCCATCACTGACCTTGCAGATTTTATCCAAAGTATGCCTGACCTCCCAGGGTCATTCCAGAGAGTCTGTGCTCCGTTTCTAAACATCAACAGGACCGCTCCGACATGAGATCACTGAGTCCGAAAAAGTGAGGCCAGCTTCTAGCATTTTAAAAGAAGCCCTTCTATGTTGTGAATTTTTTTTTTCTTCAGGTATTAGATTCATGATTTAATCAAAAGCCTAAATTAAGTAAGTGAGCAAGTAATAATATGTAGCCATTTCTTCAACTTTCCTGCTCAATTCTGCTCAAATGACTTGGCAGCCTTTCTAGGCTGGTTTAAACTTACACAATTACAGGCTTCCAAACTAATTAGAGAGCAGAACGTTATAGGACTTGCAAAATTTGGCAGCCATTGCTAAAAATAAGAGTTCAAAACTATCTGTTATGAAAACGACTGGAAGGTTCCAAGGAATAGCAACACTCAACCGTCAGCATGGCCCAGAGCAACTCTGCTTCCTTTTGTTCACCTTTTCTTCCTTTTTCACACTAGTGGACAGGGGAAGCCACACAGCTTTCCATGCCAAAACAATGCCACCTGCACTTGGTCTAATCTACACAATCAATGCATCAAATACCTTTATTATTTCCACTATAAAGCATCTTATAAATTTTTGAAAAGTTCCGAGGCTAAAACACCATGACTGTTGTCTCTGTGTATTCCATTGTGCTACTGGGTTTTTTATTTTTCCTAAATAATTGCTGCTTTCATGTAATTTCTGAAAGGAAAGATTTTCCTTGAGTAAAAACGCTCTGGGAACAGTTCACTGACTGATGAGAGTGCACACCTACTAACTTATAGTTTTGAAGTCAACAATCCTGAGGAATCCATAAATACAGCTAAATGGAAGGCAAATGTTGGGTCAAGTGTTGTGGTTATCATAGAAAGAAAGCAAAGTCTCAAAAAGTTGAGTGATTGCCTCCAAGTTCTCATGATATGTTTACACATGATAAAACCTGATAGGGACAGCATCTCTTTCCTTCTACCTTGTCATCCAAACAGAAATGAGGCTTCCAAAGTCTTTCACAACATGGCTCAGGAGCCCCGGATTGGGCAACGGGTATGGGAATGGTCACAATCAGATTCACTTTGGTTTTTGTAGCAGAGGTTTAATTATTGAAGAACCAGAAAAGCCATAGCCCAATTGAGAAGGCAATCTTAACCCAAGCTACCCAGAGGCCAGAGCTGGGTTGAGGCCACAATGCATGCACACCTGTACAGATACATACAACACTATCTTCTCTATTACATTTTCACCCTCTTGGGTACTTACTGAAATTACAAAAGTGAACACAGCAATGGGTGTAGGAAACAGAAATGCAAACATGATACATTCAGAATTCGGTTGATTTGCAAAAACATCCTGTACTAACATTGAAAAATAATGCCAAGCAGAGGACTTAGCACATAGAGATGCATGGTAAAAAAAATTGCTGATGGGTAGAGTTTTAGTCAAATCGAGGGTATATATTTGGAAAGTATATTTCTCTTTTCCCCCCCAAATTGTATGTGGCGCTGCTGTCTATAGCATAATGGGGAGTCATTTGACTATCAAGATTGGGAGGGTGCCGCTGGCAGGCGCTGGAGTAGATCTTCACTGACTAGCCTATGTGGGAGTTAAGCCTTATGTTAATTCGAACAACATGTCTATGTTTAGACAAAGGCGATATTGTATAAATGTAACAGAAGATACTCTTCCTTCTCTTTGACCCCCTTACATCACCCTATCTTCCCTTATTGAGATTTTAAAATCTCAACATAGCTACATACACTTACTAGCTTTACTTATCTTTGTATATGTTTTTTAAAAACCTTATAGTTTTGCTTTCAGTTCCACCATGCTTCCTCCTTGCAGCCGAGGCCTGAGCCCACATGTGCTCCTTCAGATCCCATCACGCCAGACTCCACCTAACTGTCTTCCACGCCCCCTTGTTGGCTTCTGTTCCTTTTAAAAAACCCCAAGGCAGGTATTTCTGCTTCTGCTCTTTTCCTTTCTCATCGCTATCTGTTTGCTGATGAGCAGCCTTTATCGTCACTTAAGACCTTTGTTCGAAATTCCAGATCTGTATGCTTAACAGGGTACTGGGCATCACCATGAGATGCCCAACTCATGTATCCATGTCTCGATCAGTCCCATAGCTCCTGTCTTCACTTTCTCTTTAATTTCCACTCTAGTTCATGATTCTGCCATGTAGTTGGTTTTCCGGGGGTTAGGGGTGTGTGTGTGAATTCTTTTGCTCTTTTTTTCATTTTTAAGATTTTATTTATTGATTTGACAGAGGGAGCACAGCAGGGCAAGCAGCAGGCAGAGGGAGGAGAAGCAGGCCTCCCCCTGAGCAGGGAACCCGATGCGGGTCTTAATCCCAGGACCTGGGATCTTGACCTGAGCCAAAGGCAGTGGCTTAACCGACCGAGTCACCCAGGTGCCCCTTTTTCAATTTTTATTTCTCTCACGCCTCTTATCCAAATGGTAAAGTTCTGTCAACATGCCTGATAAACTCTGCTCTAATCTGTCTAGTGACACACTCAGTCTTGGTGACACGTTCCACAACCTCATTATCTCCTTAGAGACTATTGCAATGGTTTCTCCTCTGGGTTCCCTTTGCCCAGGATGGCCTCCTCCTAAATAATCTCTACCTTGTTGCCAATTTCCAAAATGCAAATCTGCTCATGTTACTTTTTCCTTCAGAATTCTGCAATTCTGCAGTGGCTTTCCATTGCCTCCAGGATAAATCCTTCTATTGCTTCTATGGCATATGAAATCCTCCGTGGTCTACCCACTACTTAGCTCCCTGGTCTCACCTTATAACATGTTTTTGTATATATTTCTGGCTCTCATTGTGGGAGAATGTTTGAAGTTGATTCTCTTTACTTCATTCCTTTTCTCTTCCTAGGTGATGTCATCCAGCCACATCTCTACAACCATCATTCCCTAAATTCTATCTCTGGCCTAAATCTTATTCCTGACTTCTAGACTCATATATTCATCTATTGGACGTCTAATACACACCTCAAATTTAATGTATTCTAAGCCAAACTCCTGATCTCCTTCAAATCCATTCTTCTCATGGTCTTCATATCAAGATATAACAACTTTTTGTTTCTGGTTGGTCAAGCCAAAACCTTGCATTCATCCTTGATATCTCTCTTTCTCTCATACCTTGTATCAAAGTGATAAGACATTCTGCCAATCCTACCTTCAAAACTATCTAAAATCTGAGTTACAAACTTGGTCACAGTCACCAACATCTTTTGCTGGTTTGTGAATACTCCCTAACTGGTTGGTCTTCCTGACATGTCTTTAGTCTCCTTTCAGTCTATTCTCAACAAAGCATTCATTGTATGTCAGATCATTGCCCTCTTCTGCTCAGAACCCTCCAATGGCTTCCCATCTCATGCTGAAAGCCAGGGAGATCTTCAATTGCTTTTTCTGTTTCCATGGATTTTCATTTTCCTAATTCCCATTAAAAGATTTATATACATTTTTCCCTGTATTAATTAGAATCCTCTGTTACTCTCTGCACCCTAAATTTTTCAGGACCAACTCATTTATCAATTAACTGTGTAATATTTTTCTTGGTACACTATTACACAGAGCAGGTATTTGTTATTTAACCTTTAATGAACTTGCCAGCAACCAAATTGTACAACATTGAGAGTAAAAAAGTATATCTTGTATATCTTTTTATCCTACACAACTTGGTCCTTAGTGTAAGATCCAGAAATGTTTGTTCACATTACTGATTATATTAATATTAAAAAATAAGTGCTGCTAAGCCACAAGAATATATCTATCTATAATTATATATCTATAAAAACTATAAATATGTATACTACTATATATTATATACTTGTATATTTATTATATATATACGTGCATATGTGTATACACATACACACACACACACACACACACACACACACACACACACACACATATATATATATATATATATATATATATATATCTCACTAGCAGAAACATTAATTTTGTGGTTCTGGAGTCCTAGACCTTGTTAATCTATGAAGGAGAAATAGCTTGATGTACATCTTATTAACAATAGCCACAAAGCTGACCTCAAGGAACCAAGTATTAAATCCGTCTCCCTGTCAATATTGGTGTCAGAGCCCTTGAAAATATTTCTGATTTGTAGCCATCTAAATTACATATCTCCTTGAGATTAGATGGATACCCTACTCAGAATTAGACTAGCCCTTGGAGAGTTTACTTTGGTTCTTAACCTTTTGGGTGTAATAGACTGTTGGAGGTTTTGATGAAAGCTGTGACCCTTCTCCTCCCCAAATGCCCATACACACAGTCACTTAATATTTCTGTAATTCAGGGGCTCAGGTTGTTGAAAGTCCATCCATGGATTTTCTAGAACTCTGTAGATCCCAGGTTAAGGATCACAGAGCTCATGGACCAGAAATGTATATATATATTTTTTCCTACTACCTTAAATGGCTACATGACTTTAGGTAAAATTACAATACCATGTTTGTGCCTCAATTTTTTGTCATTTACGAAAAGAAGTTTATCCAGTCTAGCACAGAGAAAGTGGGCTGACTAAATCCCTTGGGCACTATGCAAATTGAAAGTATAATTTCATCTAAGAGAGTTGAGTCAATAATGAGAACTGTAGAGCTTTACATAATAGTAACTCACCTTACTAAATAGTCATGGTTAATTGAACCCAGTTTACCTAGATGCACTGGAATATCATACCCCCCCTCAAAAAAATTGCTTAGGTCAGTAAATGCTTCATTTGAAAGTAAATAACTCTAGTTCGTGGAACCAGCCAGTCCTTATTCTACTTTTCTTAATCTGTAAAACAGCTCTTAGCATCAATCTCTCTTTATCATATGATTAATTAAGCAATCATCTCTTTTAAAGATTTATTTCTTTTTTTGTAAAAACTGATGGCATGTTTTTAATGAAATTGTAAAATCTGATCAATGTCCTCCAATCCCACATAAAAAAAGGAGTACAAAATTGTGTGCAGAGCAATGATTTCTTGAATCAATCTCTGTTTTATTTTTCATACAACCATTTCTCCCCCATAGCAAAAAAATTTAAAAATAAAATAAAAAATATTTAAAGGCAATAAAAGGTAGGAATGTTTGAAAACCCTTTCCTTTAGATGCCCTGGCATTCCAGAGGCTCAGTGACAGTGACACAGTGGGGCTACTAGGTGAGCTTTATGGCTCCCTCCCAAAGGAAGCTTTCCCATTGCATAGCTTTGCCCAAAACCAACAAGATATGACATGCTTATGACACCAAGCACATAACCAGGCTGGTCCCAAAGGGTCTAGACTGTTATGTCACCTATGTCACTGGTGAATCTTGTGAATGCCAACTCCTTACATTATATTTATATCTTGTCTTCTTTATCCTGTTCATCTTCTTCCTCATCATTGTCCCCAACCACCATTTACTGAGCACCTAATAGAAGCTGGCACTATGCTATTTTGTTACATCCTTTGTTTGTTTTTTTAATTTTTTTGTCAGAGAGAGAGAGAGAGAGAGAGAGAGAGCACAAGCTTCAGGAGCAGCAGAGGCAGAGGGAGAAGCAGACTCCCTGCTGAGCAAAGAGACTGATGTGGGACTCCATCCCAGGAGTCTGGGATCATGACCCGAGACAAGGCAGAAGCTTAACTAACTGAACCACCCAGATGTCCCTCATCCTTCGTTTATTTATTTATTTTTAAAGATTTTATTTATTTATTTGACAGAGAGAGATCACAAGCAGGCAGAGAGGCAGGCAGAGAGAGAGGAAGGGAAGCAGGCTCCCTGCTGAGCAGAGAGCCTGATGCGGGGCTCAATCCCAGGACCCTGGGATCATGACCTGAGCCGAAGGCAGTGGCTTAACCCACTGAGCCACCCAGGCACCCTATCATCCTTCGTTTATTGATACAACCTCACAAAGTAGCTATTATGAATCTAACGTTGCACTTGAGGAAACTAAGGCTGGAAGGAGTTAAGTGATTTTTCCTAGGTCTTTAGGAAGCTGTGGTGAAAAAAAAAGAGAAGAGTTAAGAGGGCGTATGCAAAGGCAATCACAAATCAGGAAGGTGGCAGGTGGGAGGAAGACTTTGAGAAAGTGTAAAAGTGTTCTGTGAAGCTAGGACAAATACAATTCCCTTGAAGGAAAATATTATGAGTAGAAAGTACAGTAGAAATGTGGACTGACCTCGTTTGAAAAACAGAATTGTCAGGGTAGAGCACAACGCTACATGAGCTAACAGTTGCCTTCTTTTTCACCTTAAGCACAAAAGGGCTGAACTTTTTGTCCCTGGACATGAGATCTTCTTTCCACTTAGGGAGTGAGCTCGACACACAGGGAGTGATGAAGCAGGACAACTGGTAGAAGGGGTCAGCCACTCCACCATTGTCCAGAGTAATTCTGCTCTTGTCCCATATTTCATTTTCCACTCTACAAAGTTGTATGGTGGGTAACCAATCCCACATCCCAGATCGACTGCTGTCCTTTGACTCAGGCTTCTCTGCATTGACTCCTGTCCCCAAGAAGACTTTGGATCATTGAATTTTATTCATTTTTATCTCAGTGATGTTTTAGCATCTTCATAGATTGGCAATCTGAGCGCCTTCACATAGGCTCAGCCCTTAAATCTATTTCTGCTTTTGGATTATCACTAATGCATTCATTTCATGATTATTATTATTTATGTAACTGTCCCAGTTCCAGTCTCTAGGGACACAGAAGTGAACAACATAGACATTGCCCCATTCACATATGAATCTCACACACACATCCAACTAGAAGAACAATGGGAAAAGGGAAAGCAAGTACTCATTCTATGTAGATCATGTATATCTTTGCTATAATAATACAACAGAGAGAAAGAAGGTCACATCATAAAGATATTCTTCTTTTAGTCATTGGATTGGTCACTTAAATCACAAATTTCTACACTATGGCCACAGCAAGAAAGAAGTGGTTGTGATGTATCTCTCCTCAAGTCATCCTTCCTGGGATAGAGTGTATATGACCTACCTGCCCAGCAGAGACAGTATCACATCTCTCTTCCCCATGTTGCTTGGATGAAACCTACTCTCGAGTTTCTAGGGCTTAGGGGAGTTGAATGGGCTAATAGGGAATCCCAGCTGAATTTTGGCAGACCTTCCCATCAAACCTCAGGGGTTACTAGATTTGTAAGGCAACCCCAAGGGCATTTATGAATCAGCTGCAGTGGTAGTGCTTGCCTGTGGCACCTTGCCAAGACCCTATTAGAAGTCTCTCAGAAGAGCCTGACAACGGATATTATAAAGGCTACAAAAGGATGATTATGGTCTGTCATTTGAAGAGTCTACACATGGACTATCCATTTTGTTTTTTTCGTTATGGATGAAAATGCAAATGCCCCTAAGTATAAACTGTCTAGCCTGTACCATCTACTGCATGTTGACTGCAGATACAATGACTATGCTTTTAATCATCTCAGTTCTTCCTAAGGATGTTGGTAAACTTAAACAATGGAAAGCTCATAATTGTAGTGCAAGTTTGGTACCCTCACCATGTCGATTCCTCGTTCAATGCAACATTTTTTATTTCCTCAAGCAATAGGACTAACCACAGAGAAAGACAAACCTTCTGAGGCTGGCACTTGCTCTTAGAGTCAGACATTCTCTCTCTGGGTTAAGCAGCCTGAATGTAAGAACATTACACACCGATAGAGTGCTGCTTAAAAGAAGGGGGAGAGAGAAAGAAAATTGTTCCTTATAAAGACTGATGGAGAGTTTCAACACATACATAAGGGAAGAAGATAATGGGAAAGGACATGAAATTATGATGGAGTGGTGCTCACATTAAACAGAAAAGCTTTGAAAAAAGTATTCTTTCCAACTCTCAACTCTCCTTTATACTATAGTTAATTATACATGAATAGATTTTTTAAATTTAAAAGTTGTATAAATAGCAAATTTTTCCATTGCTGCACAGAGTATGTAAAGAAAATAAACCCCTCTCTAAGACAGCACACCTGCTACAAAGATATTACAAAATGCAACAGATACGATCTTTTTGAGAGAATCCCCAAAATATGATTTATCCCAACTATATTGTCAGACTGATTTTAGGCACAAAGCAATTCCTGCTTCTGTTGGTGAATTTCAGATTTGTTTCAACAGAGTTACTGAAGAAGGGGTAAAGAAAAGTCATTTGATGTATAAGTAGGGGGAAAGATAAAGAAATTGAATAGAAGTAGCAAATTTTTAAAAATTAAGGAAGGAGAGCTTGACATATTTGAAAGTAACTCATAATAAAGTAACTAAGATTAAAATTATAGGACAAAATCATTCATTCAGCCATTTACTATAAATATTTATTAAAAGAGCAAGTTTGTCTCTCCTCCAAGGGTATCACTCTTCTGACCTCTCATTTTACATTTCCAACAGCCTTTGATGTATAATCTTCACCGAGCTCTTTTCTTATGACTTTACAATCTATAGTTAACCTAATTCATTCATTTACTCATTCGTTTGATATTTACTAATAACTTACTACCCACTAGGTGTGAGAAAAGGAGCTTCTTCTGTGTCCAATTTAATACCCGAGGGTTATATTTTTGGAATCTGGAGGCCATTCCAGTTCTTCATGTCACACCCCCAGTTGTCTTTGGCCACTACCCAAAATGTAGAGCCTTCTGGTGACTGCCTACTGTCATTCTCATACTGCTTTGTGCTTTCCATCTCCTGACTCAATGTCTCGACATTCCTCTCCCTCTGCTCTTTTCTGCTTTCCCTCTGGGAGTCTCTGTGCCATGGAAAACAAATGACTTCATAACATTATTTTTCTACAAAACACTTTGTTTTATGTTGGCTTGAACTAAACTTCAGTTTCTATCTAGGACACTATCTCTCCAGGAGTTTGAAGGAATAGAGGCCTCCATGGGACCAGGCAGCTGGCTCTGCTTTTCTTTGGGTCCTGAGACAACTTCCAGGTTATATAAACTTTACTTCTCCACTGAGGTTCATGCCATATCACTCCATCACCCTCTTTTCAATATTATTTAACTATCCCTGCCCACAGCTTTCCATTCACTGGACATCCTACTCACAGTCTTCCTTTATGCAAAGACTTGCCAATGATGTAGGTGAATTCAGTGTCCAAGCTTGTGACTCCTGACACTTTGAAACTCTAACTTTATTTTCATTCCTCCAGTACTCTTTTTTATTTTTTTAAGATTTTATTTATTTATGGGGTGCCTGCGTGGCTCAGTGGGTTGAGCCTCTGCCTTCGGCTCAGGTCATGATCCCAGGGTCCTGGGATTGAGCCCCGCATCAGGCTTTCTGCTCCGCAGGGAGCCTGCTTCCTCCTCTCTCTCTGCCTGCCGCTCTGCCTACTTGTGATCTCTCTCTGTCAAATAAATAAATAAAATCTTTATAAAAAATTTAACTATTTAAATTTAACTATTTATAAAAAAGATTTTATTTATTTATTTGACAGAGAGAGAGGGAGAGCACAAGTAGGCAGAGAGGCAGGTAGAGAGAGAGAGAGAAAGAGGGGAAGCAGGCTCCCTGCTGAGCAAAGAGCCCGATGTGGGGCTTGATCCCAGGACCCTCAGACCATATGACCTGAGCGGAAGGCAGAGTTTTAACCCTCTGAGCCACCCAGGTGCCCCCAGTATTCTTTTTTGAATAGACTTTATTTTAGAGCAGTTTAAGTTCTCAGCAAAATTAAAAGGAAGGTACAAAGGTTACCCATACCTGGATAGCCTACCCCATTACCGCCCCCCCCCCAACCAGAGTGGTACATTTGTTACAACTGGTGAATTTATGTTGACACATCATTATCACCCAAAATCCATAGTTTGCATTAGGATTCACTTTTGATGTTGTATTCCAAGTAACTTTTAATCTCTGTTCTGGAGTCCTTCAGCCCCCTAACCATACCTGGACGTTGTTGCCACTCAGTTCTTTTCCTCTTTGGAAAGCTCAACTCCATATCCCACTCTGACCATAATCTCCATTCTCTTATCTCTCACTACTCCTGCATGAAACTTCATAGTATTTCCGAGCACTTGAGTGCTCCATGTTCTTTCCCCTTCTCTACATATCCTGGAATCCTTGTTGATCATTTATTTTATTCTTGTTTTTAGAATTGTTAGTATTTTATATCCTTGTCATTCCCTTATCTGTCAAGCAGAATTTTTCATCACTTCATCTTTTCACCAACCCAGTCTTCTCAGAGCAGGCAGAGGGAATGCCACACCACGAAGATTACTCACATTAGAATTTCCTGCTTCTCAGTCTCAGTTTGGCCATGTTCTAGCTGCAAATGTGTTTGCTTGTTCATAGTCGAGATTCTTAAACACTATCAGCCATTAAGAGTGCATGAACTCACCCACATTCTGGTTCCTGTCCTCCACAAATGTATATATGTATGTTGGTGCATTTCTTCTTTCTTTCTCTCTTCTATGAACCTGATTCTTTTCCTTTCATTGCCTCCAGGACATTAATCCAGTACACGATCACTTTTTCTCATACCCCAATGTAATCTCACTAGAAGTTTCTTTCCCCTAAAGCTAAAAATATACACTAAATTCGCATATCCTAAAATAGTCATTGATACATGTACAATAATACTGGGATAAGTGAAAAAGCATGTAGAGCTATATATGTAAAATGAACTCCACTTTATAAAAATAATTATATAGAAGGAATTCTGGAGGGAGATAGACCACAACTTTACTGTAATAATCTCTTAGTCATGGAATTTTGGATTACTTTGATTTTATTGTTCAATCTTTTTCAAAGCCAGCAAACTTTCCATGGTTAGCATATATTACTTTATTTTTTTAAATATTTTATTTTTTACACAAAGAAATTCTCTCTGAAACTACGGTTTTCAAAGACTTATAATCATACCTTTGATCCTATGCCCTATTCTAGCTGTATTGTATTTATGTAATATTTATCCTGCCAAGCAAATGTCTACATTTATCCTATTTTTTTTAGTTTCATTCCCTTCTCAACCCACTGCCATCTGAATGTCTGAATTCCCCTTTCCCAGTTTAGTTGAGAGACTGTAGTTCAAGATGACTTCAATACTGTCAAATCAAAGGACTATCAGTCCCTGTCCTCTGAACCTCAGTACTGCATCTGCCTCTGTTCCCCTAAGACACTCTCCTCCCTTAACTCCCACGCATGCCTTTGGTTCTATGTCCAGTATCCTGTCCCCTCTTTTTTTTCTCTCCCCTAAATGCTGAGATTCCCTAAGGCTTAGTCATCAGTCCTCTGCTTTTCTCTTTCTTTTCGTCCTCCCTGGGCCGTACCAGCCACCACAAATGCTGGTTTATCCAAAACACATCTCCTAGTCCTTCAGAAATCTCTACTTCTTGCTCCAGTCTGAAGTATTTCCAAGATTAAGGGACATAAATGTACTTCATGTACAGTAGTAAGAGAAATAATAGCCCTTTTAAAGAACACATTTAATAGATTTACAATATAGTATATTTTATGTTTCAAATAGAAGTTGGACTTGTATGTATAGGATAGTTCTCATTATAGCCAACTGGGAATAATATACTCAGATACAATCACATAACAAAATCTCAAAGATGTGTATTTTCACATTTGATTTTATTGGTGCTTATGTGGTAGATCTTACATTTCAATAAAACTGAAAAGTGAAACTGTGAGGAAAAGCAAAGGAAAGCAAACACAATATAATCAGGATAGTCCAAAATAAAAGCCAAAATTTTCAGGTTCATTTGAAAACAGAGTCCTTTATGACAAATGCTGTGGGTACCTGAATATTTTAATGGTCACATAATAATCTCACAGTGAATTATAATCAGACATTCTAAATTATCTACTGAAATTTTATAAATAGTAATTGAAAAATAGCTTCCCCCCCTTCTCAAGGATGTCAAAGATCATTAAAATATTCAGATGATAATACACAGACGCTCATTTGGCAAATGATTAAAATAAAGCAAAGAACTATAGTGAAGCCCTGATATACCTGTGGGACAACCGGAAAATGAACAAAGAGATTAGATTCCCGCTTGGTGTAGTTAGTCTTTATATTGCTAGCTCTTGGAGATAGGTGTGGCAATCCTTTTTACCAGCCTATGCCATTCACAGAGCCCTGGAATCTGAGTCCGCAGACCTGGCTCAAGACTATGTTCGACCACTTGGACCTCATGTGAATTCTGCGTCATTTTTTTTTCTCTCTGAACCTCTTTTTGTCCATCTGTGAAGGAGGTTCACAGAGTGGGCTGTGCGACAGCCCACGTGGCCACAGTGACACTACGTCAAGCACAATAGACTCAAAGTCTATTGTATCTCTCGACAAAATAATCGAGTCTGCAGATTTTGAAAGTTCCTTATTTAAGGGAAATAGAGACAAGAATTGGATTTTATTATTTACTCTTCCATGCACTAACTGCTGATCTCAGGCAAGTCACTTAAACAATCTGGATCTAAGTTTCCTCAGCCTTAAAATGAAAAGTATAGATGAGATGAATTATTTTTCCACTCTGATTCTACGATTCTAAAACCGTTTATTTAGGAGATGAGTTACTTTCTGAAACATTAACATGGTCCTTTTATTTATTCTGCTTCTTCATAGAAGAAGCAGCTTCATTTTAAAAGTATTTTGGAAAACATTTGGAAGTCAATATTAAACTTAACAGAGTATTTTGAAACCTTAAAATGAAAACTAAAAGATAGTATGATTTTTTCTTTTGCTTTTCACAAGTTTCTTTTGGAAGTAAGTGTGTAAGTAATGAATAAAACATCTAACTGCATATGTGTGCAGATGCAAATAAAATTAGGCATTTCATAGCTGGTTGGAGCAAGAATTCCTATTCTAAGTTTCTCCCTTCACTTATGCTGCTGTTCAGAAAAAGCAGGCGGAGAGAGGCATTTCACATCCATGGCTAGTCATAAAGTGACTATGTTTTCTGGGGGTAGGAAGACAGAAATGACATCTTTAGAACTCTGGAAAACTACCTCCAAGTATTTGGAATCTGCGATGATCTGGGGCAATTTCTGGAGATTTAACGCAAACCTTGAGAGGCCCCTGGGAATTACCAGGAGAATCCAGAGTGTTTCTACCTGCAAAAGACATTCTTCCTACTACAAAGAATGTATCATCCACTGTCACCTTCAGAGACATCCCCAAACAACCCGGGCAAGTTGAGAAGTTTCCCAGCCTTCACTACTCAGATATGAGACAAGATGATGTATTTCACAAAAGTAAAAACATGGGATCTTTTACTACAATTGATTATTTTTAAAAGTAATTTGTATAGTTTACAGGGGTCTGGATTTGTCAGATCCGTGACACCTACGGATTGCTGATCCTTATTTAAGACAATTTGAGAGTGAAATTCAAATTTTGCACTTGCATTTAAAAATAATTTGAAAACAAATGTAAGTCCCAGCATTTCTTGGCAAATTCTTGAAATCTGATGATGACAAAAATCAGTGTGAAGACGCACTAGGCATCATCAGTATGTGTTCCAACAATTCTAAATGAGAAATTCATGTTTACTCAAACCTTTCCCACAAAGAGACAGACCTCAAAGAGAGGAAAAGAAGCAGCCACCGAGGGGGAGACCCAACACCTCAGATCTAGTGTTTTGGAGTTCATGAGTTAACTGCTCATGTAGCCGCACCGCAAATTTCCTAAAGCTGGTACCCACCATACCCTGTGCGTCTCATTTTAAAACAATCATTTATGGGTGTTAGAGGATGCCTAGGAAAGCAGAAGGGTTCTGTGTCAATCAAAGCTAATCACTGGTACAGGCAGAGGGCTTTTGTTGGCCTCCATGCTCTAAGCCGTGCTTCCACATCTGTGTTTGAAGAGATTAGAGAGGTGCTTCATACAAGAACTGTATTAGTTAAAGCTGATCGACAGTATTTGGAATAAATCATGAAAAAGTTGAGTGCCAGAAGGGAAGGCATGGCAAGTGGGAGATTGAAACCAACGAGGGCTAAATCCACCCCCGCTGGTCCCCCCACCCCCACCCCACATTTGTATTTCAGTTTTGCTCACTGGAGGGAGCCTTACCAGGTGCCCTGCTCCCGCCACTTGCTAGCAAACACGCCTCGACTCAGCCAAAAAGCCCTGCGCCGGTGCCTTCTGTGACATGCGTGCCACACTTGGATGATGGGCTCCAGTTTTATTTGAGGTGCTCCATGGAAAACAGATTAGCCCAAGTGGGTGAGTGGGATTTGGGGACCAGGGAGGGGAAAGGATGAAAAGTGAAAAAGATCCCAGCAAGAATGAACACCGAAGCCCCCTCCCCGTTTATAGCAGTATTCTCTCTGCATGAAGGCCATACACTGGCAAATAAATTATGAGTGACAAGTATTTGAACCAATAAAGAGGGCACTATATTTTATATGCAGTAAATTTAATTCCAGATTGTGTTTCACCTTAGCAGGGTGACATGTTTATTGCCAGTGAAAGATGAAAGCCGAGGGAGTTAGAGGCAAGCGTCAGCAGTTCTGGTGGGTACCCGCAAAATGAAGATTTGACAGACCGGTGGCTGAGCCCTTGAAATGAAATGCCAGATCAAATTTTACCCCAAAGGGGTCAGATGTACTGTCATGCCCCCAAACTCGCAATACCAGCTGAATAAATGAGCCCAGTTCAGCAGGGAGCAGGAGGCCAAGAGCATGCTCTGTGAATTTTCTGCTCCTAGAATCATCAGATTTTCCAAGTGCAGTGAGCCCGGGAGGACCCGGGTGAGGTGTGGCTGAGGGAGCGGGTTGCTAGAAGGGATGTGTAGTGCCGCTGCCTCTGTGGGGCTCTAAGTGTCGTTTTAAAAATCTATTAAACAGATCGAAAAGTAGAAGTGAGTCTAAATTGATCTGCCCGTCTCTCAATTTCATCCTACAAGCGCTCAGCTCAGGTGTTCAATTTATTGAACCATAACCCCTTTTTAAACAATCAACATCAACACACAATAAATATGCTCAGCAAGGGCAATATTTACATGCATGACTCATTGTTTTAGAAGATTTATTTGTGGGGGAACCGATGGGCAATTACATCGGACTTCCTCCAGCGGACGATGGCACAGTGGCATGTGGGCCCAGGTCTGGTTACTGCAAAAATTCAGCACCCTGAAAGCGTTCCCCTGTGAAAGGTGGGAGGAATTTTTGTATAATCTGCACATGATTTCACTTGTCATCTCAGATAGAAAAAGAGAGAGAGAGAGAAGAAGGAACGGAGGATGGAGAGAGGGGGGAGGGAAAGAAGGAAGGAAGGAAGGAAGGAAGGGAGAGAGGGAGGGAGTGGGGAAGGGAGGGAAGGAGGGAGAAAAGGAGGGAGGGAGGAAAAGGAAAACGTGCTGGCCTCAGCTAAGGGTGTCCATGAAGAGTTTATGCGGTCATTCCTGTAATGATGTTGATAATTCATGGACAATGGTAGCCAATCTTTCCTCTGCCCACTTACGAAACAGGTTCTGTTATCCAATATATGGATTGGACCAGCCAAATGCTTCCCAACACATTTGTGTAGACGTAGTGTCATCAACCCTTGAATCAATCGGAAGGGTTAACATTTTAATCAGTCCCTCTCTCTGACCTTGTTCTGCAGGACTAACAATAGAATCTACCACCTATTTAACTTCACATAAATGTATCTTAAGAATGTTTCTCTTACTTCAAGGTCAGCGAGATGAAGATGTTGTAAAGTTTCTGGACCCTGAAATTTCAGGGTTTCTTCCTCTTTGTGCCTCTTTTCTCAACTTTGTACATCTTTTCAATATAGTCACTGAAGTTACAAAGACCACGTACTCTTACGCCTGGATGAAGGATAACGGATATGCGTAATGATCCTAGCACCACCTAATTGCTCCTTGGAATTTTAAAGGAACTGCTTGTTTCCTGTGAGAATGGCCTCACGTTTGGCGATCAGAAGCAGCTGTGGAACAGAGCAGTGGAACCTGGCATCCTCCTGGTGATACCTGCGGACACAGGAACACCTGTGATATAAGTAGAAACACCAGCCATTATCAGTGATTGTCCCTCTATTATCCACTTACTCCCTAAGGATGTTGTGAGGGTGACTGTTGCCCAGAATGAGTATAAGGTTTATGTAAGTTCTTTAGAGAAGAGTTGCTGTGAGAAAGAGACTTAGCTGTCCCCATTACCACTACCCTGGTCCCTTGCTGTTTCCTGACCCGCCATTTTACTCTGGTCATTCATTCCCTTGGCTACGTTCTCCCTGGGAACATAGAACAGATGCATTTTTTAAACTCACTTCCTCTGTGATGCTCCAAGTATCCCAGGAGTCTCTCTTTCATCACATCAAATACATCCCCCTAGTCATGGGTTCATATGCCCTGACCATCCCTATCTCTATGTTCCCT
Organism: Enhydra lutris kenyoni; assembly: GCF_002288905.1. NCBI lineage: Eukaryota > Metazoa > Chordata > Mammalia > Carnivora > Mustelidae > Enhydra > Enhydra lutris. The sequence continues at coordinate 16,272,980 of NW_019154142.1, forward strand.
GCTGTTCCCTCCACTTTCTTCTCCAGCCTCCTTTGTCTGCTCTTTTCAGACCTCTTTGTGGGCTGTGCTGCTTGGAACAAAGTCACATTTGTCTGGTGCATGCCCTTCCTCTTGGCCAAAGAGATCCCGAAGGCTCCACAAGCTTTCAAAGTCTGTAGCCCAAGTGCTAGCCAAATTAATCTATTTGGTTTCTCTTCCTGCAGATCATAATTATTGGTCCCACTTACAATTTATTATAAATTCTTGGGATAAAGGAAGCAAGTAATTGTTTAGGAGGATTGGTAATTTCCAGACAACCAAAAGTATTAATGATGTCAAAAGAGAAATGGTATTCAACTCGACAGTGGTCACATTCATTATAATCGATAACGTACAAGATTTCCAACACATTTTATAGTTAGAATAAACGTATTTCCCATCATGTACACATGATAAGTGTTTTATTTCTATCCTTCTGTGTTTGCCTATTATTCTGTTAGTCCTAAAGTCCTGTTGTCAAGTAGTTTTAATGTCTTATCTCAAGTTCCCCTTATATTCATTCCCCCTTTCCAATCTGCAACCAGCATCAAGAATCAGCCATTTTCCACTCAAACCCAGGCCACCTTAGGGACTGCCTAACTGGGGCATTGAAACCTTTTTCTCTGTTTCATGGTCTTGGAAGCTGTTTCCTTTGTTTCTCCCTTATAGTGTTAAATTCCAACTTTTTGTAATTCCATTTAGAGCTCTCATTCTGACTCTTCTAAACCCACCAGCCTGACATTGGGTGTGCACTATAATTATTGGATCCTCCATTTCCTCCTAAAATCTGCTTTCACGGGTATTTTTGAAGACAGAAATAGGCATGTGCAGTCCTGCCCACTGTGGCTAGCACATGATAGTTGCTCAATAAATCACATTTTATTATTTATTATAACAAATGGTCCCTCTACTTCTACCTAGCTAATTTGCACCTCCTTCTTAGAAAGTGACTTTATGCCCACCTTTTCGCCTTTGCTTAGGCTTTTTACTACACTCAGGTATGTTTTCCTTTTCTTTTTCTTCATTTGTATGCCCTGGCTCAAAGCTCCCCTCCTGTCAGAAACCTCTCCCACCGTGTGCTCTCAAAGTGTGCATGCCAGGAAGAAAGAATTAACAGATACCAGAGTAGCTCTGTGGGTTGTTTATTGCTACTCTACATAGCTCCTATCATTTACTATCGTAGTTTGAAAAAAATACCCAAATCTGTTCAGTAACAGCTGCTGCTAAATTACACTATGTGGTTTTAGCCGTCTATGCTTGCTTAAGTTCTAACCATCCTTCGAGGTTCAATGTATGTGCCTATCCTCCTCTCCCAGGTGAGTTACATCCATGATCTTTGGTCCTAGATGAAGTGAGTCTATGTTCTTTAAGCCTGAATGTTCGATTTGGCAGGAATCATTTATTATCAGGTAGTGTGGTTGGACCTGTGTATATCGTATTTGCATTAATGGAGTTTTGGGGAGCTCATGGAGGAAGGGTTCAACCAGACGAATGTTGGCTGAGGCCCCAGGAGAAGACCACTGATGCCGGTGGTTTGGGCAGTAAAACATGGAGTTGCTCACAGCCTCTAGCTTGCAGGCACTTACCTTTCAGAGTGTCTGGGGACAGCTGTGAGAAGAGAAGGACAGGAAGTATAAAGGAAACAAGAATAAGCTATTTCCTAAGTGCTCATTGGCAATCCAGGCTTCATGGAGCACGAGTGGGGAAACTCGAGGAGGAATTTTGATTTGCATTAGGATCTGTTTAAAATTGGGGGGTACATAAAATAACTTTTTAGTATTTCAGCATATAACATCATGACCCTGAATAATAGAGTTCGTGAGTCTTTGTTGAATGAATAGAAAAGTAAATGGCTTGCTGTTACACTCTTCCCTTATAATTGGATTTTTTTTTCCACATTTAGTAATCTCAGAAGAGTTGGTAGCATCTGACTTCTATAGGATATGTTTATCTCTTAAGGTGAGGGTCACCTGTATGGTAATCTGTGGGCCTTAACTTGAAATTGATTATAACTGAGCTAAAGTTGAATTGAGATTCAAGTGGACAGTGGTTGTGTCGAGGTCAAGGAAATAAGCAAGAGCAACAGTTGCAATTACAGGGTAGAAATGAACAGTTTCGAGCAACGTTGAATAAGAGTATTGCCTGGACAGCCAAGTTCAATTGTGCTCACACAGCTAAGATTTCTTTAGCCTTGCTCCCCATATAGTCTTCCCCCAAGATGTTAATTGCTGTTGGCATTGAATCTTTTGAAGCGATGGGAATTCTTCTGTTAAAATGTCCAAATAGCAGCAAAACTGAGTGATGGAATGGGTCACTGAATATTTTTAAAGGCCAAGAAGCACCTCCGTTTGAGGGTATCTAAAACTCTGCCCCAAAACAGCCTCCAAGGATCTTCCCTTCAACTTTGGCTCTCTTTATACAGAGGCTAGGACGGCGGCATACAGCCCCCAGAAGGAGAATCCTCACAATTTTCTTCAGAATGCCAAGTGTTATAGTGAACGATAAATAACCTTTCTGTAACAAGCAGCCCTTTTTTTCCCGCTGGAACAAACTGTTCAACTCTATTTGAATAAAAAGCCCACACATATATCAAATTAAACAAAATAGCATTGTTCCAAATACAGATCAGGCAGTCTTCCCAGACTCGTGTCAGTAAAATTTCATCGCACTCCACACCATTGTAGAGTAGCTCTCTCTCTCCTCTTCTTTATGTGTGAGTGCAGAATCACTATTCTTAGACAAAGGAATGCAGACACGGGACGTGTCCCCCATGCACTGGAATAAAATAAAGGTTCAACTAGGGACTTTGATGGCAAGAGAACAAGAATGCACCACTGAAAATACAGGTGGAGACAGGACTACCTGGGAGCAATTGATCACCAAGAAGTTATTTTGCTTATTGCCAGGACAAATATTGTCCCATTTGATGAGGCATAACTCTGGATCGATGTTAATGAACCAGGAAGCTGATTGTGTGGCGTGTGTGAGGAGCTGGGATGGGGGAGGCGGTGTGTGGGGCTGCCTTGCCCTAACTCATAGGAGCCGATTGTTAAATTTTCAGGACTTTGCAAGCTTTTTGTTATATACGACCATTATTACAAATTAACATAAAAGTATGTAATAAAATTCAATAAGTTATATCCAAAAGGAAGATACTATCCAAACATATTACTTGTTATTTTACTGCATTTTGCTATGATCTGTGCTCTTGAGGTTATTTATATCTGTTGCAGCTACATGGTGGAAATAGTATGGAATGGTGTGGTACTTCGTGTTCTCTCCCCACTCCTCATTCACATTGACACGCTGGTGGCTTGGAATTGACTCACACTACAAATCAGAGTTATTGCTTTCTTTTGTTTTTGTTTTCCAGAGAGCTGAGTGTTAAACATTTATCAGCACGCTACTGGGTGGTAGCTCTTTTGAGAACAGCCCTAACCTCCCGTGCAAACTTCGGCTGCTGAGCTGCAGGGGAATGTGAGCAGGGGCTGCCTTTGGTTCTTTAAGGATAAGAACTTGCAGGGCTCCGGGGGCAGAGTTTGCCCATTGTGCTGCCTTCCGTGAGAGCATACTGAGGGATTAAAGGAAATTCCTCCACTCTGAAAACTCACTTGTTTTTTGAACACTGGGGCTCCACTGAGGAAGATATTTATTATTAGGATAAGTTGGTTGATTAGGAAAAGTTCACATTCATTCTCTCCAAAGGTAGTATTTTGCCGATCTCGCTAAGCGTGGTGTCAGTTCAGCCTTCATCGGCAGTAGCTGAACACTGGGTCTTACCAGGGCATGCTCGCTACCGCCACCACTTCTCCCTCGTTTCTCACCCTCTCCGAGCTTCCTGTTTGCTGTGACCTGAGGAGACGGAGCAGGGAAATGAGAGCAAGGGTGGGAGATAAAGAGGCAGAGTTGGTAAGGGGTAACGAATCAGGTCTCCTTCCATGTTGGGCTTTTGTGGCACACACCCCTCTCTAGGCTTAATGCTTAAGATGACGTCGTTTCTCATGGTATTTGTAGCAGATTTGAACTCACTAGGGGTTCTATAATTATTCCTTCTAATTCAACCTGTATGGTTGCATTAAGCCAATTAAATTATAATAATTTATAATTTATTTTAGTAATTATAATAAAACTATTTCATGTAATGTCCAGGGTTATACCCACATCAGAGAGTAGTATAACACATATACATGTGTACCATCTGTACATATATACCACACGCACCTATACACAAATACACATAATATAGTATACGATACACACACATAGTATACATATTCCAGTAAAAGTACTTTTAATATATATTTGAATACAGGTATTCAAATAAAAATGTGTGAGCGTATACATTCAAATAAAAAATTCCACAAATGGAATAACTGGTCTGAGCTCTTTGGATAATATGCATGTCAGGAGCAAAGCAGCATTTGCCTTTAGAATGAACATGTGTTGTAAACGGAGCAAGTGCTTTTATAAACAAAGTAACATTTCTAATAGCTACCATACTCCTATTTCATGATTTTATGTTACAAGAGGCCAGTAACTATTGCAATGTTCTTCAACCAAATGCCCTCTTTTGTCAGCAAGTAAATTCCTCTAAGAATGTCATGTGATCTTGCTGTTTGGTTCTGTGCACAGGGTAATCTCTCTCAGTGTTTAAATTGCACAACTGTCAGATACAGTATACCTTGAGGATCAAATCCCTTATGTCACAATATTAGACAATTATTTTTGGCTACACCATTGAATTTCCACTGCCCGAGGTGTCTCTTGTGTTCCAAATCAAGTCAAATTAAGAATGTATACACTAGCAAATTGAAGAAACAGATAAGCAGAAGCAGAAAAAACCAATAGGAAGATTATCCTTGTAATGTTTCATTAAGCAACTTCCATTAGGAAAGAAAAAAAAATCATTAATGCTAACCCATGTTTGAACTTAAAACACAAAATTCAAACTGATTCACACAGTGTGTCTCCACATGTAACCTATGCTTTTAGTAGTCACTTTTTGATACATGACAAGTATCATCTTGAATTTTATGTGAACTGATTCACAGAAGTCATTCAGCAAATTAATGTAGTTTTGCAAAATTAACAGCAAAGTAGGCATGCCGCCAAATGTCTAATGACAAATTGAAGGGTTTGGAGATGTGTCTGTCTATTTGCAGTATTGGAACTGTTTTCAAAACAAAAACACACTGAAAACAGTGCTGGCATGACAGGAGATGCAATCATTATGCAATTTTAATTGACAAATAATTCTATTTTTATGGGAATAAATTCACCTAGTCAATAACTGCATTATCATCTGTCATGTACTGGTTTCCCTTCCCATCTCAGGCGCCCTCTAATTTTGATGAATATGATCAAATGGATCTGGCAGCATCGTTGTATCTGGCAAGTCGAGGAAGGACCACAGTGAGTTGGAGGGAGAGGCAAGCAGGAGGGTGGTGATTTGTCACAGGGACGGAGACCGTCTTTAGCATTACCTGTTGTGCAGTTATTATCCTCCATTTATCTTCCGGCCCGAATATTCAGATTGGGCTGGTCCCATCCTTTCAGCAGGGTACTAAGCATCTCTCTAATTTAGCTCAGGTATACAAGGGGGTATATGTGTGGGGGGCGGAGACTGGGAAAATGAGAAACCTTTATCGATCTACATATAATTAATCTTCAGATGTTGGCTTTAAGCTACAGCATAATAGCCTCAGTGTATGGTCCACTTTCACATGCGGAGCAGCTGAAATGCAAAATGATCACAAATATGAACACACTCTAGCTAAGGGCAGGTTTTCCAATGGCAGCATTAAATATAAATACAATGGAGTATTGACATAATGTAGTAAGGTTCCCTCGCTATTAAAAGGCTTTGTTCTAAAGCGATCTGTGTACACAATGAGATGATGAACACAGTGCATCACATAGCTAAATTTAATATATGCAGGGGTATGATGTTTGCAATGCATGCATTTCAGCAGGTCCCATTAGTGCGCCTTTCCCCTCCAGTGAAAACAGAATGAACCACAGCCCCTTCTGGTTTGCATAAAGCAAACAAAATTAGATTTGCTTTGCTGAATTGAAACCCGCTTGGGATTGTGAGCCTCTCTCGGGGACAAATTACTTCAAACAATCCCTTTGTACCATAACAAAATCAAAAAATTCAGGCCAATCAACATGGCTCAAAACCCTTAACACAAGAATTAATAATACAACCTAGTCTATTTTTATTGCTTCTGCGCTACAGCTCCTTGTTTTAATGTAATTACACTTATTTGCCGTCCACATGTTAAGTAAGCTTGCATATGTTAACTAATGCGACATAAAACAACTTTCCTAATTTTACCATTGCTACAAGCATTGTTCCCCCTGGAATAAGATCCAAACATTGGACAAGTGGAACACTAATGTTATTAAATTAAATCTATTTTTAGATTCTTGATACATGAATATAGGCAAAATGTCAAATGTTTCTTCAGATAGGTGCAAAACCTGATTGACAATCAAATTAGTCTATTAAGAATATTGGTTTATGGAGTCTTAGTCACTTGATATGTCTTGGCTTTTAAAGCCCAGTCCCCTGCAGAAGAGAAGGGCACAGTCCTCTGTAAATATGGAATCTCTTAAATCAGGTATCTGGTCAATGACCACTTAAATTCAGCAGCTTGTGTTAGTAGCAAGATGATATATATTCCTACTGCTTTTAACACCTGAAAATCAACAGAGGTTATATGCTACTAAAACTTTCATCTGAACCACAAGTTTACTGACTTTTCTGATTTGAAATTTAGAATCTAGGGTAACTTTTTGCCTACTGCTTTTTTAAAACGTGTAGGTCAGATAGAATATTTGAGTTCACAAAGTCTTGGACTTTTGAGATCAAAAGCTTTTTTGTCCCCATTGCCTAGTCCAGCACGAACATAATCTCATCCTCAGGAAAAAAGAGTATGTCAAACATTTACACGTCAAGGGAGGTTTCATCTCATTGTTAAGAGGTGGTTAATTCTGTAGAACTTGAGGGAGCTTTGCCTGACGCTGACCAAGTACCTGAATAAAAAGTTGAAAAAGATCTGTCTTTAAGCAAAGGTTTATTTATGGAATGATTAGGCTATTAGACACAAATAACTTATCAATTTGGTTCAACAAATTGTCAATTTTGTTCCAAAGGTCATTTAGTCCTATTGTTTGCTAGTGAATAGATAAATAAATATGATTGACATATTTCTCCTCCTTCCTCCCAGCTGTGTAGATGCAATCTGAGTTTCTAATAGGAAACACACACACACACACACACACACACACACACACACACAATTATATAATCAAATGATTTATTAAAGGTCTCCTTATGTTAGCTCTTTCAAATTAGACATTCCTTTTAAATATGGCAGACAATTGATCAAAACAGTTAATCTCATCCAAAGGCCTTAAATTGGTTTTGTTTGGCAGAAGAGTCTGCAGTAAAGGTAAAATTAGAAGGCGTTTATATAGGATACAACTGCCACAGAGTCCTACCATTCTTCTTGTAATTAGACCATGTCTGACCCCTGAAAACACTTACATTTGAGACCTCCTGATTAGTCACTTATATTGGGATAACATAAATATTACACAAAATAGTTGAGACAGGGTATAAAAGTAGAATGAGGACACTAAGGTTTCTCCATATAAACCAAATCCAGGCCTGAAAGCTACAGGAGAATGTGTGTGTGTGTGTGTGTGTGTGTGTGTGTGTGTGTGTGTGTGTAATTCCTTTGCATCCCTCTTTGGAATCTGTTTCATGACACAGGTGGAGGAAGGGAAGAGAAAACCCAACGTCTGTGGGCACACTGACATGCTGCTTTGAAAGACCAGTCTCTGCTTCTTCAAGTCAAAATGTTAACAGCACCATTCTTCTAAAGAACAAGAGATGATGTCATTATTGCAGTTTTATTCATAAGACATAGGAATGCAAACTACCTCAGTTTTCTGCTATTTTTGCTTTCTATTATTTAGATCTTATATTAAGTCTTTGGATCCATTCCCAACCTATTGTGATTCTAATTTGATTTGTATACCATGGTCTTTCTCAGAGGTACTTTAAAATCTTAGATAAAAGAAAATGAATTAGCCGTATGTATGTGCCAGAGCAGCGAGAGCAGGGACGTAAGACCAGGGAGCTGAGTTTAGCTTCAGAAAGAACAATTAAGTGATCATACACCTACACTGTCTCCCCCTTGCCCCCTCACCTCACAAATCACACTTTTGTTCTCCAACCTTACCTCAGTGCCCCACTACTTTCTAGTGCAAGTGCCTGGTTTGGCCACCTAGCTCCCTTCCTATGACATCTAAGACTTTGGCTCAGTGCCTTAACTCTTCAGATCTTTGCTTTCTATCACTAAAGGAAGTACTTGCCCTCAATGGATTTTCTTAAATTATAAGATTATCTCATTGGAGGACTATATTGCATACTACATTTGTCACTATTATTTTCTTGCGCATCTTCTCCTGTCTCCTCCTAGATTGACTCTCTCTCTCTCTCACTCTCTCTCTCTCTTGGCTCACTGTTAGATAGACTGTTAGTCTAGCAAAGCAAAAGGCATCCTCCCTCAGATTAGAGGCTATGAGCCCTTGGTTGATTGTTTTCTTCTGATTCTGAGGAAGAGGAGACTGATGTTGATCTAGCAGAGCTGGGAGAAAGCTACTGGGACTTGCCCGAAGTGCTCAAACTGTGCCCTTGAGCTTTAGATTTTGGTCTGACATTCATTCAATGTATAGAATATTGCCATGGGTTGTGTAAAGGTGATATGGAAACTGAAGACATATTGGGCTTGAAGGCCAGATTAGGCCAGATTTAGGGCATTTCTACTGCTTCCTAGTAGGAAAGTTTACTTAACTCTGGTGACTTTACATGTACAATGGTAATAACAGCACTCACTTTGCAGGATCATTACAGGAATTAAGGTGGGATAATTTCAGGAACATAATAGGCATTCAATAAATTGTAGCGATTATATTTTTGATTGCCATGTAAAGCACGTAGTATAACACTTGGCAAAAAATTCATGATCAATAATTTCAGTTTCAGTCAACCATATCTTTCCTTGGTTTAACCAAATCATTAGAAAAACCTCAATAGACTTTAAATTTATAACTGACACAAATTAATATGTCAAAGAACTTTTCACATTCTAAATGGAGTCTTATTTTGGACAAATATTTTTATCTCATTATGAAAATGTCAACTAATTTTAATCTTAAAATTTATCAGTAAGTCCATAAAAGAAGTGAGCATCAAGATAAAGTCATTAATAATGACAACAGAAGCTAAATGCATTCATACTATTGCACATATAGACCACATAATTGCTCAGCAAATATTAAATGATTAATTAAAAATAAGAATAGTTGCGATGAACTCTCATTGTTTTGAATTAGAGCTGACATTTTCACTTTTCCATGTGGCAACTAGCACTGATTTCTGCCAGAGAAATTCCCTTCCTCCTTCCTCCCTTCCGTATGCCGTCTCTTCCTTCTCCCTTCATGCTGCCCTGGAAAAGTATAGTCATCAAGACAGTGTGGTTAGCATGAAGACGGATGTACAGAACAATGAAACAGATAGAGTCCAGAAACAGAACCACAGATATATCGTCAATTGGCTTTCGGCAAAGGTACCAAAGCAATTCAGTCAGAGAAAGAACAGTTTTTCAATGTGTGGTGCTGTAATAGCTGGATTTTCTTATGGGGATAAAATGAACGTGGACTTCACCCTATGTACAAATGTAACTAAAAACTTGTTATAGACCTAAAAGTAAGAGCCAAAGCCATGAAACTTAAAAGAAAACACAGGAGAAAATCTTGCATCCTTGGGATAAGAATTTCCTAGAGAGGACACAAAAGCCACAAACTATAAACAAAAACATGATTCATTGTGCTTCATTAAAATTAATAAGTGCTGCTTTTCAAAATACATAGATCAGAAAACCAAGAGGCGAGGCATGGACTTGGCTTTGCAATATAGATATTTGCAGTACATATACCTGATGGAGGACTTTGTCAAGTTTTATAAAAGTTATTACAACTCAATAATATGAAGATAACCCAAATAGAAAGTGGGTAAAATATTTAACAGATTTTCACAAAGGAAAATACATAAGTGATCAGTGAGCATATGAAAAGATGCTCAACATCAGTAGTTTTCAGGAAAACAAAGATTTAAGAGCAACTAGCATTCTCATACAGTGCTGGTAGGAGTGTAAAATGGCATTATCACTTTGGAGAATTATTTGTCAATTTCTTACAAAGGTTAATGTGCACTTCACATATGACCCAGCAATTTTACTACCAGTCATTAGCTAAGAGAAATAAAAACAATGTCTATACACAAATGTTGATAAGAACTTTATCCATAATAACCCAAATCTGGAAATAATCTTAAGTGTCCATTAACCTGTGAATGGATAAACAAATCTGGTATATCCGAATAATGGAATACTATTCATCAAGAAAAAGGAACATGAAGAAATGACTCTCAGCAACATTCTGCTTAGCAGAAGATTCAGACAAAAAAAAGGAATTGTATGATTCCCTTTATATGAAATTTGAGAATAGGCAGCTCTATAGTGATGGAAAGCAGATCACTGGTTATATGGGAGCTGGGCCATTGGAGAAGGAATGGACTATAAAGAGGTGGGAGGGAATTTTGGTGAGTGTTGGAAATGTTTAAATCTTGATTGTGGTAGTGATTATAGAGTAGTGTACCTTTGCAAAACTCATTAAACTTCATACTTGAAATGGGTTCATTTGACTGTATGCAAATTAGATTTCAATAAAGGTGATTGTTTTTAAGTAGCAAATATCTGAATGCATGAAACATTGGACTATTTGGCTACTACTATAATACTATTATTGTGAAACCAATTGCATGTGTAATTTCAAATGGCAGAAAGTATTTCTCTTAGGAAAAATTACATTTTGAAAATTTCACTGCTAAAATAATGATTTGGAGTTTTTGTGGTTGATTTAGGAATTTGTTTCTAACTGTAGACTCTTGTTCTGGTCTTATAATTTATTTTCCTTTGGCAAGTCAGTTAACTTCATCAGACCTTGATTTCTTACACTGTAGAATGAAAGACCTGGACAATATTCAGATTTTTTTTTAAGATTTTATTTATTTGAGAGGGAGAGAGAGAGAGAGAACGTGCATATGAGTGGGGATGGGGGGTAGGAGCAGAGGGAGAGGAAGAGGGAGAAGCAGACTCCCCTGCTGAGCAGGGAACCCAACTCAGGGTTCAATTCCAGGACCCTGGCATCATGTCCTGAGCTGAAAGCAGACGCTTAATTGACTGAACCACCCAGGTCCCAATATTCAGATTTAATACAAAATTATTTAGCACTGACTCTAAGCCCAGGCACTATGCTAGGTGGCCTTGCATACTTTATTTCCTTCAACTATTGCTCTTACATGTCCCTCCACATTAAAACAATAAAGTTTTAGGAGTTTCAACTTTTTTGTTTTCAAAGAAAATTGCTCTACCCAAAAACACTAGTTTGGTTACATTACCTACCAATCCTGCTAGCATTAGAGAACTTCTAAATTTTATCATGAAGTAAAATCTGATTCAATGTACCTAGATGAACATTTACTTTGAATTCACCTCCAATAGTTGAAATGAATAAAGTTTTAAGTTTTCAGGTCAGGTCCCAGTAAGCTTTAGTTTTCTGAGCAGCCACAGAATTCTCCCACTGATAGAATTTGACTCCATGTATTCAACTTCAAAGTCTAGGGCAGGAAAAGAAGCCTACTTATCAACCCCAGGGCATAAAAGAGCTTCTTCCAGAAGCACCGAAGAGTTTCAGTAAAGAAGTGTGGTAACCACATGCTTCAAAACATGCAGATATAACTCAGTGTCCCCCACGGGTTTTCATCCAAGGAGAAGGAATTAGAACAGAACCCCCTGGGAAGAAAACTATTTAAAAGAAGAAAATGCTCTATTGGATTCAGTGAGTATAATGCAATTATTATAATACAGAGCAGTGACTCTCAGAACGTACAAGTAGATGGCAATCAGGAATGTAAACTTTTGTTAGTTTTGGACACTGGAACCCCTCAGGTTTTTCTTTTCAGATTTATATCTGGTGTTCCTATCTCTTTGAGTTTGTCTTTCTCTCCCAGAGGACTCAGCATATCCTATTAATCTGTTTTTTCATCTGGCACTAACTTTCCCCTCAGTTTGTTCTTTTGTTGCTGTTGTTATTGTTGTTATTGTTTATAATAGTCTCTATTAGAGAAATAATAGCTGCTCATTAAGAAAATCAGAAAATATAGATGAGTAGAAGTAAAAACAATATGCTTATAGTTATTGACAGCCCATCTATAAACCCACCACCCAGATATCATTGTGATAATAGTTAATGTTTTATTGTGGATATTTCTTGGCTTTTTCTTTGCATATTTACATAAAAGTGGAAACAAATGACAAAGGACTTAACAGATAACATAAGGAATAGAAGATAACTAAAAAGTAAAAAAAGATGAAAAATAAAAAGCAAATCTCCAAGGAGTATCCTTAGAGAGATTTGGAAAGATATTACATCCATAAAATAATAATGAATGATGTAAATAAGCTATAATTATAGGACAAGAACTTTGGGAAATCTAAAATACGATTGATGAAACAAAAAATGTGACACGAGGTTTGGAAGATAAAGTTGAAAAAGTATTTCAGAAACTTAAACCCAAAGACAAGGGAATGAAGATATGAGAAGAAACAAGAGTCACTTAGAATGTCTATGTTCTATGAATGGGAGTTTTATAGAGAGAGAAAAGCAAAAAGTAGAGTGTAGGAAGTCATAAGAATCATTCATTCATTCTTTCACTCATTCAGGCACTCTTACCATATACTTAGCCGTGTTTAGGTATTTGAAATACAGTAGTGAACTAAACATTCAAAATTCCTGCCTCATGAAGCTTTTTTTTTTTTTTAAGATTTTATTTATTTATTTGACAGGGACAGATCACAAGTAGGCAGAGAGGCAGGCAGAGAGAGAGAGAGAGAGAGAGAGAGAGAGAGAGGGAAGCAGGCTCCCTGCTGAGCAGAGAGCCCGATGCGGGACTCAATCCCAGGACCCTGAGATCATGACCTGAGCCGAAGGCAGCGGCTTAACCCACTGAGCCACCCAGGCGCCCCCCTCATGAAGCTTTTCAGTGGGGGAGAGGGTACATGGTGGGAGGGACAAAAAATTAATCATAAAAGTATATTATATTCAGATAGCGATTAGTGTTGTGAAAAAAGAAAATTAAGCAGGTAAGGAGAATAGGAGCCCTTGGGGGAGGAGGAGGAAGACTACAGTTTTATAAAGAATCAGCATGGACGTCTTCCTTGATAAGGTGACATCGAAACTGAAAGAGATGAGAAAAGGAGATGTGCAGGCACCTGGAGAAAGAGAGTTTCAGGTAGAGAAATCAACAAGTATAATATAAAAACTCTGGAGCTGGAGACAGCCTGTGATATTCAATGAATAGCAGTGTGGGGTGGAGTGGAATGAGCAAGGTGGGCATTTATAAGAGAAGGTATGAGGACCCAGACCTTGTAGCCACAGTATAGCCTTACTTTGACTTTTAACTTGAGAGAAATGAGAAGCAGTTGCACAGGTTTGAGGGTAGTGACATTACACTGGCATGTTTTAACAGGTTTGTTCTAGTTGCTTTGTTGAGGATAGACTGTAGGAGGATAAACAGATCACTGAGAAGTCCACGACAATAATCTACATGAGAAATGATGGTGGCCAGACCATGGTGGCAACAGTGGAGGTACTGAGAAGTGGTTGATTCTGAATATATTCTCACTTTCGCAGTGAGTGAGAAGTTGAAGGGAATTGCTGGAGAAGAGGTTGAATATGTGCGAGAGATTTTGGCAGTGACTGACTAGGAGTCCCAGGAGGAGGGTTCCAAAAGTTAAAAGAGGATGATGATGAATGAAGGAAGTGTTCTGCATCATGTATTGATTAGCATTTGGGAGGTGGATGAACAATAATCTGGATGGCTCTGGAAGCTCATTGTCTGCTTCTATTTGGTGGCCCAGAAGATAGCTGGCTCTGCAGCTCTGAGCTCAGGTGTGGACCAGGAGGCTTTGTGGGAGCTCCTGGGCTGCCTGTGAGCAGACTCTGGCCTCCAGAATATACACTCCCTAGTATCTTGCCCTAGCCTAGAGATCCCTTGAAAAATTTATTTCTTAGAGAAAAGAGATATTTCCTACTCTGCCTTAGGCTAACCTATAAATATGAAACATGAGGTGCTGGCAGGGTTTATTCTCAGTCTTGGATTATTCCCAGTATATGTCCAGCCTGCTGGCTGACAAAGACCTCTCTGAGCTGGGACCCTGGCCATGGAGCATATAACATTTTTGCCTGGCAAGAAAGAATGACAGCTTGAGGGAATATATGTTTTGTTAAGTTTTTCCCCAATTAGCCCCATATTATAAACTGTGCCAGTTAGCTCTAGTGGTGTGTGTCTGTGACTTCTTTACATTCTAGAGATAAAGGGTGACCCGGGAATACTCAGCTTCTTGTGGTGACTGAGAGGAGAGATAACAAAGTGAGATGAGTCCTTGATATCAAGGCAGAATGTGATGGGGAGGTTGTTAGTGTCCGGGTGCTAGTGGGGTTGGGAAGACTGAGGTCTCACCCGGAGCATACAAAATTCTGGGTTTTGACTCTTCTTGATAGAGGTGTGAAGGCTGTGGTGGGGAACATCATCATAAATAATAGGAGAGATTTCTTTCCAAAACTGACAATACTTATCAGCAGATTAAAATGGCCCATCAAGTACCTGGTTCAATAAATGAAAAAAGGACTGCATCTAGACATCACAAGTGTGATAACAAAGATAAAGAAGGAATTTTAGAAAAGTAGGTCTCTTATAAAAGGATGAGAAGTCATAATGGGAAAATAATTCATTAGCCACACTGAAGACTAGAAGTCAAGTGAGAAACTTCCAAAGATTGATAAAAATAAATTGCACTTAAATTTTACAATCAACCAAACTGTCTCTTTATTGTAAAGGTAGAATAAGACCATTCTGACAACCTTTGGCCATTTACTTCCAATACACAACTTCTTACAAAATGACTCAAGTAAAATGTGTCAGGAAGCAATAACAAAAAACAAGCCATGGGATCCAGGAAATGAGGAGTCCTATCCAGAAAAAAAGAGGTGGAAACTGCAGAATGATGCCATGTATGAGGCCTGAGTAGACACACAGGACCCCAGGAAAATGTGCAAGTTGTGATACTGTCTTTCAAAATTTACAACTTACAGAGAACATGAAGTCAGGCAATGTGAGGGTAGGGGAACGGACATTGAAAAAGCACAAGAAAAATAAAAAGATTTACAGAAGAAGGAATGTATTACAAGTACACTCTTTGGCTGTACAGTAAACAATATTAAAATATTCATTAAAATATAAACACTAACTAGTGTTTATCTGATTTTAGAATCAGACTATGGACAAAACAAGGCAGCCTTAATTATAGTTGCTGAATAGAATGTATATGTTAGCACTACAAATGTACTAGAGGAGAGAAAATTATCAGCCAAAATGGAACTGAGGAGGTCACATGAGAAGGCATGTTCCAGAAATAATACCTCACCATGTAGGGACTAAAACGATATCATCTAGAGTTGATAAAAACAAGGATTAGAAGTGTAAGTACATTACTATAAATTACAAAGTAAGTATAGAGGAGATAAATATAGTGCCATGACTACATTTAAGAGGGAGAAGAGCTGAAATGGAATAAATGAAGGAAGCTCTCCTTTTTCCTAACAGATGATTAGTTCATAATGTCCAAAACTGATCGTTAGAAAACTAGTACTACAAAGCTGTTGTTACAAGATTTGATATGGATACAAACAAAACAAAACGAAACAAAACAAAATGAAACAAAACAAAACTTGAAGTAAAAACTTATGTAAGAGTTAGACCTGGTTCCCACTGCGAAGTACAATGAGGGGGTTATAGTTTTTCACTATGATGTATTCTCTATTACTTAAATTGTTTTATTTATTCCATATATGGAACTTGTTTGCTAAGAATTTTAATTACTAAAAGTATAAAGTAAAAATTATTCTGATAGATTTCTGTTTCCTACTCAACAAATACTGTCACTTTATCAAGTGTCCCATGTAGGTGACGGTCATCCTCTCCAAGAAGGCAGGGGCCAGGAGTGATGGCTGTGGGAGGACCGGGGCATTGAACTGAAGGATCCAGGGAACACAGGCTGGTGGTAGGGCTGAGGCCCAGGAGGCTCACATTTTTCCAGGGAGTAGTCTATGGTTCTTGATGTAAGTATGGAACATGGTTATATCTGTCAGAGAGCACAACACTCACCTTTTATGAATGCCAACATAATGAACATAATGAAGTGGATGAGGTTAATAAAACATTATGCAATTCCTCCAGAAAAAAATATCATATTTCATAAGGTGCATAAATATTATAGCAAGAGCCCAAAAAAGATTTAGCTATTATTTTGAATTCTGTAAATTGCCTTTGGATGCTCTCTGATCAAGGGCCAGATATCGATTTTCTCCAGCTTTCTTGATATTTCTTGGTGAAGATCTCACCAATAAATTCAACTTTATTTTTTAAAATAAGCTTTTTGTTTTAGATTTACAGAAAAGTTATGGAAATTGTGAAAAGAATTCTCATATAGCCCACACATAGTTGTGAATACCTTGTATTAGTGTAATACATTTATTACATAGAATATCATCAAATCTATACTTTATCCAGATTTCATTAGTTTTTATGATAATGCCCCTTTTCTGGCCCAGGATCCCATCCAACATACACATTTAGTTGTCAAACCACATTTAGTTTTCTCCTTATACTTCTGTGGGCTATGGCAATTTCTCAGACTTCCCTTGTTTTTGATGATCTTGGTAGCTTTCAGGACTGTCGGTTAGGTTATTTCACAAGTTGTGCCTCAGCTGGGATTTGTCTGTTGTTTTTCTCGTGATTAGACTGGGGTTATGGAAAGACCAAAGAGGTAAGTGCCATTCCCATTACATTATATCCAGGTTACATGTAATCAACATGACTTACCACTGTTGATGTTGACCATGATTGCCTGGCTGAGATCTTTGTTGTCAAGTTTCTCCACTATAAAGCTACTCTTTCTCTGTCCTTTCCATACCATGTTATTTGTAAGGAAGCTACTATGCGTGGTTCTAGATCATTATGCAGTAAGCATCTTTGCCACAAGTCTTTCACTGCAAGAATTTTCAAGGCAGACCTTTTCACCACAAAACTAATTGGCCGCAAGGCAATTCCACCATAAAAAATTAAAAAAAAAAAAAAAAAAGCTTTTTGGTTTCATTTCTCCATTAATACATTACTCCATTTTTATATTACCTGATATTACATAAATCTTAGCCTTCATGATGGTGTATATAGTGGCAAAGAGTTTTGAACCCACATTTCCCATAGAATTTTGGAACATTAATCACTGGACATGTGACAATATGCCAAGAGCAAACAACAGTGCAGAAGGCTTTCACAGTGCTCTACAAAGCTCAGTTACAAATGTGCACCAGAGTATTTGACAACTGGTATCTCTCTTAATGAAGGAAGACCCTTATTTAAAAAAGGAAAAAGTGTGAAGTCAAATGAGGTGATGAATCCAAAAGTAAATTAAAAAAAAAAAGGGTAATGCTTGGAACAAAAAACTTTAAAGACAAGTCCTCAGATACAGTCCACAAAATAAAATCTGTTATTTGTCCAGTATTGCTAGGAATCTCCACTATACATGTTGAATATATTCAAGTACTTTGTATTTTGCAGCAAAGTCTTTTTAATTTTATTCATTTTTTCATGTTTCATTATGTCCTTTTTAATGAATGTCCCTCTTTTATTTTTTGTGATCTTTATCTCTTAAAGCAAAATTGCCTTATGGCCAATTAGTTTATGTGGTGAAAGCGCTTGAGGCAAAGAGTCTCACAGTGAAAATACCAGCTAAGACTACACACAGCCTACTTACGGAGTGGGGAGTTATGCTTCACCTCCTTGACAGTGGAATAGCTACATAAATTATTTAGAATTTTTCCACACAGGAGACTTACATATTCTTACCCACTTATTTATTCAAACACATTTATATTAGTATGGACTCGTACATATTTAGTTTATACTTTGGGTTCTAACTCAGTATTACTTAATTTTTTTTTGCTCCAGTGGTCCTGGCTCTGGCCATTGATAGTTCTTTCATCTGGCACTTATGTCCCTTTGACATACCCCATCCTTTTGTTTTTGGAACATTTCCTTATTTTCTGTATTATTACAGGATGCCAGGTTCATGTTGTATGATGTTAACTGTAGGTTTTCATAGATACTGTTTATGAAGTGCAGGAAGCTCCTTTTATTTTTAATTTTTAAAGTAAACTTTATTTTTAGAGGAGTTTTAGGTTTATAGAAAAAATTGATCAGACTGTAGAGTTCCTATATACATCCTCTCCCCAATACACACTCTCTTCTATTATTAGTATTTTGCATTGGATACATTTGTTGTAACTAATGAACCCATAGGACACATTGTCATTAACCACAGTCCAGTTGTACAGTTCTATGGGTTTTGAAAAATGCATAGTGACATGTATCCATCATTACACTTTCACACTAAATAGTTTCAACACCCTAAAAAATCCCCGATTTGTCACATACTTATCCTTCCCCTCCTTGTCCTCAAACTGTTGACAATCACTGGTCTTGTTACTATTTCTGTAGTTTTGCTGTTTCCAAAAGGCCATATAGTTGGAATTGCGCAATATATAGCTTTTCATTTTGATTTTTTTTAAATTAAGTCTCAATTTGAACTCACAACCTGAGATCAGGTGTCACATGCTCTATTGACTGAGTCAGCCAATCACCCCTAGTATATAGCTTTTTAAAACTGACTTCTTTCATTTAGCAATATGCATTTAAGATTTCTCCATGGTTCTCTATGGCTTGATTGCTCATTTCCATTATTGTTGAATAATGTTCCATTATGTGAATGTACCTCACTTTATCCATTCACCTACTGAAGAGCATCATGGTTGCCTCCAGTTTAGGTGATTAAGAATAACCCTGCTGCAACTCAATGTGCAGTTTCTTGAATAGACATGTTCTCATCTCCATTGTTAAGTACCCAGGAGCATGGAATGGATCACTATTGTGAGACTGTGTTTAACTTTGCAAACAAACAAACAAACAAACAAAACCCTGCCAAATCATTTTCCAAAGCAGTTGTGCTATTTTGCATTCCCGCCAGCTATGAATGAGCTGTCGTTCCACATCTCACCATTATTTGGTAATGTAAGTTTTTTGGATTTAGTCAGTGTAATAGGTGTATGGTGGTATCTTGTTATTCTTTCATTTATAATTCCCTAGTAACATATTACTTTGAATATTTTTTCATATGTTTATTTACTCTCTATACATTTTTAATGGTGAGGTGTCCAGATCTTTTGCCCATTTCTAATTGGACTGTTTCTTGTTTTTATGAAATTTTGAGTCTGTTGTGTGTTTTGGATATGTCCTTATCAGATATGTTTTACAAATATTTTCTCCCAGTGGCTACTTCTAGTTTTTTTAAAGATCTTAAAAATCATAAATTGATGAATTTTGTTGAATGCTTTTTCTGATTTTGATATATATCTTATGCAATCTGTTAATATTATAAATTATATTGATTGATTTATGATTGTTAAACCAAACTTTTATGCCTGAAACAAACCCCACTTGACTGTAAAGTATTATCCTGTTTACATATTGCTGGATTAGATTAGCTAACATATTGTTAAGTATTTTGCATCTATGTTCATTAAAGATATTGGCCTGCAGCTTTTTTTTTTTTTTCTTGTGATGTCTTCAGCTGTTTTTATATCAAGTTAATGCTGGTCTCCTAAAATGAGTTAGGAAGTGCTCCCTCTGCTTCTATTTTCTGTAAGAGACTGTGGAGAACCTGTATTATTTCTTCCTTTAAACATTTGGTAGAAATCAGCAGAAAAACCATGTGGACTTGGCGCTTTCTTTTTGGAAAGATTTTATTTATTTATTTAAAAGATTTTATTTATTTATTTGACAGACAGACATCACAAGTAGGGGCTCGATCCCAGGACCCTGAGATCCTGACCTAAGCTGAAGGCAGATGCTTTAACCATTGAGCCACCCAGGCGCCCCTCTTTTTAGAAAGATTTTAAACTACTAATTCTAATATAGAGCTATTTGTGTTATCTTAAATGAGTTTTATTAGTTTGCATGTTTCAAGAAATGAGTCCATTTCATCTAAGCTAACAAATGTGTGGGTATACAATTATTTCTATTATTCCTTTATTATCCTTTTAAGGTCTGTGAGATCATTTCTGGCAGTGATAATTTGTGTTTTTTTCTTTTTATCTTGATTAG
Organism: Enhydra lutris kenyoni; assembly: GCF_002288905.1. Lineage (NCBI taxonomy): Eukaryota > Metazoa > Chordata > Mammalia > Carnivora > Mustelidae > Enhydra > Enhydra lutris. Next base: position 16,293,414 of record NW_019154142.1, read on the forward strand.
ATTGACTAGATGCTTATTGATTTTAATTGATTTTTTTCTAAAGAACTCTTAGCTTTGTTAAATTTTTGTTTTCCTGTTTATACTTTGTTGATTTCTGGTCTAGTTTTTATCCTTTTTTTCTTCTGCCAGCTCAACTAGCCCTTCTTGCTCTGGATTCCTAGATGAAACTTAAGTTGTTGATTTTAAAGCTTTTTTTTTTTTTTTCCTAATTTATCAATTTAATGGTATATATTTCCCTCAAAGTACTGCTTTTGCTGCATCTCACACATTCTGGTAAGTTATATTTTTATTTTCACTTGGACAAAAATATTTTTAAATTTTGCTTGAGGTTTCATCATTGACCCTTAGGTCATTAAGAAGTGTGTCATTTAATTTTGAAATAATTGGGGATTTTTCAACCTTCTTTCTATTATTCATTACCAGTATAATTCCATTGTGGTCTGAGAATGTACTTTGTATGATTTATAATTTATAAATTTGTTAAATTGTGATTTATAGCCTAGAAATGTGGTAAGTCTTTGTGAGTGGTCCACGCGAGCTTGGACTATTCTATAAATGTAAATTAGATCAAGTTGACTGCTGGTGCTGTTCAGGTTATTTATAACCTTACTGATTTTCATCCTGCTTAACCTATCAATAGTTGACAAAAAAGTTTTGAAGTTTTTTACTGTAATAGAAGATTTGTTTATTTCTCTCTCCAGTTCTATCAGTTGTGGGCTTATCTATTTTAATGCTCTGTCGTTAACTATATACATACATTTGCTGAGTCTTCTTGGAGAATTGACCTCTTTATTACTATGTAACACCTCTCTTTATCTCTGAATCTTCATTGTTCTAAAGTCTGCTTTGTCTGATATTAATGTATCTTCTTCACCTTTTAAAAATGTATTTGTGATAGTATTTTTCTTCATCTATTTACTTTTAACCATCTGAGTCTTCATATTTTAGGTGATTTTTTTCAAAGACAGTATATGTATTGTCATTTTTAAAAATTCACTTTGACAATGTCTGTCCTTTAATTGGTGTGGTTAGCTATTCACACATAAAGTGATTCCATAGGTGGATTTGTACCATATTTGTAACTTTGCATTTGTTACATTTCCTCTTTGTTTCCTTTTTTCCCTTCTCTATCTCTTCCTTCTTGGTTTATATTGAATAATTTATATGATTTGTTTTATATCCTCTCAGAGTATCATTTATACTTTCTTTTAAAAATTAGTATTGGTACTGCTGTTTACATTATATGTTTTTAAGTAATCTAAGTTTACTTTCGTATAACACTGTAGTACTTCAGTGTTCCCAATTTCTCTCTCATCCCTTGTGACATTGCTCACATTAGTTTTACTTATTTATATGTTACAGTTACCAAATACATTGTTACTATTATTGCTTTAAACAATTATGTTTTAGATAAATTAAAAATAAGGAAAAGATTTCATTTTACCTTTAATCATTCTTTCTCTATGTTCCAACATTAGTTTTTTTATTTTTTGAAGATCCATATTTTTTAACCAATGATATTTTTTTCTGCCTAAAGACCTTTTAATTTTTTTTAATAAGGTAGATATACTATCAATAAATTCCTTCAGATTTTACCTGACAAATCTTTATGTCTCCTTTCATTTTGAAGAATAATTTTGATGTATTTATAATTCTAGGTTTGTAGTTTTTCTTTCAACATTTTAAAGATTTCTCTGCACTCTCCCTTGCTTGCATTTTTCTGATGAGAAGTCTATTTTCTCCCCTATGTACCTTCCTTTACAATTAAAGGGTTGGTTTTTTTTTTTCATTTTTGTTTTCTTCAAAATTTTGTCTTTGTTTTTGATCATCTGTTTCTGTATGCAGGTCTCTGTATGCATCTTTATTTTATTTACTTTTTTTAAAAAAAAGATTTTATTTATTTATTTGACAGAGAAAGACACAGTCAGAGAGGGAACACAAGCAGGGGGAGTGGGAGAGGGAGAAGAAGGCTTCCCGTTGAGCAGGAGCCTGATGCAGGGCTCAATCCCAGGATCCTGGGATCATGACCTGAGCTGAAGGTAGAAGCTTAATGACTGAGCCACCCAGGCTCCCCTATTTTATTTACTTTTATATTTTTGGTAGATAACTTGTTTGGTTTTCTCTGAGCTTCCTGCATCTATTGTTTGCTGCCTGGCATTAGTTTTGAGAGTTTTCAGTCATCTTTAACTTCAGATATTTAGTTGTCTTTTTTTTCCTCATCTGGTATTTCAATGACACATATGTTATAACTTTTAACATTGTCCTGCTGTTTTTGAATGATGTTCTATTCCTCTTTTTATTTTCTTCTTTTTTTAGTTCTTTTTTTCTTTGCATTTCAATTTGGGCAGTTTCAATTGACCCAGCTTCCCATTCAGTCATTCTTTCCATAGTTCTGTGGAGTCTACTGGTGAGTCTGTTGAAGGTACATTTCATTTCTGCTACTATGTTTTGATTTCCAGTATTTCCTCCATATTTTTTCTTAGAGTTTCAATCTCTCTGCCTACATTACCCATCTATTCCTGATTCTGCTCTACTTTTTCTTTATTAGAATCCTTAACATATTAATTATAGTCATTTTTAATTCCTTATCTGATAATTCCACTATTTATGTCATATTTGAATCTGGTTTTGATACTTCAAAATGTGTTTTCCTCTTGCCTTTTGGCAAAACTTGTAATTTTTTGTTGAATCCATACATGCAGTTTTCGATAATAAGAACTGAGGGAAATATGCCTTTAGTGTGAAGCTTTATGTTAATTTGGCTAGGAGCTGATCTGTGTTGTATATTAATTACAGTTAGATGGTGGCGGCTTCAAATTCTTCTCGTGTCTTTGTTTCTGTCTTCTCTTTGGCTTTGGGGTTTTCTATCTATTGCTTTAGGAGAATGTCTGCCTTGCATTTCTTCCAGCTGTTATGAAACTGGAATGTATTTCGCTCAGTGGTACAGTGGGGCCAGGAAGCATTCTACATCTTCTGATTATGTCTCAGAGCTGAGGCCTACACAACTGTTTCTGTTTCTCTTCCAGTGGAATAGTATTTCCTTTTCCCTCTACTCCTCTCCCTGGATTCAGTGCTCCCAATCTATTTCCTTGAAGCCCTGTACTCCACTTACTCTTTCCTTTTTCTTTCCCCCTTTACATCAAGTGAGACAGAAAGGCCTTGGGAAGAGGTGTAAACAGAGTAGGGGTTAATTATCTTTTCCCCACTGGGATAAAGTTTCAGAATTGTGCTGTGACCATGCTCGTTTTCCTGGAGAGCAGGTTTCTGTGATGGAGAAGGTTCTTGGTATAAGTCACATTTTTTTGCAGATCCTTGCAGATCCTTCTCCAAGGAGAAGTCCTTGGAAGGAAAACTTAAGAAAGTGCGGGGTTTCAATGAAACTGGACCCATAGGAGTTCTCATTCTTACCTAGTCCAGTTCAGCCTTCAGCAATTTGTGAAAATTATCTCAAAGTGTTCTGACCAGTTTGTGGCTCCCACTGCTCTTCTTCCAGGGAAGCAGATCTCCGGTCATATCTCTCTGGATACACCTGTCTCTCCAGATTTTGAGGTGGTGATTTGCCCTGGGACCTCAGCTCTCTGAGGGGTCCAACAAAAGTTATTGACATTCAGAATATCTAGCTTTTTTTTTTTTTTTTTTTTGATTGTAAGGATAAATGCAGCAACTTTCAAGCTCGTTACATGTTGGATCTGAAACTGGAAATATCTCTCAACTCTATTTCTAATTATAAAAGTATAGTTTGCTTAAGAGAGGAAATATCCAGACAAGAAAAAAATAGCCATAATTTACTAACAAATTATGTGGGTAGACAATCCTTTACCACCTCACTAATTCCTTCTAGGAATTATTTGCCAGCCTCTGTATACATAGAGCTCCCAGTTTATGTGAGTGGACCATTTCCTAACTGACCTTTGCTCACTGGGAGGTTATGGTTATGGTGATGGTTAGAAGGGAAGTCTGACCTCTGAGCACGTAAGGCTCTTTACTTCTGTTGACATAATGTCAAATACACAGACATTTGGAAAGAGTCTAAATATTAATTAATATACTTCTCCAGTTTTGATTGAGGTATTTGACCTTAGCCTTTCTCTTAGTTCTTCTCACAATTTTCTTCCATCTAATGTTAAATATAGGTCTTAATATATTTTTCTACAAGGAGCAAATAAACATTCATGTATGAATGAATAAATATGTTAGCTACTATTATACCAGTAGCTCCACTTTGCTATTTTTACATAAAAACTTGAATGCTGATATTGCTATAAATAGTAGCTACAAATGAATTTTGGGTGCATCGCTGGCAGGTTTCTGGTATACAAATGAACATGACTTGCAAATAGCAATTTTACAGTTTCCACATATGGAAATTCAGTTCTGTGTATAATATTCTGCTTCAAGGTTTAGACCAAGTATGCAGAGCAATGTTCATTCACACAACTTTGAAAAATGTGTTTGCTTAGCTATTTCAGTTTCTTCTGTGGAAGGGTCCCAATTGCATCAAGCATTATGTGTGCTGAGTTCAAGGTTGCTATGCTCAAAGAGATCAGGACAAATTTGGATCCAGTTCAATTCTAGACGGGCTTTTCTGACGGTCCCTCATCACCGAGTTCAAAGCAGAAGGATCTCTTACAGGTGATTTCAAGGCTGGAGTCCAACAGCTTGGAACCATTGCTGAAAAGCTACAGCCAACCTCATACTGCATTTCTCAGCCCCCACCGCTTCTAAGAGGTGCCATGTGACTTGTGCCTGACAATGAACTGTGAGCAACAATTATGTGAGTCCCTTCTGAACCAAGTGGATATTCTCTGTGCATACTTTCTTTCCTTCTCCCCCTCACCCCATCTCGGGACAGACTTGAAAAACTGCATGACGGTTGTGTCAAAAGACAGTAGGGACATCATTTCCTGAAAAACAACAAATTGAGGAAAGCTGCTCATCAGCTAGAAGCACTATATTGCTTTTTATATAAATGAGAATAAACTTCACTGCGTTGAGGGTCTGAATTTGTGTAGTGTATATGCTAACAGTTAGTATTACCCTACAGAAATTATTACTAGAAGTGATGAGCTGTTTGAACAAATACTGGCTGTATCCCACCTGTATTGCATTGGAACAAACTGATTTTTCCTAGTTTTATTGACATGTAATTGACATATACCACTGTATAATTTTAAGGTAAATAACATAATAGTTTTACATATATTGTGGAATGATTACTACAATAAGCTTCATTAGCATCCATAGCTAACATCAATACAATTTAAAAAAAAAACTGAAAAAAAAAAAAAAGAAAAAATTATTTCCTTGTGAGGGAAAGTCCTGGGATTTATTACCGTAACCACTTTCCTATATATCTTGAAGCTACTAACTGTAGTCATTGTTTTTATGTTATATCCCTAATACTTATAACTGGAAGTTTTTGTCTTTTGGCCACTCTCCCCAAATACTGCCCCCCAACCTTTGTTTAGTACATATCTAGTCTTTTTTCTATGATTTTTTAAAATTACTTGAATAAGTGAGATCATACAGTATTTGTCTTTCTCTGTCTGCCTATTTCACTTAGCATAATGCCCTCAAGTTTCTTCCATGTTGTTACAAATGGCAGTTCCCTCATTTTTTATGGATGAATAATATTCCATCATCTGTGTGTATATCACAATTTCTTTATCCATTCATGCATCAATGGACATTTAGGCTGTTTCTATGTCTTGGTTATTATAATAAATGTTGCTATGAATGTAGGGGAACTGGTATTTTTTAAGTGAGTATTTTTATTTCTTTTAGACATATTCCTAGGAGTTGGATTCCTGGATCATATGGTAGTTCAATCTTTAATTTTTTTTTTAAAGATTTTATTTATTTGACAGAGATCACCAGTAGGCAGAGAGGCAGGCAGAGACAGAGGTGGGGGGAAGCAGGCTCTCTGCCGAGCAGAGGAGCAGAGGAGCAGAGGAGCAGAGGAGCAGAGGAGCAGAGAGCCGGATGCGGGGCTCGATCCCAGGACCCTGAGATCATGACCTGAGCCGAAGGCAGAGGCTTAACCCTCTGAGCCACCCAGGTGCCCCACAGTCTTTAATTTTTTAAGGATCCTCTACACTGTTTGGAATAAACCACTTTAAAGTGTGTTGGCCTTGATTTACAGCTGCCAGCATCTGCCCGTCTTTGTATGAAGACTAAGTCCTTTGTGCCCACAGATATGGCAGACTGGAAGCCAGACAGAATTAATGCCCAGTAGACTTCAACCAATGGCTAGAGGGAATTTGTCTTTACATATTTATGTATTTGCTGGTGGAAATTGACAATACTGAAGCCATTTCACTGTGCACCAAATTTCATGCTCCTCCTCCCACAAGTAGAGTTATTGCTTCTTTTCCCCCCCTGGCAAGAGTTAGAGAGAACTCAGAGTCCCTATGGCATGACAGAGCAACCGAGTGGAAGGAGCCTGAGTCTATGTTTCACCATGTTGAGTTAAGCCACTCACTAACCAGAGACTATGGCATTATTATGGGAGGAAGTAGTAAACTTACACTGGATTAAGCTTATGAGATTTTAGAAATTCAATTCTGATAGCAGTTAGTTCCACTAACAGATATAGATGTGAACAGAAGAGACTATGTTGGTAGACTAAGAACTATGAGCCAGAAAACCATGTCCAACAGTCATCCAGCAATGGGAGCAAATATGAGGATCCAAATATCGGAAGAGAAGACATGATTGGAGAATCATGAAAGAGGAGAGCAACACATAGTACATTAGAGCAGTCAAACAAAAATGGATTTGGATGAATGCCAGAAATGGGAACCATGTGTGTGATGGGTTTTATATTCACCTGACACAGGATAGCATAAATAACCTGGTTTTGTATAAAGGGGCCAGACTAGGGTGTATCATTTATCTGGCATTTCACCATTGTGAATTTTTCAAGAGTTGGTTAGAAGGAGTATGATAGGAGTCTGTCATTCCCATAAACTCTACAGAGTGATTTAGTGTTATAGGGTTTCAATAAAAACCATAAAAGGAAAAAAAATTCCCTTTGAGGTTGTTACGCCTAAAAATTGTTACTCAATATAGGACTCTCTTCACTGATACTATAGAAAATTAGATACAGTCTCATTTGAAGCTTTCCTGCCTCATGAAATAACCATGGAACAGGTTGGCCAGGAGTAATCACTAAAGTTTACTGAAATGTTTATTTATTTTGATTATGGACCTCCTGATTTTCTTTTGAACTCCCATTCTCCTTTGGTAAATTCTTTTCTTCCTCTGGGTCCCTAAAGGTTGAAAATCTTCCATAATCTACCAAGGCTTTTCTCGTATCATGCAGTGGTCCCCCTGAGTGAGCTCTGGTTCTCCCCACATATACATTCTGATGATCTCAAATGGGTATGTCCAGTTTGCACATTTATCTCTTCATCTGTCACACTGCCTGTCTCCAAGCAGGTGTGTTATAGGCACTTCAGTCTCGGTGTATCCAGTTGAATTCCTTGGCTCCTCCTAAGAACGTCTCTTCCTCCTGGGTACTTTATCTCAGTGGATGGCTTGTAGTTCTATCGCCTAAAGAGCTCAGGAATTCAAGCAATTTTCTCTAACACTACTAGTAATACTTACAGGCCAGAACTGTCTCTTGCCTGGATTACTACAAATTCTCCAAAAGCATTCTCCATTTTTCCACTCTTGGTTTTCTCCTATACTGTCTAGGTAGCTGGCATGGTGATATTTCTGACATAAGTCTGATTATATCACTTCTTTGTTAAAAGCCCTTCAGAGGCTCTTAAAAGAATGCTCAAGTCACTACTAAGACCAACAGTGTCTTCTGCAATCTGGCTCTGCTTTGTCCAGGTTTATCCCTGACACCACTCACATGTACTCTAGAATCTACACTTGACTTCTTTCGATTTCTCAAACACTCAAATACATTCTGTTTTTCTCTTTTCCTAGAATACTCTTCCTTCCATGCCTTACCTTCATCAATTTTAACTCCGATCCATTTTTTATATCTTGCTTAAGTATTTGCTCTGACCACTCACCTTTCTGCCATCACGCAAAATTAGATCATTAGTGTTTCCATATGCCTTGTAGTTCTCATATTATAACAATCATATGTGTGTATCTTTAATGAGATCATATAATATGCATTATAAAACAACTTTGTTTCTTTCATTTAGCAATATATTATGGATATGCTTTCATGTCCATGTACACACAATAACCTCATTTTTCAAAGTCTGTGTAGCCCATTGTAATTATTTACCAAAATTTATTTAACCATTTCCCTATTGTTTGACATCCAGTAATCAATACTTCTTGAAATATGGGTTTTCAATTAGTAGAAAAATGAATTTACAAACATTTTCCAATCCTGGGATATATGTCAACTTCAAATATATAGTTACAGCTTTAATAACATTTTTGACTTCCCAAAAGGCATATGAAGTCTTGAGTCCAGCATATCTTCTTACATTTGGATTTCAGCCATCTGTAGTTTCCTAATGATTTCCTTCACTCTGGAATTAGCTCTACTTAATTGAGACTTAATGATTTTCCACTGTCCTACCCTGAATCTCTGAGACAGGGTCAAACCTGTTCCAGCTATGGGGTTGATTCATGTGGGATGAAATGATGCAAGAATACTCAGCAATTTATCATTGGAATGTAAACAGAATGTCTTTCTCTGCCTGTTCCTTCATTTAAAGAGTTTATACTCTGTATGAGACACTGGGAGAAGTATACTTAAAATGATAACTCATCCTACAGAAAATTGAAGATGTGGCAAAAAATTCAAAGACTTGATAAAAGAATATACTTTAAGTCCAAATGTTCAGGAGAAGCCCTGCTGAGTAACAGTTTAAGGAAAGACAGTAATTAGTACAAAGAAGAAAACGTTTATTTGGGTCTCAGTAACGATCTTCAAATACCTGAAATGTTCTCACTGTTTGTTAGCTTCAGGCAATCATTTTTTTCCTTGCCGTTTTTATCTGTTTGCTTAATCTTAGTGCAACCTCTAAGAAATACGCCGCTGAATGATGATTTGTGTGTTTGCCAAATTATGATTATAGATCATTACAATGCATTAGATTCTAGCACACTTAATTTGTATATTTACCTTGCAAAGGTGCTAAGATAATGTATACTAGAAAAAAGTTTACAGTGATACCTGATGTAATTCTTACACTACATCTTATTTGGCTATCTCCATGATTCAATTCTTAGGCAGAATGAATTTTTTTCATTTTCTCCTTAATTCTGATCAACTGTGAGGCAATTTCCAGGCAAAAGTTTCACGATTGATGAGACTAAACTAAGTTTGATCAGTTTCTTAATTGACAATCAATAATATAGGGGAGAAAAGTCATTTTGGTGAAACAGAGTTTGGTTAGAAAATTTCTGTCCAGGGGCACCTGGGTGGCTCAGTGGGTTAAAGCCTCTGCCTTCGGCTCAGGTCATGATCCCAGGGTCCTGGGATCGAGCCCCGCATCGGGCTTTCTGCTCAGCGGGGAGTCTTCTTCCCCCTCTGTCTCTGCCTGCCTCTCTGCCTACTTGTGATCTTTGTCTGTCAAATAAATAAATAAAATCTTAAAAAAAGAAAAGAAAAGAAAATTTCTGTCCAATTTTGAAATTACCTAAAAACTGAATTGTAGGAGAGTCATATCTGACCAAGTCATAACTCTCGTAGGAAACTGGATTTTATATGACTTTTATGGATGCTTTGCTTTGAGTTCTAAGAATCATTTGTATATAGCAATGTCTAAATGTTTTAGTTAAAACTCTAAGTTAACCATTTAGATGAAATAAGTTTTCAGATAACCAACAGTCCCTGAAGACTTCATTTTGCATCAGGTCAAATGATTTCTTCAGAATCTCAGTTAGTTCTTTTGCAATTTTTAGAGCAGGCCCATCTAACTTCTATGAAGGACTTTATAAGTTCCTCCCCACCCTCGGAAAAAAAATGCTAGAATAAGCATCATTTTATGATCAATGGGACACTTCAGACAAGTACTTGATTAAATGCCCTAGATGTTTGTATCCTGAGAAAGCATACTCATATAGCCTTAGGACAGACATGGAATATCTTACTACTTCTGCCAAATATGGAAAATAATGAATCTGCTCTGAAAGCCAGACCCACAGGTAAGCTGCAAGGCACGCTTCTCAAGGGTTAATCGTCCAGTGGATGCAAAGATGTATTCCGCCTCCAACAAGTCTGTGCTTTTAGCCCTAATGTAGGCACACTCCAGTCTTCAGAAAGGGTGCCTGGGCTGAGAGGATGTCATGCACCACTGTTTGAGCAGGATGGAAGGCAGGACGGGTCTTTTCAAGTGTGCGTCGTAAGCCCCAAGGAGGAATAGCAGTGTCCTTGGAGTCTTCCAAGGAGAGGCGAGCCTGGCTGAATAATCAGTGAGCAGAAACCCAAACCTTGCAACTTATCAGGCAAAGGGACATGAAGGCTAGTGTTGCTGTGATGATGCAAATGAAGGGCAAAATGGTACAAATTCCTGTCTCCCAGAAGGTGTAATTAGAGAGCGAAGGTAGAAAAACAGCTATCTCTAGAAATGCAGAGCAGATGCTTATGCAGACTACCACAGGCCTGGGTTAACAGTTAAAAGATATTGACGATTTTCATTTCTCACCTTCATTTTATATAAAAGTTTGCCTGGGTTCCAATTGATAATACTAATAACAGATCACAAAATAGACACAGCACAATGTTAATGCAGAAGCCATGCACACAAAGCACTTAAAACATCTGAGCCAGAGAAAACCTGGGCCAAATAGGAAAAATGTGTCTATGATAATCAATCTAAAATTATGCACATAAAATTCAGTCTAAATCATATGAACTATTTGACGTTCTAGCCATAAGAAATGCCAAGTTCTTTCTAAATGCTTTGGTTTGATAACACAAAATATATTTTGCTTCTCTTCCACTCCCCTTTAAATGGTATTTATGTTCTATGTCATTTATAAATTGGCAGATACAATGCACACATTTCGGGAAATTGTCATGATGCTTCTCCTTACCATTTGGAGTTATTCAAGTAGCTTCAGTATAAAGTCCATGTGTACTTTGCAGGAATACCAGGATATGGGTATTATCCTCATGTATAAAGGCGGGGAACATTTCTGCTGTTTTATAAGTCTGCATTAGCCCATAAAACTCTTAATTTAGCCTAGTGTTGTTGGTGAGATGATCTTATCTCCTCTTGATAATGCTTACGTTGCCTTCAGTTTCCTTCACGTTAGATGATGGTTTTCCTCTTTATACACTTGGCTAATTAAAATAACAAATCTTCAAGCCGTCTTTTTGGGATGCCTTCTTATCACTCTAAACTAATTAAACTGGAGGGGGAGAAAAGAACCTGTTACAACCTCGTTACAAATCTTCAGGCATCAACTATATTTAGTATCTTTTATAAAATAAAAATATTTTATCTTGGACAGCTCTCTTCTTCATGGCTAATAAATTGTTCCCTAGAATACTCAGACCTTTTCTATTCTACTGTCCAAGTGGAGAAACTCCTGTACCTCTGCATCCAAGTGGACAGTAGGAAGAACATGATTCATTTGATAGAGACCCCATAGAATAGAACCAGTCTCAAATTCAATGTCTACATTCCAAAAGCTAACTGGTATGAAAACAATGAAATACTGAATGATTGATAGGAAAAGTTTCTAAAAAGACCAATTTTAGCTTGTGAATTTCATGGAGAGTCAAGAAATCTTATAAAAAATGAACAACCTTTGTCTGGTGGAACTATCATTCTCTTCTTCTGGCTGTGGAGATATGGAGCCTCTTTAATAGTTAAAATTCATGGACATTTTCATTTGCCTGGGACATTTTAAGTGTGGCCTGAAATAACTTCTCAAGTTTCATCCCAACCATTTGATACTATAAAGTTCAGCAACTATAAAGATGACATTTTTTTTTTCACTTTCTGGAACCTCAAATTCTAATTTCATGTCAAAGATTTTGAACAGACAGATGAAGTTTATCTTGACATCAGATATATTATTAAGGAGGTTTCTTATCCATTTGAACTACATTCAATATTTGATCTGTACCTTAATTTATAGTATATATTGCATTTTTTATAGAATCTTCCTAATGAATATTCTAAATTAACTGGACTGATCTGGAGTTTTCCTCAGTTTTATTTCTAAAGAGTATCAGATCAAGCACAATTAATGTGGACAATAAAGCTTAGCTAAATAGTTTGCGATTAAGTAAATTAATTTCTGGCTTTAAAATTCAATGAACAACTAATTTCTTTACTGTATAATTTGTTTCATGAGACACTCAGAGAGGAATCCATAAAAGAGTTAATTTTTAAGGACTCCAGTGCCTTGAGCATCTTGGAGTTGAATGATTAGTATGAGGCATATTGAGTAGAAGAATGGGCAGAATGATAGATTGCCATCTGAAGACATTTTGAATAAGGGAATGTAGCAAAGTAAAAAGGAAAACTAAAGTGATGGTTGCCTGGCAGATTTCAGTTGTGGATACCCTCAGAATCTCTAACCTAGGTCAGTCTGAGGCTGCTCAAGAGAACGGGTCTTGGACCACTCAATTGGTTCTGACCTTCCTTCCACTCAGAGTTACTGATTTGCCATGGGATGGTGAGATTGATAATACTACAAATTCACATTTATTGAGTACTTTATGTACCAGTCATTATTGTAAATGCTTTATATGCATTAACTCACTGGATCCTAAAACAACTCAATGAGTTAGGCACTATTATTAACCCCGCTTTATAGACAAAGAAGCTGAAGCATAGAGACATACATAAATAACTTGCAGTGATTTGGTTCACAGGATTTGACCTCAGGAAGGCTTGCTCTAGAACCCCCACTCTTAAATATGCACTATAGCACCTCTCCAAGAAGACAGTGTCATTATTTGATTTAGTACGAGTAGGGAATGCCTTTCCATGTTGTCTATAATTCCTTAGAGGTACCAAGAAACTATCAAGTTCATAGATCCTTAAAGTATTGGAGAGCTGAACTTGGCATGAATAATTTGTTAGACATGCAGTTAAAATTATTTTTTGAAATTTAAACTATGAAGTCTACCTTACAGTAAATATACACTTGAAACTGACAAACAGCACAAAATGGAAATATTAATGACTGAGCCACACTGGTGCCCCTCAAAATGGAAATATTAAACTATTCTTTGCACTTGAAGACAGAATTTCACAGTTTTAATTGGAGATGGGAGTATTAAGAAGATATTGTTAAGCCAGGTTGGTTTGAAATTTCTTCATGTACAGAGTGGACACTCAGTAAGGGATTACTGAAAGAATGAGTCTCAAATAAGCTAGCTTATGGCTGCCTTTTGGGAAGATGACAAGACATTCTCCACAGGTCTTTATTTTTAATGAAACTTAGCATTTATAATTAATCCATGCAATTTCTTCTGAATTCCAGGAAATATACCTTCAGAATATACACCTTCAATTAAGCATTTTTTCTTCCTTTTTTTTACTTGATTTTGATGTGTTATAAGCAATCAACTCCCCCAGAACATGCTATTACTTTATAATTACAGATATAGTACAATGTTGCTGATTTAATAGTATGTTTCTCAAGGAGTAATATCAACTTTTAAAAATTAGTGATTCTACTTTAGTAAGAGCAATGGATGCATTTCTCATCTTAGTCTGAATCTGGAGGAGCTCAGCTAAGCCAAAATGAGCACTGAGGGGGATGAGAATCAGTTCCACTGAGATTTGTTTCATTATAAAAGAAGTTTTCAATTCGACATCCCGTAAACTCAAATTGTAAATGCTTCAGGTCCAACCAAGTGTGAGATATTGCTTTAAGAACAGTCATTCCATTGATTTTAAAAAATACATGCAGGTAGAGTTATTTATCCAAAGAAATTAAGTAATACTTTTCTGTCTTTAGTTATAAAGTTGAGCTTGTAGTAATTCTTTTAAAACTTATAAACTGAGTATTACTAGACCAGTGTTTGGAAGGGAAACCCAAATTCCATGTAAATTTCATATAGACAATAGTGATTTTATGATTTTTAAAAAGAGCAACTTTCTGTGTTTGGTTGATACTTACTATGCAGATAGACTGATCTTTAATTCCTAAGAACCAAATTAAAGGATAAGTTTATCGAAATTTTATCAATAATAGAATTTTGATGAAGCACATATAAAAAATGTTATGGGAAGTTTTCCAGATGTTAATCCAATATACAAGTCCGGATATTTTCAGTCAGTCACCTACAAGAACAAATTCTGCTCTATGTAATCTGTGGAAACACAATGTGTACTTATTGACAAAGGGTGCTTTTAACTGAGAACACTAGCTACCAAAAACTAACATCAGCACATCAGCCAGTCTAGACTCCTGAAAAGGTTTCACAGCATTGTTAAGTCCAGTCTTCTGTGTAGCTGAGATAGATATACCACTGATACTGTATCTGTGTTCTTTAAAACTATCTTCTTTATCTATATAAACCTAGGGAACAAAACCAAAAATGAACATCCTTAGAAAAAGATGATGAAACCATTCATGTTGGGTTAACTCCCTTGCTCAGAAAGATGAGTACTGTGTATCAGAAGTGAGGAAGGTATGGAAAGTGGAGCACATTGTCAAGAATTTCAGTGCAAACATATACCACTGCAAATTGGTAATTGTTGGTTCTAACTGGTTTGGCTAGGGTGGTTGGAAATGAGCAGTCTGTATGAAATGGTGGCATTATTCAGCTTAAAGGCAAAGGGACAGAGCCAAAAATAGAGATAATTCTGCAATGGCTATAGCCATATGCCCGCTAAGAAAAAGAAATGGCATCTGATCAAGTTGTGCTTAGATTTCATGTGAAATATATGAATAACATTGTGATCCTTTTTATTTATTTTTATAAATGACAACTGCATAGCGCTAAAGACATTTCTAAAATATAGACATTGCAAAATGTGGAGAGTAGATCTCTGAGTCTCAATTCAATGAAATCATTCCATTAAAATGTGAGTAAAGGCTCCTGGGTGGCTCAGTCATTAAGCGTCTGCCTTCGGCTTAGGTCAAGATCCCAGGGTCCTGGGATTGAGCCCCACATTGGGCTCCCTGCTTGGCGGGAGCCTGCTTCTCCCTCCCACTCCCCCAGCTTGTGTTCCCTCTCTCACTGTCTCTCTCTGTCAAATATTTAAATAGATCTTAAAAATAAATAAATAAATAAATAAATAAAATAAAATGTGAGTAGAGTGAGGGATCTTGTCTGTCCTCTCCTGACTGAAAGTACTTTCAAATGAATTAATAAATTATTATTTGTGAAGTATATTTGGGAGGTTTTCAGATGAAAGCAGATGCGAAAAATGAAGTGGAACTCTCATTAGATGCTCCTATTACAGGAACATAAAGTGAGTTACAAATTGTTTTATATTCACTAGTAAGAGAAATGTTGTCTTATAAAAAGTTCACATACTTCCTTGAAGGTGGGCATACCTGATTTCTCAATTTCAGTGCCTATAGTTTACTGTCTTCAAATTAAATCATGACCAATTTGCTTTCAGCTTTAAATGCTCCCTTGGCTCAAATGTCATCTTAGATTTTGTTTTATATTCCTTGTCCATAATTAATTAAGTCACCTATTTGGAGGTAAAGGTAAGAAGTAAGACTATGTCCTAACATCTTGGTTCAAATTTTCAATGGGGACATGACATTTCTTTTAAATTTATTTAAATATAATATTTAAATCAAATATATTAAATATATTTTAAAAATTAATAACTTGTTTAGGAGTAAATACATTATAAAATTAATTTGCATTTGCTTACTCATCTTGCATATTTCTGGTTCTGCCACCAATTAACTTGTGCTATGACTTTGTGGGAGGTATTTCATGTCTATAAGCCTACATTTTCCTATCTATAAAATGAGAATAATGGAATTACGCTGTGTTAAGTTTCTTCTATGGTACATTTTACCAAGAAGTCTTTTAGAACATATTGATACCACACCATTAATTTATAAATTTTAAATATAAAGAGATAGATAGAGTTTTTCCTAAGTAATACTCTATGCTGCATATTTCAAAATTATAAAAAAATCATATGGAAGCAGCTATGACGGTCAGACATGTGTTGTTTTTCACATTAAGACTAAATTGTTCTAAATATGAGAAAGCAATAAAGTTCCAGTGAACTTTTAAGGATACAGCCTCAAAGAAAAGAGAGTTTCACAATAACCATAAACTTTGAAACAAACCAAATTATATTTCCTACTGTACATTTTCTTTATAGTAAATAAATGCTAAATAAAAGAGTAACATTAGAAGATATAGAATCAAAAACAAAAAGAAAATATAGGATTAAAAAAATATATAGGATCAATTCCTTTTCCTTATCGAGTGGCCTTAAGTGTATTTTCTGTAGTTATTATACTAATCTAGGATATAGCACTGCAAAATAAAATGTTGAGATGGTTAATTTTATGGTTCAATTTGACTGGACTATGGAGTGACCAGATATTTGGTTAAACATTACTCTGGATCTGTCTGCGGTAGCATTTCTGGATGGAGATTAACATTTGAATTGGTAGACTGAGTAAAACAGATTGCTCTCCCCAGCGTGGGTGGGTCTTATCCAATCTGTATAAGGTCTGAACAGAATAAAAGGCGAGTGAAAAAGAATTCTTTCTCTCTGCTTTGCTGTCTTTGAGATGGAATATCAGTCTTTTTCTGCCTTTGGACTCAGACTCGGACTGGAACTTGCATTATTTGCTCTCCTGGTTCTTAGGCCCTCGGATGCACTCCAAAGTATATTATTCACTGCTCTGGGTCTCCAACTTGCTCATTGCAAGAACTTTTACTTCTCTGCCTCTGTAATCACATGAGTCAATTCTTTGTAGTATATATCTCTGTATTTGTATCCATGTCTACATCCACCTATATCTATATATCTAATTTTATATCTATATGTCCTATTGATTGTTTCTCTGAAAAATTAGTACTAATACAAATCTCTAGTTTCCAGATTAGCAGTTTACAAAATCCTCATTTCAAAAAATGAGCAGATAAATGTAAATAAATATATATATATATATATATATATGTATGTATATGTTAACAAATTTCTAAGCCTCTTGCTATTCTTTAGAATAAAAATTATTCTGTATCTAAATCATAATTTCAAATACTATGTAATGGTACACTATATAGTTATCTTTTCTCATTGAGTTACTTTGAGAAATCTATATGGTCCAAGTAGTTTCATAGTATTTTTCTAAAGTAGTTTGTCACATAATTATTACATGAATTAAAGTTGAAATTTCAAAGTACTTAATGGTGTTTTGTTTAATTTTTACTTCTTTTATAAAAGAGAATTGAAATGTTCTAGAACCAAATGGACTGAACTACTTTTGCTTTGTTTCTGTGAACTTTATTGTCACTTGAAGAATCTGAATGTCTGCCCAGATTTCTTTTTCTTTTCTTTTTTTTTTTTATTTTAAAGATTTATTTTTTTTTTTATTTTGAGAGAGAGCCTGAGAGGGGCAAAGGAACAGAGGCAGAAGGAGAGAGAGAGACTCTCAAGCAGACTCTCCACTAAACATGGAGCTCAAGGTGGGGCTTGAACTCATGACTCTAAGATCATGAACTGAGCTAAAATCAAGAGTTAGGTGATTAACCAACTGAGCCACCCAGGTGCCCCATCTTTCCAGATTTCTATCTGATGGACACCAACAAAGTAACTTTTCAATGAGTATTTCTAAATTCCCTAATAAATTATCTATGAAGACAGGAAAAAGGATATAATCTCAAAGAAACCTGGAAAATTAAGACTGAAAGAATATATAAGTGCTTGAGTTGTCTGGGAGAGGGGTTTCCATCGAATAGCAGAGCAATGGAAGATTATGAGAAAAACAATTAATGGTCTCCTCCAACCTGTTGTCTACAACAAAGAAGTCCCGTTTCCTGAGAAACAACAAGAGGACATCTCATTTTGTCTGTACTGCATGCACAGCAATATAGTCTTCTAGTCAGTACCTAACACAGTACTGGTGCAGTCATCCTTATGACATGAAAGTGTCGTTTCTTAAGGTACCAAGGCACTCTCATTCCCTCCCCACCCTCCACACTCTCCTCATTTTGTTTTAATTGCTGGAGATTTCTGGGAGATAATGGCTGTGAATGATGGGGGAGGGCAGGAGGAGACAAAGCAAGCTGTCGGATAACAGAATGAGCCTGACACCACAAACTTATCAGCTTTCATCAGCACAAATTTGGTATCTTTCAGTTTTGGTAGGTCAGAAGTTGTAGCATGGGGGTACCTGGGTGGCTCAGTCGGTTAAGTGTCTGCCTTCAGCTCAGGTCATGATCACAGGGTTTGTGGATCAAGCCCAAAGTCAGAATCCCTCTTCAGCCAGGAGTCTGCTTCTTTCTTTCCCTCTGCCTCTCCCCCTGGCTCATGTGCACTCTTTCTCTCTGTCAAATAAATAAATAAAATCTTAAAATACAAAAAACAAAAACAAACAAACAAAAAAAAGCTGTAGCACAACATGGCTGAACTGGTTCTCTGCTGAGAATCTCCCAGGACCAAAACCAAGGTATTGGCAGGTTGGGACTCTTATCTAGAGGTTTGGTTAGTGGTGGGGCGGGGACTGTCCTAGCCTCATTCAGGTTGTTGACAGAATCCAATTTCTTATGGTAGCAGATCCTGATTTTTTGCAGATATTATGGTGGTTGTCAGCTGGGGAATACCTTTAGCTCCTGAGGCCTCTCTCTATTCCTTGAACATTGGTTCTTATGTCTTAGACCAAGTCTGCCTTATAAGTCTTGGTACAACCGTATGCAGAACAGAATTCTGCTATGTCAACTGTGCAGATGGTTCAGGGCTGACCATAGAGAATAACATCTTAGAAAACATAATCTTGCAGGTGTGGAATCATAAACAGTCTGTAGGCAGAAGCTTCTAAAGCAGTACGGTATAGAATTCCCTTGTCCTTTATTTCTAGGAGTTAGAAAACGTTTCCCTTTCAGTCCAGAAGAACTGAACCAGATAGTTTCATTAGACACTGATGTGTGGCTGATAAAATAGATGTTTAGTGCTCTTTCATATACACAGATAAGAAAAGGGAATAGAGTTAGAACCTGGTAGACTATTAGAGCTTCAAAGGAAACTGATACTTTGTCTGATGGTAAACACTTAACTCTGGATGGCTCTGATGTAAACATTGGAAGGAAGGAAAAACAAAAACAATAAGACAAGGTCTAAAAAAAATAAATAAATAAAAGGTAAAGAGATCATTATCCTGAGGCCCAAGGAGAATCTGAAAATGATTTATTACAAAAATCTTAAACCACATAAGAAAATTATGTGGCAGTCTCAGCCTTAAGCACTAAGACACAGCCTCTAGGAACCTGCTTTAGTTTATACCAGAGAGAATTTGGTGCAGGAAAACCAGTCTTTTCAGTAACATTAGACATAGATGTGTATGTTTGTGTGTATGTGTGTGTAGACAGATAGATACAAAAAGAAATCTCAGAGATTCCTTTTAC
Source organism: Enhydra lutris kenyoni (assembly GCF_002288905.1). NCBI lineage: Eukaryota > Metazoa > Chordata > Mammalia > Carnivora > Mustelidae > Enhydra > Enhydra lutris. The sequence goes on from NW_019154142.1 coordinate 16,312,921, forward strand.
TCTTATTTGTTAGTAAAATGCTTTCAATAGTATTCAACACCCATTTCTGATTTTAAAAAATTAATTCTATAAAATTAGGAATAAAATATTCATTAATACATATTTTAAAATTATCTTTAAAAAAGCCAATATTATATTTAATTACCATCAAGAATCCTTGCTATTACCCTTACTAATTAACCCAGACATAGACTTCCTTGCCAAGGCAATAAAACATAATACTATTGAAATCAGAGAAGGCAAGTTTTTGTTATTATTTGCAGACAATATGACTATTTGAATAGAAAAACCCAAGAGAACCATCTACAAAATTCTGAGAATTAATATTCAAGTTCATTACAATGATTGGATACAAATTAAATGGCAAAAGTTGATAGTTTTTCTGTATAGCAGCAATAACCAATTAGAGCACATAATGAGAAAAGGTACTTTCACATAATAGTAATATCTTATTAAGAAATGCACATAATCTATAAAAAGTATCAAAATACTTTCCTAAGCAATATAAATAAAAACTTTAATACAGTAAGAAAAAAACTATATCTCCAGAGTGGAACACTAGGTTTTATAAAATATGTAAATTATTTCCAAATTAATTATAGGATAATAAAATTTTATTTAGGATCATGATAAAACAATTCTACAAGCTTATTTAGAAGAATAGATAGGTAGAGGTATCTATGAACATTACAGGGAAAATAAGCCACATATTAAATATATTAAGGAGATATTTAAATGATTGTTATGCTAAAACAATGTATGATTCTGGTTCATGAAATTATAGTCAAATTAATAAAACAGAGAGCACTTCAACACACTAAATATGTATGTAAGAATTATCTAATGGCAAAAAAAGAGAGTGCATCATAAAGCAAATGATTAAAAGACTGCCAGTTTTTTAACAAAAGGTAGTAGGAGAACTGATTATTGGTGAAAAAAAAAAAAAAAAGAATCCCAGCCTGCAAAATATATTAAATAACTCCTTATGTGAGAAAAAGTTAAATAAATAAATAATGAGGCCTTTAAGAGCTAAAAAAAAAAGCATGGTTTAACTTTTAAAAAATAATCTTGGGACAGGCAAGTCATTCCTACTTAGGGTCACTTGTCCTGTGTTCTGAGCCACAGTATCCTTATGGTATGGCAGACTCTATGAACAAAGAGGTTTGTGGCCAAATATGTTCTATAAATGTGGTACACTTTATTCCCTCATTGGAAATTCAATGCATATTACCTTCCTAAAAATCATGGGAAACATGAAAGAAAACCACTTACATTTATACCTCTTCCTTTTCTCCAAACATATTAGGCCATATAATTTTATTTATTTAACAACACTTTTCAAAAATTGAATGTTGCTGAGATTAAAATTTGGGAAAAATATTCTAAATATAAAAATAATGATAGATGAATTAAATTTTTAAAGATCAATACACTCATTAATAATTTGAAATTTTTATGTTGAAAAACTCAAGGAATTATTATAAAATTGTTAAAAGTATTTACAGCAAAAATAGCAAGTTAATAATGTTACTTAAGCATTTAAAATGCTTAAAAATCTAGATAAAAGAGAAGCACTCTAATAAAAATAAATAAAAAAGACAATAAGAAAATTCATGGAAGAAATAAAAGTGATTGATAAATATAAAACATTTTCAACCTACTGACAGATACCATTATTTTCCTAGTTCCTAGACAAGGATCTGTATCATTATTAGTAACAAAATTTATAATAATACCATTAAGTGTAACATCTCACCATGGGACACTATGAAATGTACTTTAGAGGAATTATTTAATTTATTTGAAAGAATCAGAATGCAAAAGTGCCAAAGGTTGAGGGGGAGGAAAACTCTCATATATCTGGACACGGTACTATAACTGGTCAAACTTGCCATGGCCTTTGGCAACCGGCAGAAAGAGGATTAGAACCGTTTACATACTTTAATTCGGTAAAGTTTTATGGTTAGATTAAATATGAAATAATAACAGAGTTAGAAGAAAATCTATAAATGAGGGTATTTAAGAAGACACCGTGTTAGTAAAAAGTAGGAATCACAACTTTGCTTTTTTTTTACACACTTCCAACTATATGCTAATAAGGAAATGATTGGATAAATCATGACATATTCACTTTCTAGAGTATTCTGTTGTCATTACAAGTACGTTTTCATAGACTATTGGCAACAGGAATTGGGGAAGCAAAGGAAAAAGAGAAATGATGAAAACAGTAACTCCGTCTAAATACCAATCAATCCAACCTTTACAGATTTCCTTAGCAAATAGTCAGTGTATTTGTTATATTACTTCCTGTGGGACTTACAAGTCATTGAAGTCATGGTCCCTGCCCATTGCAGACTTCTACAGACAGACGAGCCAGCTAGCCAGAAACAATCAAGGTGGAGCACGGAACTCCAGGGTGGGAGCAGTCAAACCGCAACAGTGAGGGCGTTCAGCCTGTGTAATTGTGAGAGGAGAGAAATTAATTTGTCTTCCTCATACACTGTAGTTTCCTTTGAATAGGAGGTAGTGTCACTTTTAGTGTCTATGGGACCCATTTCTGTTGATCTGCTATGGGAGCCACGTTTTTCTCAACACTATTCCCGTTGGGTAGGATTAAGCATGGAGAATATGGGCAGCAACTACGCACCCAAATGACTCCTGCAGAGAATCAAGAAAACACAAGGTAAGAAAACAAGGTAAGAAAAAAGAAATTTTTTTTTAAATTATCTGAAGAGTACGTTCTAAATTGGTAGAGCATAGTTCTTGGAAGCCAATGACCACCACTGATCGCGAGGATGCGGTGAAGAGACTTAGAAATTTCTGACTTCTTTTTTTTTTTCAGTTTTATTGAGCTATAATTCACATAACATAAATTTCACCATTTTAAGTGTTTGATTCCATCGTTTTAGTGTACTCACAGAGTTGTACAACCATCACTACATTTTAAATTTTGAGCATTTTCATTGTTTGGAATTCTAAAAAGCAAGCGTACAAGAATCTTTTTTTTTTTTTTTTTTTTTAAAGAATCAAATTAGTCAATTAATGGCCACACGTACAAATCGAAAGTTTGGCAAAAACTGTTTTTGGTACATAAACAGGCAAAACTAATCTCAGTTCCTTTCCATAGTTCCTCAACAGATTTATTAGATAGCAGAATATGACTTAGTTACACATTGAGATCCCGGTGTCATTAGTGCATTGCTCATTCTTGTTTCAAATCCTATTCCCCCTGGCTGGTATATAGGATCTTAGGGGCTGGGAATTTACAAATACGTGTACATGCAAGCACGGTCGTTGAAAAATTAATAAAGGGGAAACTCATTAAAATGGAGTCAGAAGGAAAAAAAAAATGGCATCAGGAGTTTCCAAAAGGGCCGCTTTCACGCTCTAACGCTTGCCTTCAATCGCAAATCCAGCAGGAGCAGACAGACTTGGGTCCTGCATAATGCTTTACCATCCCAACAGCTGGAAGAAAAGATTTCTTCCTCCTGCGCAAGGGCCCAGCCAATAAGAGACTATTACAACTTAGCCAATGAAAAGCCCCTGTATTTGAACTCCTAGGTTACTCCAATGCACTTTTTGTTTACAACAGTCTTTCCAACTCCCGCCTTTGCTCTGTAAGAGAGGGGTTGTCTCCTCAGTGCCGAGGACACCCCTATGGTTTTGCTCCAGCTTGTTTGTCCCTGTTTGTAACTCTCTTTTATTTCCTAATAAACCCTTCTTTTGCTGGTAAAATAACCGGCGCTCTTATTTTTGAACTTAACAATCCTGTTGATCCTCCAAAGAGAAAGAAAAGGAACCTTGTCCTAAAATTTTTGCTATTTCCCATAATGCGCTTGGAGCTCGGCAGAATATTCATTAAAAACTAGGTGACTTCTAAAAGTAAGCAGCAGCAAAACTTTCAGAAACAAGCAATCTACTAGGTGATTGCTTTCCTGCTGAGAATTGTTTCTTTGGTGACATTCTACATCTTGAACAATAATTTTGGGATTCAGGAGAATTACGGAGAGAGTTAACTGGTAGAAAAGAATGAGATCTACTTATTTCTTCCTTCCCGTAGTGTTGGATTTTGAAATTGCCAACAATTACTACCCATCAGAAATGAGAAGCCATCATAATTCTGAAATGAAGCCCATCGATATGATTTGTAACTTTAATATAAAGTGAAACCCGGGTCTCAGTGCTTTGCCACCAGGTGACATTGACTCTAAAGGCCCTCATCACCCAGTCATTCAAAAAAGGCATTCTTTGGGGATAATTGTGGAGACAGTGAGAAGAATGAATGAGGAAAATAAAGGAGGGGTGGGGGAAGGGTTATTGTTTTCTGAAAGCAAGTATTGCAATTTATAAGGAAATCAGTGCTAACTGAATGATCTGTTAATCTTTTCAAAAGGAAAAAAATATTTAGCATTAAAAACATCATTGTTTTGGTTGAAAGAATGCTAGTCCTCTGGCCTTTTATCCCTGAAGGACTGAGACCCTGAGCCTTAATCCGGGTATTGCTATTTATTTCCAATAGCCTTAGGCTAAGATACTTAACCCCCATGCCTCATTTTCTCCATCTGTAGAATGGCAGTAATGATACTTACCTGTCTTGCAGGAGTGTTATGAGGCTTAATTAGTTGCTTGTAAATTACCTTGCAGATGAAGAACTCAGTGTAAATGCTAAGTACTATTATTATTATGGCAATCTTATGTTCTGTGCATCATTGCATTTTTTCTTTTCAAAATATTGCAGTTTTCCATCTGTCATTTGTATTTCATCAAACAAAAGCGAAATTCTTGAATTTTCTCAAATTACCCTCTTATGAAATGAATCAAAGTTTCCAGACTATATATGCAGTATGGCAGCACTCTGAGGTAGGTTCTCAAAACTCCTTGTCTCTAAGCAACAACGCTATGCAGTGCCTGCATATCTATTCTCAGAAATGCTCGCGGTCCTGCAAATATTACGATACCAAAAATAAAGGAAAATCGGTAATGACTTGGCCTCTGAGTATGAGCAGAGCTAAATTTTAATTCCGTAATATTGAAAAGCCATTGAAGTTGATGGTGAGCTTTGTCTCTTCCTCTTGCTTATTTTCTCTCTCCCTGTCTCCTCCTTTCCTTGCCCTCATTCTTTTAAATATATAGTCAAAACAATTTCATATGGACTGGATCTGAATGCACAATACTTTTATTCCCTCATGTTTAGGTCATGGCTCCCTTGCCTTTTTTTTTTTTTTTCCCCTTCTTAAACATAGTTTTTCCAATCCTGTTTCCCTTCTGTTTGGGCTTACTTCACTACAGCCCACAATAAATGGTGTGCAACAAATAAAGACACATTACAGTGGGTCTAAGCACAATTGTCTCCCCAATCCATGCATTTGATAAATGTCCTGTTTCAGCTAAAAAAGATGTATAACGTTTCCCTTATACTAAATTTAGTGGTGAAAATCTTTAATAACTAAAACTGACTATAATTTCCTCCTTTCGACTGTTCTATTTCAAGGTCTCATAAATCCTTTTTATTGATTAGTTTTACACAGAATGCTGTAGAGCTCTAAACACAAGAAATTAAACTGAATGGCAGGTGGATTTTTTTCATGGTCTTTCAGCTAACCCAGCAAAAAGGAATTTTAATGTGATGGTTGACTTTGCGAACATTTCTTCTTTTAATTTTTCATAATTAAATATAATTCTTTTTTAATAATTCTGCTAATGTGGGTTGAATTTCCCATCACTTCATTTTTATTCTGAATTTAATTGTAGAAAAGAATAACAGACAATTTAAAATCCTGGCCCACTTTTATTTTGCATCTTTGAAGAGTATCATCTGAATTCACAAGTTGATATACATTATCTCATAAGAAGAAATAATAAAATTTCTCATCAAAATGATTGGTATATAATTGTGAAACCGGTTCTGAATGGCATGTCACAAAATCTTCTTTATGGAAGTTTGGGAATAGATTTTCCATCTTTCTTATACGTAGAAAGAAACATCTTAGCTTTCAATTTAGGTAATTAATATACACTGCCAATAAGATGCTTGAATGGGAAAAATATTTTTTACCAAAGTAACACACACAATATGATACATGTAGTTAAAAGTTCTACACACATGAAAAGAAATTATAGATATTTGGAACCAATTGGAAGCTCCTTCTGTGCTTAGAAATTCTGTTTATTATTTTGTCCAGCAGACGAGGGAGAAGAGGTAAGTTTTCAAAAGAGGAAAAAAGAAGAGAATCACCATCCCTGAGGACTCATTTCCTTTACTTCTTGGGTGTTAACATTCCTGAAGTATTCTATGCAGAAGCTTTTCACTCTGAAGCAAAACTGTGGGGCACAGAGTGGAAGAGGTCTTAAGGATATCAAATTTCATGGTTGATGGAGAAGAACGTGTGAAGGAATTTCATCACTGTGTGACCAGCAGTGACTCTAAGAACAAACAGAATGACAATAGCTGTGTAGTATAGTGAGAACCATCAGAAGGAAAAATGGCTTGTGAGATGTGTGGAGCTCACTTACTTCAAGATTACATGGCTCAAACTCTTAAAGGACAAGAAACTTCTCTTTAGGAGCAGAGGCTCCAAGGAAAGTCAAATCTTGGGAGGCAGAGAAATGGAATGAGAAGTGGGTCAGGTGTCCCCAGTTCAGCAATTATAAAACACAGGAAGACAGTGCAGGAGAGAAATATACAGTACATAAAAAGCTAAAAAAAAAAATTTTTTTTAGGAACACTCAACCAGATAGGAGATAAAAAAACATGCTGCTTTTTAACTTATTTAACCCAGAGTAAGTAAAATAAAGGTAGTTAAAGGAACCATTGATTCTGCAAAGAATCTGTATGGGACACAGAGAAGGCACCAAGGGAGTCCAGCACTGAATATGCCATTGGCTCTCTTCTTCCATGGAAAAATTTGATCCAACATAGCAAAAGTGAAAATCCTATGCTGGACCTCCTACAATTAGAGATATACATGAGTGAACTAACCATTCAATCACACACAGGGAATTCTCGCAGCTTTCTTTAATAATGTTTTTGCATTCAGAATCTCAGGATAAATAACTTGATCTTCACGTTTTCAAAATGGAACCACTAAAGTCATCGTATTCAACTAACACCTGGTGTTGATCCAAGAGCCTAGATACAGACCGCCTTGAGAAGAGGTGCCAACCCATTTGTTACTCAGCCTCTAGGTACCACACCAGCCCTGGATCCAGGAATAAGCACTGATTAAGAAGAGTAATCTGGGCTTGTTACCTGGGGAAATTATTTATGGTAAAATAACCTCAATGAGTAGAAAATAGAAGGCTGCCCAGCCCTGTGTTGGTTAATGGATGCTGCTATTATTATCATTGTTGCTAGTATCACTATCATTATTACTATGTTTCAGTAAATTTACCCATTTTCTTCAAGTTAACACATCACAGCTTCTTGTACTATTTCTTTTTCATCTCCAGGAAAACTTGGAAGTGCTATGGATGATTGTACCGGTTACTACCAGAAAACTGAGCAGAAAATCATCCAACCCTTCCCAGTTTCCAGATTACAGTAGATGGGATCAAGGGCCTGCTTTTATAATTGTCTCTTACTATATTACTGTGGACCATCTTCCTTTTAAGAATGTCTTACTATCAGCTAAGTCTTTAAAACAATACTTTTCAGATGAGGGGGGGTGCTATTTTGTCTCCCAGGGGCCATTTGGGAATGCCTGCTACACCTGGGATCATCTCAACTGAGGGAAAGGTGGTGCTCCTGGCTTGAGTAGAGTGGACCCAGGGATGCAGCTACACGTCCTACAGTGTGTAGATTAGCCTCTCACAACCCAAAATTATCTGGCCCCAAAGGTCAATAATGCCAAAGTTGAGAGAGCGTATGAGCCCTTGCCTAAGATCTTCAGGTTCTTTAGAGAGCACGTCCTAGAAAACATACATCGCGACTTGGTATTACAAGTCCATTTTTCTTTTTTCAAAAATATGGTCATGAAAATATATCTGCCAATAAAGAGCTACGTCCAGGCTTTCAAATAATTTTCATGGCTGCGTTTAGAGAAGCGACCAGGCAGACGAGAGCTCTCGGAATCGCACAGGCTATCCGACATGCATGTGTTTTCCGTCCAGTTTAGGTATTTATTTATTCGTTCATTGTTTTTTCATTAATTAATTTTACTAAGAGGACACTGGCTGGCAAATATAAAGTTACCTGACCACAGGGCAAAATAGAGTCCACACATTCTACCTCCTAATCTCAGTATAACTGGTAGTGACTCTGTGGACCTAAATACAATCTTCCATGCAATTCTTGCCACTGAGTCATTTGGCAGATTTAAAAAAATGGATTAAATACTCATGTATATCACTTGGGTTTACAAAAGTCCCACGCCCACACACTAAATGGTTACCCTCTTTGCTTCTCAAAGGCCCATTTAAAGCTCTCTCTGTGTGTAAGGCAGCTGAACGGTTGCCGACCCATTCTCACTGCACCTTTTGGCTGATTTTGAGCATGTAAGTAACCAGCCATGTGTGCACCTTTTACAGGGCAAAGTGATTGACAAAAACTTGGAAATAATCTTTGGCTCAACTGCCCTTCTCTGTGAACAAAGAGTGGCTTATCCGATCGTCTGGAAGTTACAAGCATTAAGAGCTCTGTTTAGCCCTCCGTTTTATACTCAGATAAAGAGCTCGAATTTTCAGTTCCATGTTACTGTTTGCATAAGACATATTTTTTTCCTAAGATAGGATCAATGTGCATGTATAAGATGTCGTTTTGGAAACACTTACCATACCCCAAAATGAAGTCCCTTGATCCCCTTCAGAGGGAAAAATAGTTTTCTGTTAGATGACTCCTACCAACAGAGCCGCTCATGTTGAGAGAGAGAGGAAAAAAAAAAAAAAAAAAAAAAACAGAAAAAAAAAAAAAAAAAAACCGTCACAATGGCACAAAGGACGACTTCATAGGAGACCTTCAAACACTGAAAATCAGCCCAATGTTCCTGCCGGTCATTATTGAGACATCTGTATTCTCTTCACACGAACCCAGGCACTAATCAGCCAGGAAGTGCAACAAGCACTGGCAGAAAGTATACAAAGATAAAGTACCAAATGGTATGAATATTAAAATCATAAATACAATAAAACAGGATAATGAGTGTCCTCAATTATAATAAAGCTAAAGCCCAATTAAAACCTAATCACTGACTTATTATTCAGAATTTTTTAGAGATCATATTTAGCTGATTTGTTACACTCATTTCCCTTTAAAAGATTTCATCATCACTCTCTTCTTTGCATATCCACTTTAAGAAGATTCATTTATCCATCTAATTGAATAATTAGGCTTTTTTGATTAATTGTTTTAAATAGTTCCATGTCATGGGTATCTTCTCACTGAAATGCTTTTATATTATCTTCTGTGCCTTGATGTTCCTGCTAGAAATTACAAGTAATAACATCTTTTCACCTCTCCTCGGGCACATCGAAAGAGGACTGGGTTTAGTTGGGGAGTTTCATACTGGTTCTTTGCCCCATCCCTTGCTTTCTCTAATGGTTCTCAAAGCTGCCAGTGTGTCTGAGCTTGGCCATATGTGACCATTTTAAACACCTAAACTAGAAAGCAGTGGTGGCCCTCTACTTTCTTATGTTCCTCCCTGCCCTCGCATAGAAGATTCGCAGCTTCAAAGGTTTCCCCAGGGGTCCTAGCACAGCAGAAAATCCTGATTATAAGTGACATTTGAGTGGATTTTTAGAATTAGTTTATTAACAATTATATCCAACCCAAGGCTCTTTATTAACAGTATCAAGACAGCCACCTAGGACAGAACTCGATGGTGCTGTGTGATCTTGGCTCGAAAGCAATTTCCAGCATGGGAAATGACCTCAAAGACTATTCGAAGGTCGATGCTAGGAGATGATAGTGTCTTCTAAGACTGGAGTGTCTGAAATCATGGGAGCCAGGCTGGGGGACGGGGGTGGGACTTCCCTTTCTGACAGCCGCCTTGCCGTTCCCTCAGGATCAGGCATTTCCATTTGAGAAATTAGACAGGCAAGGGTGTCTGCTAGGGCTTGAAGCAGCGTATCTTTGACACACCTCACCCGCTAATCCCACTACTCCAGCAAGAAGCCTGAAGTGAAGTGTTTCTGTTGCTTTGAATATAAACTAGGTTGTCACTTGTCCCTAAAAGTGATTTAATTGATTCATAATCGTTTGGCATATTCCTTGAATATTCCTCTTTTACCAACAGACTGGTGGGTTGGTAATTGCTTCTTAAATATCAACAATCATATGTGACGGTTTTATAAATGTGGCACCAGCGGAATCATTTCAGCTTCTGTTATGGGCCAGTAACTGAGACAACTCCAGCGGTGGTGTGGTTCAGGTGAGAGTGTGGTACAATGTCTGTTCCATTTCCAGGAGTAAATTATGTCTGCTCCAGAAGTGAAATGCAGCCAGGTGAGGCCTTTTTTGAATCTGGATTAGAACATCTAGTTTTGAATTAAATCTAAGTGGAATTGAGCTCTTAACACTCCAGGAGGAGGGAAGAAAAACAGCTCTCTTTCCCAGGGTTTTATCAGTAACCGTGTCATTGGGGAACAAAGGGGGGAGTAGCATGATTATTAAAAAAAAAAAAAAAGCATCTGTGATTACAGAGTACAATTATGGCTATTTCATATATTGATTAACCTGTTTTTTTCTTAAGGTAATGACTATGTTACCATTTGATTTCTAAGAAAATAGCACATTTTCTTTTAAGGGCTTGTAATACTGAAGATTATGGATAAGTCAAGTATCAGGACAAGGTGATTACTTAACATCTGTGACCAAGTAAAAGGCTAAAGGAGAAAATCAACCAACATCTGCACTGTCAGTAAAATACTTGGGGGAAAAAAAACACAAGTGAAGTGTGATTAATCACCATGGATGTATGATTGAGTCAATTGACTGTTACTTTTTCATGATGATTAATCAGCTACAAAAATTATAATTGTCCCACTTCTAGTGGCTGCATGCTGTGCCCGGTGACATCAGCTGGGGCTATAGATACTCAATGTGTGGTTTTCAAAAGAATATGCAAATACGACCGGGTAAGGCGAGTGGGGCTTCAACTCCATTGTAAGAAACACCACGAGCCCTCACCCTTCTATTATGGTTGGAGTTTTCTTAGCAGCGTCCGCAGAGGGCAGTTCTCCTGCTATTATGACTATTTCATACCCTCATCACCACCACAAGGGGAAATTAGAGAACCCCTTTCCTGCAAATTGGCCATTGTGATCTTGTTCGAGGGATGATCAGATCCTCAGAGATTTCTTTTCTTCCTTTCCATGGATTTCTTTTGTGATTGGTACAAAATGGTGACATAAATGTATGTGCAAGGAACGATGTCGTGTAGCAGGGAGTGGCTGGGGACTTGGGTTTTCAGCTCGTTTGCACCTGTGATTTGTGTCGCATGTTTGTGGAGCAAGCTGAAGGAATTGGGGTGACGAGTGTCCATCAGAACTTATCTAGGAACATCTGTTACGTCACCAAGACTGTGTAGCTAGATGCGGTCACGAGAGGAGTGCGGAGGTGTTTGGAGAGTACTCTTCATGATGTTTCTAAAGCTTTGAGGTTGTGCTATCTTGGTAGTTGGCTCTGCTCACTGGTTCCTTGCAGACATTACTGAAAATAAGCTGCTACAGAATGAGCACAGGACCCATGTGTCCCCACAGGTTGGGGTCTTCCAGTACAACCAGGAACGTCATGATAGTGTTGAGTGAAACTCTTCATCATTCTACCAGATACCCTTTTCTTGTAAATTGGCTGTTCACTTAAGTTCATGGTTTACCTGAAAGCCTTACAGTACTAAGGTCTGACACAGGAACCTGACTGATGAATGACTCCTAAGCAACTTGGTCTCATCAAGGTCGCTCCAAATACCCTGATGAGCTCTGCAGGTGGGCAGTGCAGGGCCAGAACCCTGGTCCTCCCTGCATTCATACTCACTTTCACTGCCTTGCACCCTGAGAAAACAAACTGCTCTCAGAAAATGTAGGCCACTTAAGACTTGAAATCCAGGCTCTTATTTAGACTTTCAAAATGGGCCGATTTCTTAAAAAAAAAAAAAAAACAAAAAAAACAAAAAAAAAAACAAAAAAAAAAGCTTAGAGATAACATCTTGAGAGAAAAAAAAAAAATCTTTTACACTCATTAAAAAAAAGGGGAGGATTTCAAATTTCTTCCCAGCTAGTTCTGAGCAGGCAATACCTTTCTGAGCCTTCAGCTGTACATAAAGTTCCCGCTAATGATCTGTAATGAAGGGCTTCTTTTTGAACATCCAGCATTTTCCCTTTAAAGTTCAAGAAATAGCACAAATTTGCCAACACTATTCCCCTTTTAGCACATTGACTTTACTTCTGAACCGAAGCACTAACATGCCTGGAAAAAAAAAATACTTGGAGGGTAATTTTTCTACTTGTGGATCTCAGCGTATCTACTAATTCCAATGTATTAAGACATAGCCTTATGAACACACATCACCCCAATTTCTTTCATTTTAAATAGAAATTATTAACAGCTCTTATATACACATGTTCTCCAAACCCATAGAGGCCTTCAATTTTATTAACATGAATCACCGAAGTCTCTCTAACTTCTTATATTTAGATAAGAAAGAGAAACGTGGGAGCTCCAGTCTCTTGAGCTTTCTCTAGGTACCTACTAATTGTTAATTATTAGAGACTAACTAAGTCACTGAAGTGAGTCATTTGGCTGGTGTCTCAAATGCTGTCATTTACTACTACACAAATCAGCCTGGTGATAGAGTGTCTTTAAATTAGGTTACAACCATGCAGTTATTGGACAGGGAGTAATTGATAAAACCATTAGTAACACTTGTAGAGATAACAGCTAGCAAAATCATGCAACCATAATTATTCCTAATGGATACATGCTATAAATTGTGGCAAGAAAAAAATCTTGCATTATCTTTCAATCAAATCTGACAGTCCTGGAAGATTACTGTAGACTAAATGCTTGTGTATGAAAAAGTGACCTATCAGAATCTCTTTGTTTTTTCTTATCCTTCTTTCCCTTCAAATTATGGGTTTTTCTTTTATAATTTCTTTCTCAGATCGCTTTCAGTGTAAGTAAAGTGTAGGTCTTTTATTAATTGTCTTTCTGTGGATTTTAAAATACATATATTTTTTCAACCACACATAAGGCACTGCAAGACAGTTCACGATGTATCATGAAGACAGTTACTGTTTAAAGCAAAGAATTCCAAGTCAGGGTCTATTTTTCAAGAGCAAAACTTACTACTTGGCAATATAGAACTTTTCTCTGAATTTTGATTCAATACTCATTTCAGAAAAAAAAAAGACCACTGGTTATGATTTAAAAAAAAAAATACAATTGTTGACCTACTTTAATTTTCCCCACTTAACAGAGAATGCACTTTCTGTGTAGAAAGTACAGAGATAAGTCTAAACTTTAACAAAGCTTTTTTACTCTACTGATGCCCTCTGATCTGGCGTTCCCAAGATATAAGAACATGGCCAGCAGTGAGTGAAGAAAACATGCCTATATGTTTTCTGATTACAGAATTATTTAAATGTGTAAATAAAAGTTCCATTTTTAAAAATTTATTTTGTTGATGATTATCATCAAAGATTTGATAAAATCTTTTAAAAGACTCAAATAGCTTTCTGTATCTCTTCTCTGTTTCTTAGTTTCAGGTGGTTTCAATATGTAAAGAATTAGTGATGGTCTTACCTAAATTTCTTAGGAACCAGAGGTATAGAGAATTTAAATAATTTTTTTCAAACTAAAAAAAAAAAATCTTAGTTTAGGCAAACTATATCTGAAACCCAGGTCTCATGGATCCTGGTCAGTGTTATTTTTATTAAGTCACGAATTATGGGTACTCTTAAGCATGGAATAGACTCTGTAGGATCTCGCATATGATAAGGGTCCAAAACGTATTGGTTTATTCAAACTGTGTTAATATATTAACAATAATATGGTTATCATTTGTATTTTGTAAAGATGGATGATAAATACATGGCATCTTTATTATCTCTTGAAACTCAGTTTTGAGAAAGGCCGTGGAAAGAAAATAGTTAAAAAACCATAAATTACTAACTCACATCACTCACATGTGTATGCACACACAGGCAGGCACATGGCTGCTGGTCACCTCACTCTATGTCACCTAATCCTCCCATGTTATTTGTGAAGAAAGAGGTTTGGATAGATCCAACCCCTTCAGACAGGACTAACACTCAAAAAGAACCTCACAGGTGACCCTGTATACATACCATGAAACAAAGGGAAAGAACATAACAGAACAAGGGCAGATAAAGAAATGCACACAGGAAAAAAAGAATAACTCCAGTAAATAATAAATGTCAGACAAATATTTATCTTTATTCTCATAAGTTTAAGAAGAAAATTATTACTGAAAAGAAGGCCTAACTGAGATACAAGAAGAATGAGAAATAATGATAACACAGGAGAGTAATATAACACATAAGCTAAGAGAGTTCAGAGGAGAAACTGAGTCAAGCAATAGAACCATATACAAATTAAAATTGCAAAACGAAGCATAAAGAAACAGAATGGTGGGGGGGTGCGCCTGGGTGGCTTAGTGGGTTAAAGCCTCTGCCTTTGGCTTGGGTCATGATCTCAGGGTCCTGGAATCGAGCCGCGCATCAGGCTCTCTGCTTAGCAGGCAGCCTGTTTCTCCCTCTCTCTGCCTGCCTCTCTGTCTACTTGTGATCTCTGTCTTTCAAATAAATAAATAAAATCTTAAAAATAAAAAAAGAAACAGAATAGGTACTGCTGCAAAATATCATGTAGTTCAGGTTTAAAAAAATTATACAAAGCAGAATGAAAAGAACAAAGAGAAAAAAAGAATTAAAAGTAGCATCACAGACATTGGAGAATGTTAAAGGTTGTCCCATGTATGTAGACACCTTCATATTTCTAAAGAAGATAACAAAGCAAGTAGGACAAAAATAACAAAGTTGTAGTAGAAGAAAAATTTCCTTAAAAAAAGAAAGAAGAAAGAAAATAAGAAATGGGAGTTCTGAATATAACATGAGATTTCAGGGGGGAAAGCACATATCTAAAACAATCAACAGTCAGGTATATTTTAATAAATGTATTTAACTACAAAGTTAAAAAATTTCATCCTATGGAAAAATGATCAGAAGTATTAAAAAAATCTATGAAAGCGACAGCCCAAAGTGTCCATAGGCATACTAAATTTCTAGAGACAATGAATGAATGTTTGTAGCACACTGGGAGAACAACTTAGAAAGTTAACCTAAAAATGTTACGACCAGTCAAATTGAGGTATATGCAGAAAAACAACAGAAAGATGTTCAAAACCTGAAAGAACCCAAGAAATAAGGAGCCTAGAGGCCTTTTTTTGAAAAGAACTAATGAAAATATCTAACCACAAATGAGAACTTGAGAGTCAGGAAGCTGTGGCATGAAATAACTATAAGAAATTATGAATACAGAGCTCAACAGAAACTTTGGCATTTAAAAAACAATATACATGATTGGGGCACCTGGGTGTCTCAGTTAGTTGTGCATCTGTCTTTGGCTCAGGTCATGATAAACTCAGGTCATGATAAACATGATAAACTCAGGTCTTTGGCTCCAGGTCCTGGGATCCAGGGAAGAGTCGTCTTCTCCCTCTCCCTCTCTTCCCCCTTCCCCCTGCTCCTGGTCCTTCTCTCTCAAGTAAATAAATAATCTTTAAAAAAATAAAAATCATATACTTAATCAAAAATGGAAGATTGTCAGGAAGGGGAAAGGAACAAAAAAATGAAGGCTGTTTGTTTTCTTCATATAAGGTGATTGAGAAAACGTATAAGGTTATTTGGAGTGAGGTTATATACTTGGAGGTAGTTAAAGCAGTGAATAGTGTTTTATTCATTTTTGTTATTCATTCAACAAAAAAGATATTGAACAAGTTTTTTTGTTTGTTTGTTTGTTTGTTTTTTGAGAGGGAAGGAATGATGGGGGAGGGACAGAGGGAGAGGGAGAGAGAAAATCTTAAGCAGGCTCCATACCCAGCATGAGGTAGATTATGGCTCAGGACCCTGAGATCATAACCTGAGCCGAAATCAAGAGTCTAACACTTAAGAGACTGAGCCACCCAGGTGCTCCAGAGAAATTCTTTTTATTTGTGCTCTTCTAGGTGTTAAAATCAGTCCAACAACAACAAAAAATATTTTTTAAATATTTAAGAAGGGGAAAAGGGAGGCTTAAAAACAATAACAACAAAAATCATTACATAAAATAATAAACTTAACATGAAACATCTGTTATAGTAAGATATAAATGGAATGCATTTACCTACAAAAAGAGTCTTGCTGTATGGTATAACATAATTCAATTTTATGCAGTGTGTAAGACACCAAACGAACAGAACGTCTCAGGTGGAAAGTAAAAGAAAGGGAAAAGAACCCCAAAGTAGTAGAAAAAAGGGGAGAGAATACCAGGATCTCAACTTCTAAAATGGTTTAAATATATGAAAAATGAATTATAAGAGACCAATTTTATAATGATGACGGGTATAATTCACAATAAAAACACAACTGTAATAAAGATGTAACAAATGCCATAGCATCAAAGTGTATAAAGCTAAAATCATCAGAATTATAAGGAACTAGAACATTCTTCAGCCCCTAGCAAACCAAGTAGATTTAAAAAAAAAAAAAGTATAACTATCAGAGGACATAAAATGATTAGCGATAGGTTAAATCTATACTTGAAACTACTTAGTTTTCAAGTAAGTGCCCATTGACTATGTATAAATATTACTTAAATATTAGATCATAGGGAAGCCACAATTTAAAAATGTACAACTAATATTGACTACAGTCTATGATAACAATGTGGTAAAAATTGAAGTTAATAGCAAAATCATAGGAGAAATCCCAAACACTTGGAAATTTTTAAATATAAAGTCTCTTCAAAAACCAAAAAAAAAAAAAAAATGTTTTAAAAAACTACATATGAAACTGGAGACTGCAAAAAATAAAATGGTATGAGTATAATGTTTAGCACAATCTGAGGCCATGGTTAAAGCTATGCCCAGAAGAAAATCTGGAGCATTAATATTGAGAAACTAGTGAAAGATAATAAAAAGAAAAAGAACTGATGGAGATAAAAACAAAAGATAGATGGGCAAAAAAGTTTGGAATTGTATAATAGATCCCTTGCCTCTGGGAGGAAAAAAAATCAATGAATCAATAGCTAGTCAAAAAAAAAAAATTAGGAGTGACTGAAACACAGAGAACACATATATTCGAAATAAGGATTTCAATATAACCTCATATACAAAGCAAAGTAAGAGATACTTTGCCCAATTTTGTACATATAAGTTTCAAAACTTTATGAAGTGGATGAATTGCAGAATATATAAATTAGCAAAAGAAGAATGATCCTTGTCTGTTATTTTGGAATAATACTCAGATACATTTTATCTGTAGATTACCAGTGCTGTTGCCCATGATGGTTATGGCTTCAAAATGTATTCTAAACTCTGTAGGGCAATTTCATGCTAAGAGTTCCAGACTTGGACACTGTTTCTGCGTGTTAAGAGAAGATAGACTCACAATGCCTGTTGGATAAAGAGTGAGAGCCATGCTCCAGTCTGAGCAAATAGTGGCAAAATAAATAATATCAGGTAGTTCTTACTATTTTCCTGTTCTATGCAGATTTTCATAATGAAGCAATACAGTTATTTATTTGTTTCTTTAAGATTCATTAATTTATTTGCATGAGAGAGAGCATGAGCGGGGGTAGGGCTGGGCAGAGGGAGAGGGAGAAGCAGGCTCCCCATTAAGCAGAGATCCCCAACAAAGGGCTGGAACCCAGGACCCTGAGATCACAGCCTAAGCTGAAGGCAGACCCTTAACCGACTGAGCCACCCAGGTGACCAAAGGCAATACATTTAAAAAGGAAAATAAACAAAGACAAAAGAAAAAAATTACTAAGTGTTATACTAAGTGCTGCAAGATTTTCCCTTCATTCACACTTGAGCATTACTTAGAAGTTTTCTTTTCTACTTTTCCTTCCTTTTGGAAAGAATCTTTGAATGCATGCTTTATAGATGCTTAACATACTAACATTCACCTCATGTATGAATAGATGGTGCTGAATTCATCCCTTGAAAATTAAGGTATTATTATGCTCCTATCTCTCTTCCCTATGCCCTATGGCCACCCCCCCATGAGCTCTTTTCTTTACAATATCCATATATTTTATGATTTCCAAAGCAGCAAGATTTATACTGGAAAATATTACTATAATTAGTAAATGGTGGGGTGCCTGGGTGGCTCAGTTGATTAAGGTCATGGTCCAGGGTCCTGGATCGAGCCATGCAGGGGCTTCTCCCTCCCCCTCTCCCGCTCCCCCCCCAGATTGTGCTCTCTCTCTTTGTCAAATAAATAATTAAAATTAAAAAAAAAATAATAATTTCTAACTGCTGATGTAATGATAATTTTCTGTTTTTTTTTTTGTTTTTTCAACAATATAACTATAAGAAGATTGAGTAAAAATTTATGTCATTTAACTTAAATGCAACAAAATCACACTGTGAAATTCTAAGCATCCACAAGACAGTGGCTGTTTGATTTTTATTATGGTGCAATCCACAATTTCATATAAAGTCAGCTAAAAAATAAGATGAGAAAAGAGCCACCAATCTAATTCAACCTCCAGCCCTACTTGTATATAATTCGCAAATGTGATTTCTCCAGTGTTGTTGTGGTCTGCTCACAAGGGGCAGTGAGGGAGATAAAGTAAATAGGGACACAGCCTCTGACATGGAGACCATGTAAGCAGATAGGAGGAAAAAACAAATATAAACAAAAACTCTAAAACTCTTATGAGGCTCATTCATATATAATCAAACAAATGAATATTGTGTTTCAAGCAACAAAGTACAGAAGAGATGGTATGAAGTAGTATGGCTAATCAAGCAAGGATTCTGATACTAGTTGAGTTTTGAACAGTTAAAATATATGGAAAAAAATACTGAAGAAGAAACATTGTGTTTGATTCAGGATGTTTAAATGTGCATTTGATTTTTGTTGTTGTTGTTAATTTGGGATTCCTACAAGTCCACGTATATTAGCAGATTAAGTATTAAACAAACCAATTTACTCTCATATTTGAGTACATGATACATTTTAAAGAAGTCATCTTTTCTGGTAAAAAATACATTTTAAATATGTTTCATAACATAAAAGTCCTAACATATTGCTTTTTGACTGATCATTTTGATGTATTTTATGACCATTAACTTGTTAATTCTCAGTATACCCCTTTGAGAAAGATAGAAGAGGGAATTATTATAACCCCCGTTTATTAGTTAGAGAGTGAATCAGAGAAAGGTGAAACACCTCATACTGGGTCACACAATTGGTTAGTAGCAAAGGCAAAAAATGAACCATGTCAGAAGTCCCCAGCCATAGGCAACTGTGGCTGCCTTCAAAACATCAATCAGTGAACATATTATGTTTTTTTAATGACATGTTAATGGTTTTAAAAAACCTCTCCTGGTTTAGAATATAAACTGGTATGTGAATATCACAAATTAAGTCAGTTAAATTAGTTCCAGTGAAACCCTTTGTCCTTTAAATGAAAAATTAACCAACTTGGTACGTAGATCAGAGCCAGACTAGCTTTAATACACTCAAATTCATATAAACCTCACACTTCCCTGGAGAAAGTTGAGTGTCTAAAGATTTAATTCAAGTTCCAAGGTCAAGCTAAATAGATCTGAATTTCTTCTTAAAATGAGAGTTTCATTCCAATAAGTATCTGACTTCAATTTGCTGCTTCTTCTCATATTGGGATGGCATGGCCCAGGTCACCAAAGAAAGATCAAATCACACAGAACTGCGGAGGAATGCCCTAGAAAGGTTATTCTTCCACTGGTCAGGCAGGGGGCAAATAAGCAATTAAGTGAGCAGCTCTCTTCAAGAAGCTGAGGTGGCAGTGAAGGCTCGTGGTCTGCTTTGCATGGAGAAAAGGGAGCAGGGTGCCCTACCTTGCTCTCTGGAGAGTTTTGGTAAACATGACGGTTTTCATTATATTTTGTGGGATTGAAAGCTTGTTAAATGATATATGACAAAATATAGCTATTACAAATAAAATATGTGAAAAAGAAATTTCTATTCTGCTTTTTTTTTAAATGCCATCTCAAAAAGATCAGAAACCCCAAGGTCTAAACATATATGAAAACTTTCACCATAATCCCTACTTGATAACCATGTTTCATTTTGTCAGAGCATTCTCTAACACTAGGTTTTGTTTTTGTTTTGTTACTGTTTGGTTTTCTTTGTTTGGGTGTTCTAAATAATTCCACATTGTTTGGAAGCATTCTAATAGTACAAATGGCTGAAGTTTCCAATTGTGTAATTGTTTTACTTTCATAGATTTGGGGGAGTGGGTGGGTGAGTGGGTGGTTTTCACATGTCATTCTAAATATCAGAATAACTAGAAATGGTAGGAAAATGCTGAATGGATAGGGATCAGGTTTTGTTGAAACTTCTAGCAAGGTGTGCAGTCCTTTGGTGTACTAAAAAACCTTTCAACAATAGCAATGACAGTGTATGTTTCAGTGTCAGGAAAAAAAATTTTTAAGAACTTCATCAGTGAGGTAGTAACGTATTTTTAAAGAAACCTCGGATGAGACCTTATTAAATTGAAGGAAATAATGAATCTCAATTAACAGCGTAATTTTTAATCAAGCTCTTAAAAGGAACATTTTTAAGCATAACTTAAAAATAGCAGTCTTGATTTTGTTCCTAAGAAAATCAGAACTTTAAGATACACTTTAGAGACATATAATTTCAAAAAGGCAGAATGACTTTTCTAGAGAACTTTAGAAAGTGATTTCAAAGACAAGCCCATTTGGATAATGAGAGCGTGCATACAAGAATGGGAGGCCCCAAGTTGGTGGTGCTCTTTGGAGACCATGTCAAATCCAGGAAATTGCAGAAGACATTGCTGTGCTTGAAACGTGGCAAGGTTGAAGAGATGAAGTCTGAGGACAGACTGGAAGAGCTGAAAGTGGGAATTTAAAAATAAAAGCAAACGAGTTGATTTCCTTGAAGGATTTAAAATTTTAAATGGCACAGATAGTATCAACACGAACCTCCATTTTCAGTGTGGCCCAAGAAGACAGGACCAGGATAATACAAATGACAATGAGAAGAGAACAGATTTCATACCTAGGCAGCATAAACATGCAAGCAATGATTTCACAAGAAGGAACACTGTGGTCAAAATGCCACGGTGGGCTGGAACATAAGCATGTGTCCTAAGAGGAAAGGTCAGTGTGCAGACCATGGCTTTTCCATTTCCCTCCTGGCCCAGAGCCTGGCACTGAGGAGCAGCTCACATTCCCTTACTTGCGACCTCTCAGCATCCAACACAGTGGTAAGCTCACAGCACCCCTCCATTAAGCATTCAATGAAGCCAACCAGCTGGTAAAATTAAGAAACAATAATATAGTTACTTTAAGAATTGGCACTACTTCACTATTCAGATTGAAATTTAAAGCAAAAGGAAAGTAGCCAGCATTTCAAATCAAAAGATGTCATTGTTAAATGACAGAGTTTCCCTAGCTATGCAATGAGTTAAAGTTCTGAGGATCAAAATGTGTTATTATCAAACAAATTTTGAAAACTATAGACTGTACTTTCCTTTTGGAGAACCACAATGCTTCTGAGCTTCTTAAAGGCTCTTTCAGCAAAAAAGAAATGGCTGCTAATTGGAGTTTAAGCCACTGTTTTAAAACTCATCCACAGACCTCAAGGGGGTGGTTTTATAACTACTTATTGACATCTCATGAAGCTAGAAAACAGTTTAGAATATGACGATCTAGAGTAATTGGTCCTTAGTTTTCTCAGATGGCCAATATGCAGGAATCCATTCAGTCTAGAATCTTCTAGAGATTTAGATCACAAGGGATCTATATAAATCTGAATGAAGTCAGTGTGCACTTGTCTAGTTAATCTAAATTTCTTTGATGTCTTCAAACCAACCTTGCATTACCGAGAATTTACTTGACCATCATCAAAGGTCAGGAGTGGATGCGGCCCCCTGATGATAATTCCTGTTCTTCCCTTTGTTACTGTCACCAGCATTTCTGACCTCGCAGAAACTCTCTTAATCTACTTTATCCAACCTGGCCTTTTCCTTTCCCAGGAGTTATGAATTACAATTGCGTTCCTATGTTAATCCCCTGAACTGCTCTTTCCCTAGAAGCTCAGTTTCCCTTTATCCTTACTCTTGGCTTAATCTTCAGCCTCTTCTATACCATGTTGCCGGAGATTTCCCTCAGTCTGAAAACACCTCAAAGTCTCTCCTATCCTGGAAAGTGTTCCCTTCATTCCGTATTCCCAACTAGCCACTGGCTGAGCGTGATCTTCTCTTTTTTATCCCAGTTCCTTGCAAGTCTTGTTTATACCTACCATTCCCATCTCTTCACTGTCCTACCTTTAGCCTTTGCCCTCTCGACTTCCATAAACTGTTCTCATTAAGTTATTGATAAGTCCTGAAATCCAAATGCAATAAGTATTCTAAAGATTTTACTTAAATGTAACTTTTCCCTTCATTTTTGACCTGATTGATGACTTATTCTACATTGAAAGATTCTATCTCATTGGAATTTATCATACCTCACACTCTTGGTTTTTCATATATCTCCAATCGTCCTTCTTTGACGCCTTTGTGAATTTCTTTTCTTTACTTACATGTCACACTTTGATATCCCAATTCTATTCTTAGCACACTAATCTTTTTGCTTTTGACACCCTATGCAAGCATCTTACTCATGCTTATCTTTAACATTTTCCCATTATAAACTCTTGTCTCCCGCATTTACCACTCAATTCAAGCCCCTCTCATCTCTTGTCTGGATTCTTGAAACAGGATACTGACCAAAAATAGCCTTTTCTCTGATCCTTTCCTCACGACATGTGCCCTTCATGTGTTAGCCAGAATGGTCTACTAAATGCAAAGCTGACTTTTCTATTTGTCTGGTATCTTAGAGGGTAAATTTTGAAGAAGCAGGAATAATTAATGGTGTATGTCTGCCTCTCTAGACTTGTTTTTCCCCTCTGTTCTCTGCCTCCTGGAACTGCTTGCTCATAATAATTAGCATACAGCATATCATTTATTCCTTCTCATCTTTGCTCTGAGACGACTACTGCTGCTCCCACCAGTTGCTCAGGTAACTTAGCTGCTCGTTTAAAACTCAGCTGATGGGTTATTTCTTCATAGGAACCTTTCCTAACCCTCTCAAGTTGTCTTGGTTCTCTTTCCTCAGCGTACCCTTTTACTATGTATAGTTTGCTATATATCGTTTGTTTCACTTATTAGATTGTAACATGATTATAAGTTTGTGTTATTATTTCCTCCACTAGATTGCACATTCTTTTAGGTGAAAGTGTCATGTCTAATTCCTTTTGTATCTCCAGTGCTTGGAAACCGTGCCTGTAACAGAGCGGCTGCCAGAGAATGCTGACGGAAGGAAAGAATGAATGAATGATAATAGCTCTCGGAGCATTGCTGCAACTTCCTTGGGATGATAAAATTGAAAACTCCTACAGATACCCAAATTAAGCATTCCTCATTTAAGATACGTGATCATCCCATTTTGTCTATCAATTTGAATATTTATTTCAATCGTATTTTAAATGCAGTTTAGAATCTTACAATTTAAAGGAAAGAACAATGACTCAAATCCTTTTGCAAAGCAAATAATATATTAAACATAGGAATTATTCCAGTCCTTCTTCTTTCTCCTCTTCTTCATGTATAAAAGACCTGATTTGTTTTTTTCCCACAAATTTGTATTTGTAGGCTTTGACTTACTTAAAAGGAGATACACCTCATACTAAATTGCATTTAAGAGTTCACGGAAACAGCCCAGCTTAGAATATGTGATTAAGCTTCATGTTCCTTGTGGCTTTTCCAGTTTTGTGCCATTTGCTCATTAGGATAATGAGGATTTCAGCAGTTTCATGGGAAAAGCTTTGAGTTCCTCTGGTGAGGGGAATCATATAAACATGAAGTATTCTTCAGAACAGCAAATGCAATATTCTACACTAACTTATGTCTTACTGTCATTATCTTTTAAAAAAAAAAGTGAGTGGATTTTTCCCCTGGAATTATCTTCAAAGACTTCTTTGTAGTTGTATTAGTCAGGAAAAATTCAATGTCATAGTCTGAACTTTCCTTTCCCCCCACCCGCATAGTCCATATATGTTCCATTGTTCCACAAATAAAGAGAGGTGACTGGATGATAAGGGGATTTTTCAGTCATTTTCAATTAGCTGCAGAATGTTTCTGTACAGTAGCTTGGTTCCTGGTTAGCTGACCCACAGAACAATGACGACCACTTTACACTGCAGAGACAGTGCTGACAGGGGGATAATGAGAGAAACTGTCTCGGGGTTTCCCATTAACAAGTGTAACCAAAGCCCCCATTGGCCTTGCTAATGGGTAATAGCATATTATGCTCTTGGTGAAGGCCTTTAGGAGATGGTGGACAAAGTTGCTTAATTAGTGGTATCTGAAGTGTTACCTCTACCGCTCTCCCGAATCTTCAGTTTTCCTACAGTTTCTAATTATTTTCCTTTGAATAAGAATACAGTACTAGATTTCCCAACTTGATTATGCTTTGTCCCCCCTCATCTGAATGGGTAATCAAGCACTACTTATTTCAATCAAAATACGCTTAAATAGAACCTAACCACAGACTTATGAATACGAGCAGTTCTGGTATTGATATTGATTTTCCAGTAAATCATCTTAAGCCCAAATGATCAAAAATCAAGACAGGTCAACATCAAAGAAACAGGAATATTGGCATGAAAGCAAGCTCCGTTGATTGGTACAAATTAAAAGATCATTTATTAGTGATTATGCTGTATAATACTGCCAGTGCCAAATGAATGCAATTAAGATGAAATGGGCCCCTGCAGCTATAGGGGTTAATAAAGACTGAATTCCTAATGATTTTTCCATTAATTATGAAGATGTCCACAAAACAGCCTTAACAAAGTGGTGGCCACCTCAGACAAATCTTTGTAATCTGGGTAAAACACCTTCTTTAATTGGCACGTTACTAAGATAATGTAAAGATTTCAACAGTTCCTAATCATTACTTCCTGGATACAATGTAGGTAGAGAAAGGGCTTAGAACTTACCTGAGGAACAAAAACAGGAGAGCCGATGTTTTGAAAAATCTGAAATATCTCTTATGAGAGTCTGATTAATGACATTGTTTCAAGCCCAGAAGACCAAATATAAAGAGCATCTTCGTGTTTTGCATAATTTAATTACTCCCCCCCATACCAACAGAGTTATTCTCTTATCTACAAATATTATTTATATAAACCAGAAAAAGGAGAGGAGGGAAGAAAGGAGGAAGGGGGAAGAAAGAAAGAAAAGGAGAAAGAAAGGAGAAAGGAAAGAAGAAAAAAATTGAAGGGATGAATTCATAAATAATTCTGAAGTGGTTGGAGGACACATTTCTTCAAGTGATTAGGAACAAGAGTAAATCCATCCAAAGATGGACATTCAATTTGCATTTAAGCTTAGATTTAGAATTGAATCTGTGGCATTCACCTTGACCTCACAACCTATGGTCCTATCCATAGGCTAGTCTAATTTAATCCTGACGGAACCAGAAAATACAAACCCCAAGTCTTTTCTTAATTAGTATAAGTAGTCTTATTGACTTCAGAAAAAGAACATTTTTTAAGAAAAATGTTTTACACTACGTTTTTTAAATTGAGGCTTTTGCAAGCTTGGAACCCTCCTTAAGAACAAGCACATGAGGTAGTCAATGCACTAATAAAAAAAAAAAAATGAGGAAATAAAGAACAGTAGGAACATGTGACAAGTTACCTTGCTCAAAATGAGTAAAGTAAAAAGGCTGAAAGGGGTGAGTGTGTGTACGTGGATGTGTGTGTGTGTGTGTGTGTATGTGTGAGTGAGAGAGAGGGAGAGAGAGAGAGAGATTGAGGATAATTGAAATCTCATTCTTTCATATGCAATCCACTACAAGACCTCAAAAACAGATGTTGAAAGAGGCATGGGTTCCTGAATTGAAGAGTTTTATGTTATAGTTGACACAATTTAAGAAATGAACACGCCAGCTCTCGCACCTACTAGTATCATCATCTCTCCTGTCTCAGGCTGCTCTTTCAGTAGTTTAGCAGGAGAGACATGGTAGACATTTTTTGGGGGGAGGAAGCCATGTTTATATTATTTTACAGATGCAACCCGGTGCCTGCGTGCACATGCCTCCCACGTGATCTTCTGCCCTTTGGACGCTCACAGGCAGGAAGGGACAGACAGGCACTGTGCAGATGTGCCTCCTACTTGGGCAGTCTTGAATTTGGATTCTTTTTCTACTATTCATAATATTTTTGACCTTGAGCATGTCATTTCACTTCTTTGAGTCTTTGTTTTCCTACCTGTGAAATGGACATTAATACATCTAGCTGTCTTGTTACGAAGCCTAAACAAAATATGTGAAGTATATGTGAAGTTCCCCACACGGTGCCTACCCCATAACAAATATCCAATAAATGGTAGGGGTGTTTTGTTCTCCTCCTTTAATTTTTAAAGATGACTAGGTTATAGTCATTTAAGCAATATTTTCAAACTTGTGCTGCTTAGTGATTAGAAACATTATGGTTCCAGAATGCCTCACAAATTTGGGGTGGGCCTGGAGTTAGTTGTCATGAGACTTAAGCTTAATCTTAATTTTCAACCTAATTAATTATCTAATTGTGCCTCTAAACTTGTTTACTATGTTTGCATGTACACCTATTTGTAATATGCCAATGCATTCTGCTCCCTAATGTATATATTTACTTACATGGTAAATATGCAATCACTAGAAAGAAGAGGACATTGGGGGAGGGGTTTTCTTTTTTTTTAAAGATTTTATTTATTTATTTGACAGAGAAAGAGAGAGCACAAGTAGGCAGAGACGCAGGCAGAGAGAGAGGAGGAAGCAGGCTCCCCACTGAGCAGAGAGCCCGATGCAGGTCTTGATCCCAGAACCCTGGGATCGTGACCTGAGCCAAAGGCAAAGGCTTAACCCACTGAGCCACCCAGGTGCCCCCTTTTTCTTTAATATTTTTAATGAAATTTCATTGTTACCTGTTACCGTTCAATACAGAAAAATAAATATAAATACTCTTGTGTGTCTGCCCAATTGGGAAATAAAATATATTTTTAGGGTGGATATGAAAATGGCTCAAAAGTTGCTAGACTAGAGTGTAAGCTTCTTAAGGACAGGACGGGGCCATTTCTGCTCTTGGATAAACATAACGTACACTGTCAGGAGCAAGAAAAGTGGTAGAAATCCCTGGAAAGGAGGTTCACGTCAAGACAGGATTTATGAAAAACTAAATATGTGTGAAGAAAGTCTTTTCCCAGGAGATAGGAAGCTCAAACCCAGCCAGTGCTTTTACTTTCCAGCTTTGATAAGCAGCAAAATTTCCTGCAATATTAAAATATAAATATCTCTATGAAGATTACTGCTCTGGAGGTCATTTTCTGATTTCCTTTAAAGTCATTCAGTTCACTCAAATGTATTCTTCTGAGTGTCTTGACTGTCCTATTGTGCTTCAAGGATAACCACAAGGGCTATGTAACAAGTGTGGATTTTTTTTTTTTTTTTTTTTTTAGGAGAAGCTATTTCATGTAATGCAAAAAAGGGTTATATCCTCTCAACCTCAGGCTTGAGAGGCAAGTGAGCCTGCCTAGCTGCTTCAACTGACGGAACTTTTAGAATTATTATGGGGCTGGCTGGTTTCTCTTTTCTTTTGTTTCTTTTTTTTTTTTTTTCCTTCGTGGTTTGAATTTGTGCTTTCCCTGAGATGTGGTTTTCCAAATTTTATTTTTATTTTGCGCATGTTGTTTCAGACTGGTGAAATCTTCATGAATAATGCTAGTTTATTTTCATAACTTTGTTTTATGAGAAGAAAGTTGCCGAGAGACATTTTCTCAGAATGGAACAGATATGTTTGGTAGGTGAGGACAGACAGATGGTGTCAGGAGAATTTTTGTGTTTGTGGGGAAGAATAATCAGGGCTGTGCTTTCCCAGATATCCACAGCCAGTCAGGCTCCTCTGGGAAAAGGTGCAATTTGCATGTTTCTTTCATCAAATTTTTCCGATGTCATATTAATAGTTCAAAGGAAGGATATGAGTTCCTTCTTTCTTTACAGTTAATACCGAATGGTCTTTTTATACAGCATTTGATTTTGCTTTATAAATAAATGAAACATCTGAAAATGGTCATTCATGATATATCTCTGAACTTCTGGGCCAACTATGGGAAAATCAGATCCATGATAATTTAATAACTTTTATGGCATGCTGGCTAAATTGTACTCATCATCTGCTGACAGTGAGCAATACTGCTGTTCTGGGTTGGTAACAAGGACTCTACCTTCTTTACATTTCTGATAATGGTGTTCATTGCATAATATGCACTGTATACTTTTACCAGGCTTATAAACTTGGGGTTATCCTTGGCACATTAGTGATTTTGAATGTATAGGTAGACTTCTTACATAATCTTCAGGAAGTAAGGTAACAAGGTTTTGTTGCTTGGCAACATCTCATTTGGGAGCACCCAAATATATAAGATCAATTTCCTTAACTAGACCAAAGGGAGACCTAAGGTATATGGTGGCTGTTTGGAACAGTATACTCTTGGCTTTCTCAAAACCTCAGGTCTAAGTTCCTTGAACAGTGGAATCCATCATCCTACGTCTGAGCAAATCTTGACCAAACACATATATAGAATTTGGAATCAATCTTACTCTGTTCACTGAGTTGAATATATGTCTTGCTCATCCTCCCTACTCCCAAAAAGCAAACCTTTTCACATACCACAAATGCATTTACACACACACACACACACACACACACTCCCCCAACTGTGGGCAACCCCCTGCCAAAGCTTAAAGTCCATTTTCCAGCTTTCCCTCAATCAATAAGAGCTCCCACCACATCCATACCTATACTTCCCTACTCTCCTTTCTCACGCTCCATTGCCCTTAACATCCCACAGCCCTTAGTTAATTATACTGTAGATTTACAATTTTCACTTAGTTAGCTTATATTTATTAAGCTATATTTATTATGTTCCCATTAGTGACTCACAACAGGTAAAGCTCTGGGATAGGATAGTGAACACGATGATGTGTTATTGCCCTTAGTCTCAGTTTCGGACAGGAAATGAGCAATTGCAAGACAGTACAACATGTGCTGTGATGGGCAGCCGATGAGATCACATGATGGCAAGACTCACAGCATTCAGAAATGTTAGAGAAGACTTATTGCACTTGAGACTGGTTTTCCTTGCTCCGATTGAAGCCCATCATGAAACTAGAAAGCCCCAGTAGGGTCCCAGCTCTTTGGTCCTGCCCTGTACCCTCCGAGAGAACTCTACTCCAAACCAGATAGGCCCAGATCTGTGACCCATTTCTGCACATGGCTGCCATGGCCATACCCAGCTGGTGTCCTTAGGTGGCCCTGAGCCAGACCTGTTGGATTTGTCTTGCCCCTCAAACAGTGCACATGGGTCTGCTGGTCATTTCTTTCTCCATCTCCTCTTCCCTCTAAACTTACTGTCACTTCCCCAGGCCCACTTTACAATTTGCCTATGACCCTTAGTTCTGTCTCTGCTCCTCAGTGGGTTTTCATATATGGGCCTCATATATACCCTTCAAACATTAGTCAATTATAGCAATATTATGCTCTTCACTTTTGGGAGTCCCTATCTAAGCTTTCACAAAAACATAATTTCTTTCATTTCTTATTAATAGTTTTATTTTTTTTAATTTGTATTTAAATTATAGTTAGTTAATATACGGTACAATATTGGTTTCAGAATTCAGTGATTCATCATTTACATGCAATACCCAGTGCTCATGATAACAAGATCCCTCCTTAATGCCCATCACCCATCTAGCCCATTCCCCCACCCATCTCCTTCTATCACCTCAGTTTGTTCTCTATTATTAGGAACCATCTCTTATGGTTTACTTCCCTCTTTCTCTTCTATTCCTCCACCCATGTGTTTATCTGTTTTGTTTCTTAAATTCCACATATGAGTGGAATCAGACGGTATTTGTCTTTCACTGACCAACTTATTTCGCTTAGAATAATACACTCTAGCTCCATCCACATTATTACAAATGGCAAGATTTCATTCTTTTTGATGGCTGGGTAATATTCCATTGTTTATATAAACCACATCTTTTTTTTTTTTTATCTTGATAAAGTTTAATGTTCTTGAAAAAGATTAATATTCAAAGAATTTACATAAATTTTCCTCTTTTTTCTTTCTTTATATGTTATATTGGTTACCATACAGTACATTTGTTTTTTGTTTTTTTTTTTATTTTATTTTTTTTATAAACATATATTTTTATCCCCAGGGGTACAGGTCTGTGAATCGCCAGGTTTACACACTTCACAGCACTCACCATAGCACATACCCTCCCCAATGTCCATAACCCCACCCCCCCAACCCCCCTCCCCCCATTAACCCTCAGTTTGTTTTGTGAGATTAAGAGTCACTTATGGTTTGTCTCCCTCCCAATCCCATCTTGTTTCATTTACTCTTCTCCTACCCCCTTAACCCACCATGTTGCATCTCCTCTCCCTCATATCAGGGAGATCATATGATAGTTGTCTTTCTCCATTGACTTATTTTGCTAAGCATGATACCCTCTAGTTCCATCCACGTCGTCGCAAATGGCAAGATTTCATTTCTTTTGATGGCTGCATAGTATTCCATTGTGTATATATACCACATCTTCTTTATCCATTCGTCTGTTGATGGACATCTAGGTTCTTTCCATAGTTTGGCTATTGTAGACATTGCTGCTATAAACATTCGGGTGCACGTGCCCCTTCGGATCACTACGTTTGTATCTTTAGGGTAAATACCCAGCAGTGCAATTGCTGGGTAATACGGTAGTTCTATTTTCAACATTTTGAGGAACCTCCATGCTGTTTTCCAGAGTGGTTGCACCAGCTTGCATTCCCACCAACAGTGTAGGAGGGTTCCCCTTTCTCCGCATCTTCGCCAGCATCTGTCATTTCCTGACTTGTTAATTTTAGCCATTCTGACTGGTGTGAGGTGGTATCTCATTGTGGTGTTGATTTGTATTTCCCTGATGCCGAGTGATGTGGAGCACTTTTTCATGTGTCTGTTGGCCATCTGGATGTCTTCTTTGCAGAAATGTCTGTTCATGTCCTCTGCCCATTTCTTGATTGGATTATTTGTTCTTTGGGTGTTGAGTTTGCTAAGTTCTTTATAGATTTTGGACACTAGCCCTTTATCCGATATGTC
>NW_019154142.1:16349316-16466420 GCF_002288905.1 Enhydra lutris kenyoni
TGATCTATTCTGGAGAATGTTCCATGTGCACTAGAGAAGAATGTGTATTCTGTTGCTTTGGGATGAAATGTTCTGAATATATCTGTGATGTCCATCTGGTCCAGTGTGTCATTTAAGGCCTTGATTTCCTTGTTGATCTTTTGCTTGGATGATCTGTCCATTTCAGTGAGGGTAGTGTTAAAGTCCCCTACTATTATTGGACTATTGTCAATGTGTTTCTTTGATTTTGTTATTAATGGGTTTATATAGTTGGCTGCTCCCATGTTAGGGGCATAGATATTTAAAATTGTTAGATCTTCTTGTTGGACAGTTCCTTTGAGTATGATATAGTGTCCTTCCTCATCTCTTATTATAGTCTTTGGCTTAAAATCTAATTGATCTGATATAAGGATTGCCACTCCTGCTTTCTTCTGATGTCCATTAGCATGGTAAATTCTTTTCCACCCCCTCACTTTAAATCTGGAGGTGTCTTCAGGTTTAAGATGAGTTTCTTGTAGGCAACATATAGATGGGTTTTGTTTTTTTATCCATTCTGATACCCTGTGTCTTTTGATTGGGGCATTTAGCCCATTAACATTCAGGGTAAGTATTGAGAGATATGAATTTAGTGCCATTGTATTGCCTGTAAGGTGACTGTTATTGTATATTGTCTCTGTTCCTTTCTGATCTACTACTTTTAGGGTCTCTCTTTGCTTAGAGGACCCCTTTCAATATTTCCTGTAGAGCTGGTTTGGTATTTGCAAATTCTTTCAGTTTTTGTTTGTCCTGGAAGCTTTTAATCTCTCCTTCTATTTTCAATGATAGCCTAGCTGGATATAGTATTCTTGGCTGCATGTTTTTCTCATTTAGTACTCTGAATATATCATGCCAGCTCTTTCTGGCCTGCCAGGTCTCTGTGGATAAGTCTGCTGCCAATCTAATATTTTTACCATTGTACGTTACAGACTTCTTTTCCCGGGCTGCTTTCAGGATCTTCTCTTTGTCACTAAGACTTGTAAATTTTACTATTAGGTGACGGGGTGTGGACCTATTCTTATTGATTTTGAGGGGGGTTCTCTGAACCTCCTGGATTTTGATGCTTGTTCCTTTGCCATATTGGGGAAATTCTCTCCAATAATTCTCTCCAATATACCTTCTGCTCCCCTCTCTGTTTCCTCTTCTTCTGGAATCCCAATTATTCTAATGTTGTTTTGTCTTATGGTGTCACTTATCTCTCGAATTCTCCCCTCATGGTCCAGTAGCTGTTTGTGCCTCTTTTGCTCAGCTTCTTTATTCTCTGTCATTTGGTCTTCTATATCGCTAATTCTTTCTTCTGCCTCATTTATCCTAGCAGTGAGAGCCTCCATTTTTGATTGCACCTCATTAATAGCTTTTTTGATTTCAACTTGGTTAGATTTTAGTTCTTTTATTCCTCCAGAAAGCGCTTTTATATCTCCCGAGAGGGTTTCTCTAATATCTTCCATGCCTTTTTCAAGCCCGGCTAGAACCTTGAGAATTGTCATTCTGAACTCTAGATCTGACATATTACCAATGTCTGTATTGATTAGGTCCCTAGCCTTTGGTACTGCCTCTTGTTCTTTTTTTTGTGGTGAATTTTTCCACCTTGTCATTTTGTCCAGATAAGAGTAGATGAAGGAGCAAGTAAAATACTAAAAGGGTGGCAACAACCCCAGGAAAATATGCTTTAGCCAAATCAGAAGAGATCCCAAATCGTGAGGGGGGAGAAAGG
Source organism: Enhydra lutris kenyoni (assembly GCF_002288905.1). NCBI lineage: Eukaryota > Metazoa > Chordata > Mammalia > Carnivora > Mustelidae > Enhydra > Enhydra lutris. The sequence continues at coordinate 16,351,046 of NW_019154142.1, forward strand.
GGATAAAAAGAGGTTCAGAAAGAAGAAAAAAAAAAAAAAGAAAAAAAAAGAAACAATTAGAAAAAGAAAACCAATAAAGAAAAAATATAAAAAGGAAATATATATATATATATATATATATATATTAGATAAACTAGTTAAAAAACGTTAAAAGAGAAAAGGGTAAAAGTTAAAAAAATTTAGCAGAAGAAGAAAAATAAATTGAAAAAGAAAAAAAATTAAATTAACTGCAAGGCTAAAGAATCATGGGGAGAAAGCCATGAGTTCCGTGCTTTGCTTTCTCCTCCTTTGGAATTCCGCTGCTCTCCTCGGTATTGAAACTGTACTCCTTGGTAGGTGAACTTGGTCCTGGCTGGGCTTCTTGTTGATCTTCTGGGGGAGGGGCCTGTTGTAGTGATTCTCAAGTGTCTTTGCCCCGGGCGGAGTTGCACCGCCCTTACCAGGGGCCGGGCTGAGTAATCCGCTCGGGTTTGCTTTCGGGAGCTTTTGTTCCCTGAGCGCTTTCCGTAGAGTTCCGGAGGGCGGGAATGAAGATGGCGGCCTCCTGGTCTCCGGCCCGGAGGTGCCGAGAGCCCGGGGTCCCACTCCTCAGTGCGCCCTCAGAGAACAGTGCCGATTTACTCCCGTCACCCTGCCTCTGGCTGCGCTCCCAGCTGACCGAGCCTGCGACCGGTTCAAGGTAACCCCGAGCTTAGAGCTTACTCCTCGGCTCTGTCTCTGTAGCCGGCTTCCCTGTTCTAATACCTGTAAGCTCTGTGACACTCAGACACCCCCGATCCTTCTGTGACCCTGCGGGACCTGAGGCCACGCTGACCCTGCATGGGCTTCACCCCGGTTAAGCCTCTGGAGCGATGTCCCTCAGCGGAACAGACTTTTAAAAGTCCCGATTTTGTGCTCCGTTGCTCTGCCGCTTGCCGGGAGCCGGCCCCTCCCCCCGCGGTCTATCTTCCCGTCGCTTTGGATTCACTTTTCCGCCAGTCCTACCTTTCAGAAAGTGGTTGATTTTCTGTTTCTAGAGTTGCTGTTCTTCTTCTCTTCGATCTCCCGTTGGATTTGTAGGTGTTTGCAATCTTTAGATAAGCTATCTAGCTGATCTCCCGCTACCTGAAGTAGTCTCAGCCTGCTACTTCTCCGCCATCTTGACTCCCCCTATAAACCACATCTTTATCCATTCATCAGCTGATGGACATTTGGGCTCTTTCCATAGTTTGGCTATTGTTGACAATGCTGCTAAAAGCACCAGATTGTATGTAGCTCTTTGAATCTGTATTTTTGTATCTTTAGGATAAATAAATAACGTCATTTTTATGCCTCGTTTACAATGGACCTGATATAAAAAAATGGAATTCACATCCTTGAGCCTGAGAACTAGGCTGTAATGAATTGAGGTTGAGAACATCTTGAGGAGATGCTGAGTGTATTTTCTATGTGGTAGGGATGTAAATTTCATAGTCAGAAGGTAGTCTATGGTGGACTGTAATTTCCAAAAATGAACAAAGCAATATTTCTTGACCCCCACGTTCTTGTAAAACCTTGCATTAACATGAAGATGTTATAAACAAGTGTAATTACCTCCTCTTGCACTTGCTTCAGACTTTATAACTGCCTTGATGACTAGAATGTGGTGATGTCAACTAACTTGTAAGATTAAGTCAAGTAGGCTCTCCAGTTTCCAAGTGGCTCTTTCTGGGGGAACTTGCCCTGGACCCAAGCCACCATGCTGTAGGGAAGCTCACGCTATACCATGCAGAGTCCCCATGGACAGGTCCATTTGAAGAGGATCTGATTGCCCCAACTGACAGCCACCTAGATCACTGAATCCATAGAATGAATGGGTCTCCTGGCAATTCTATCCTCTTGAAGTTTTCCATCTCAGGTTGCAAACATGGTGACACACACAAGCCATCTAGCTGTGCCATGTCCAAATTTCTGATTCACAGAAACCATGAGCATGACAAATGACTGTCTTATTGTACTAAATTTGGGGGATAGTCTTCTGGGGACAGCCACAGTAACTGAAACTACATCTGATCATATGGTTCCTCATCTCATCCTCCTATTTTCTCTACCCAAGGCAAGCATTATTTGAAACTCAAATTCTTCACTGGCAACTTTCCATGTTTCATAGTTTTTATTACACTTATGTTTTCAGCATAAAGTGCATACTTTTCTTTTAGCTTTTCTTTTTAAGAACAGTGTGCCACCTTTGTACTTTTATTTTGCCATCAATAATTTATTGCTATCATTCACCTACAATGATCCCTTTGCTATAGTTCGTTTGTTGTGACTACGATGTAATATTTTGTGTGAATATACCACAGTTTGCTTATTTTCTCAGCATTTGAGGCCATTTTGCTAAGGTTTTGCTACTATGAATTGCACTGTTACGAAGTCTAGATATGTGTAAGAGTGGGATTTCTGAGTAATATAAATGCTCCACATCAGGATGTAGATATTCAAATTGGTTGCAACTATTTGCTCCTCCTCCAGCAGTTTGTGAGGGATTTTGTGGATCGCAGGAAGGATTTGGATGTGTTGTTGTTGGCGCACCTGCCATTGTCATAGTCGGACAACAACTTAGCTACTTTCACACATTCTCACACACGCACACACAGAAGAGCGTCCTACTGTGCAGTCGTGTCCCTATGTCCCTCCTTCCCACCATCCTAGTTGATGATTCAGGTGATTTCTCCAATGCTCCCGGCCCCTGGAAGAGGAGGAAGGATCAAGATAACAAGTCCAGACCTCCAGGGAGACCACACAGACCTGACCAGAGCACCATTGGCTAGCTCCTGATTTAAAAGTAGAAACTTCTTCGTAATTCACCGGACTGGTGTTGATTGATTGATTCTGGCTGCTTCAGAATTAACACTGAAGGTTTTCACTTGTTTGTAAGGTGATCTTGTACCTAGCATTATAATGTGCTGAGTACCAGTAGGAGGGAGGCTGAAGAAGGGAGCAGCTGCCGCTGCCAAACAGAGGAAGCCCGATGCTCACAGAATGCTCGTAAGTGAGCTCGATTAGAGCAAATCAGGAGAAAGGACAGTAAAGCCATCAGTGGGGAATAGAAAATACTAAGGTGTCTATATATTATTTTGAATGACCTCAATAATGAAGCATAATTGCAGATGTAACCTTGAGGATTGAAAGGGGGAGAATTAGAAAAGTATTGGAGATTTTTAAAAGTAGAAATTGACCAATTAAAAATCCCATGTAATATCCTTCTACTTCTCCAGTAAGCTATTGATCAGATGAAGAGAATTATAGAAAAGAACCCCAAATAGGAAGATCAGTTTGTCTGGCTGTCCTCCATCTATCATGGTTAAAAAAAAAAATCATAACTTTCAATGCATTAATTATCTCACATCCTGTTTAAAGCACTTTCCTCCTACGCTAATTTTAAGAGAAATTTATAAAACATAAAAGATCAACAGACCCTTAATATCTGAAAAGAAAGCATATTTATAAACAAGTAAGTTTCCCACCAGAATTCATTGAGGAAAGCAATTCATTGTACATTACAGATAGCAATACTGGAAAGGAATGTGTTCATTGGTTCATTTATTTTAACACCAACATACAGCACTTAATTCAACAGTAAGACACAACTGACCATTTTGTTTTTACAGAATAACAAAATGTGGTATTTTCAGACATGGATTTATGTGTTGTTTATGTTTGGTCCGCTGTCAGTGCATCTTTATAGAAGGTGGTTCACTTTAGCACCCGAGAAATACTCCATAAATTCCCTATCTACGCGATGTATTTGTGAATGGAAATGAGAGGGCCTCACCTTTGTAAATGGGTGGGTAAGAATTAAAGCAAGAAGTGTTCCACTCAATGTTATATACCCTCACATAGTCAGGAGAATAAAGGATATGCAGGTAAAACTGAGACCACCTTTAAGACACGTGGGAGAGATCTCCCTGACTTTTTCAACAGGGACTGTTATGTCCACCCAGTAGCTCAAAACCTTTATACTTATGATGGCTCTTGACATCATTTATTTAAAATCAATTCAGAAATAATTGCACTTTGATATTGGGCAGTGGGGGACTTATTTTGGAATCGTTTAAAATAGGAAATATTCTGTTTGAAAGAAAATGGATTAGATCAATCATATACTCTTCTGGGATGTATGAAATTTCAGACATTTCTGCTAAGACAGCCTCTCCCAGTGTAGTAATAGGTCTATAAACACTTGTCAACAGTATCCAATGGCTAACAGAATCATTTGTGTTCTGGTGCTTAGGTTGTGGAGTTCAAACCTATAAGCTTTAGTTGCTTTTAGCTTTAATTACTTCAAATTAGTATATTAATGATCAATGATATATAATAGAAGAAGCCATCAATTACAATCAAGCTGGTAAACTTATTTCTATTTCTAAATTTCTTACAGATAAGTAAGCCTATGATCTTATCTTCCTGTTCAATGCCTTTGAGTACAACTTGCCACTGAAAATATGATATAACTGTTGAGAAATTCTGCTAATTCTTACATTAATAACTGCTATAGCTTTTCCTTTCAGCATAAATAGTTACGTTTTGTGAGGTACTAGTTGGGAGATAATATAGCAGTAATTAAGAGTTCAGACTCTAGTAATGCCACAGTGATGGAATTCTGCATCTTTCACTTGTTAGCTTTGTAACCTTGGGCCAGTGACCTCATTTTTCTCCTATATGAGTTCAGCACTAGCATCATATTATACAGCGGGTATAAAGTTTAAATTAGATAATGCATGTAGAACATTTCACATAGTGCCCATCATAGAGTAAGAGCTCAGTAAGTTGGGAGTTAATACAATTACTTTAATCTAGAGGGCTATGGATACAAATTCATGCAATAAACTGTAATGTTAAAATACACTTCAAGTGAGCTTGAAACAGTGAAACCACAAAATCTCTAGCCAATTAAACTATGCTTAACTCTAGGGGCACACAGTTTTGCACTCCACTGGTGGGCAAACATATGGAAAAATGCCGTTGAAGAATGGGAGAAACTTCCAGGGAGTCCTCAGTCTGGAACACATTGTAGTTTCAAACTACAGCTCCAGAGAAGTACAGTGGAATGTGTTTACATTCCAAGTAAATCACATTGGAAAGTAGCACCACCTATAAAATCTATAGTTTGGTGAAGATTGGACTCAGCAGTAAAGAGAAAGAATTAAGGCAAATCGTGGAAATACCATACCTGAAGTCTGTGTGGTTGGGACACAGGACTTTTCTTTAAGAAGTGGCTTAGAGAAGTAGAGGCAGGAAGACTGATAACCCTCTACAGTTATTTCTGTTGAGAGTCAATACTTTGGACCCAGGCCAACTTGGGTTTTCTTCCCCACTCTACTACTTACTGCCTACAGGACTTGGGGCAAGTGGTTTAACCTTTCTGAATTCCATCTAATAAAAAAAAAAAGGATAATAATGTCAATTGTATAGAGTTGTGTTAAAGATTAAATGGGACAGTGAATAGAAATGGCCTTAGAGTTTCAGTTTATGAGTTCTATAACTGAGAACAATTGCTACATGGCATTTATCATATCAGCATTGCTATACAGAAACAAATATCCATGAATTTATCCATGGGTATTAAGTTAGGGCCTGTTGTGTGACAGGTACCATACTGGTGTCATAAGAAAAAAAATGCTCCTCTGTCCCTAAGGCCCCCAGAGTGCTTTCAGACAGGGTCTGTACAAATAGAGAGGGAGAGGTGTATAGTGTGCTTGGAGAATTCAGGCCTGACTTGCTAAAGGAGTTGAGCTTAAGAGTTGACAAGTGAATATAGCAGGGACCCAGGAGACTAAATTCCAGGGAGCCTTCCTGGAAGTGGGGACAACATTCTCAAATGAAGCATGAGAATGTGGTATGTTCAGGGATTAGGCACTGACCCAGACCAACATAGATTGGAACAGGAAGAAAACACAACAATAAGATGTTGAAAGCAAAGAGGTCTAAGCCTGGAACACAAATTCTACTCGTACTTGTCGAAAACCTTTATTAATTGGTGGGAATAACAAGCTAATACACAGACTGACTGCTTGGCCTTCAGACTGAAAAATAAGTGTGGCAAATACTAAGGAACAGTAGACTTTTCTTTTCTTGTTTTCTACGTTGTATTAATTTGACCTTTACTGTGCCTCCAAAGTCATTCTCATGTTCCTACTCTTGTAAGAGGAAAAGAGAGAAAGTCAACGGAGAGGAGAAAGGAGAGAAACATTCTACAATTTCACAAGATATAAGTAGAGGCACTGCACTAAAATACTGATTTTACCTGTACTGTGTATACATTTATGTTGTTAACGGGTACAGAACTCTTTTAACGTGGGCTTAATTATTGAGGAATAATCTTACTTCTGTTTTAATTTTCTTCTTTTAATAAAATTTACAGGGCACCTGGGTGGCTCAGTCATTAAGCGTCTGTCTTCTGCTCAGGTCATGATCCTGGGGTCCTGGGATCAAGCCCTGCACTGGGCTCCCCACTCAGCTGTAAGCCTGCTTCTCCCTCTCCTACTACCCCTGCTTGTGTTCCCTCTTTCACTGTATCTCTCTGTCAAATAAATAAAATCTTAAATAAATAAATAAATAAAATTTACAGAAAAATGAAAGCAGCCCTCCATCTCACGCTGGGCTGCACACCATACCACATGGCATCTCATCCAGTAGTAAAGAGGTACATATGTGGAAAAGTGAAACTCAGAAGGATAATGTAACCTGTCCAGTTTCAGGGAATAAGGCGCAGAAACTTTGGCTCCCAACCATCATGAGTGTGACTTCTGCACTCTCCCCCTGGCACTAGGCCATGCCCAACAGGAGAGGACATGCCAAGGAAGAGCCCACCTGCACTTCTTGCCAGTCTGGCCTCCTGAATCTGCTGTCCTCTTGTTTATTGCTCCAAATATTCCAAAGTACAGTCAGAAAGTTGCCACAGAAACTCGAGTATTAACCAAAAGCAGCCATTTGCCTTGTAAATGGAGCCGTGAGTCCACCACTCAAGATGGACAGTTTGTTGCTTCCATTTTATTGTGTAAAATTGTGATGGACAGTGTGTGTCTGAATGTCAGTTTCCGGAGTTAACTGTGATTTCCAAGTGTCACAATGGGAGGTAGAATTCCTATAAACTGTTAGGCTATTAATAGCCGTAACACATATTTCTAAAACCACCCATTAACAGAAATAGAATCAGCTCGATTATTACTTAGATAAATATCATCATGGTGCATCTAGGACAATATTAATGACATACCGGCTTTTCAAACTCCACTGTTTGTATTCTATTCCAATCAAGATAGACACATTAGCTGAGTAAATTAAAAAGTCCCAATAAATCAGACTTTGGAGAATATTAAGCCACAACAACAAACAAGCATGTGACACAAAGTAACTTCAAAACAATTCCATAAACAAAGCAGAACCTAAGCGTGTAAACACTGAGTGGCCCTCTTATAAGACACTTCAGAACCGTTACAGGGAGCATGTAATCTGTATTATAATTTGAGAAGAAGATAGTGAACCCAAACCAACAGGTTGCGTGGGTGAGAAACTCAAGCAAAAGCTAACATGAGACAGAGTAACAAAGAAACTGTAACAAGGAGCAGAGGCTCTTTGGGAGAAAAGCCTCAAGCTGCTCTTGGCTTTGGTAAATACGGGGCTCTGAACACAGTAGGGACACAATGCTGTGACCGACGGACGCATAAATGTGGAGCATCTTGAAATTAATGATCGCTTTAACATGTCGGAGGCCTTGAACTTATCTTATAAATTGGTCTTTGGAAAGAATAAAAAAAGAAAAATATTGGGCAATCAGGAAGTAATGAAGATCTTGTAAAAATAGCTATCTACAAAAGCAGGCTAAGTGAGAACTCGGAATGTCAGAGTATCTACAGATCAGCAGGTTCAGATGATATCCCTCTATCTGTGGGATGAAAGAAACTGGCAAGCATGCTAACTGCATCATTTACAGTTCTTTTTGAAAAACTGTGGGGATCGAGGGAGCTATGAGAGATGAAAGGGAAAGAAAATACAATGCTCTACTTACATTTACAAAAGAGATGAAACTGACCCCTAGAAAATGCAACAATAATTAAAGTTAAGGAAAAGGGGATATTTTAATAGCCTACATAAAGATGACATCTTGAGAATATATTTGTATCCAGATAGAATCATTTTTTAAGATTAAAATACAAAAGAAATTTGAATATAAAAGAATTTGAATTTGAGTAACATTTCAAAATGAAGTGTTTTGTTTGTTTATACTTGTTTGAGCAAAATCATTTCCTACTTAAGCCCTAAGCAAAAAAAGAAGGAGAGGGTAGAGGAGGAAGAGGAGGAGGAGGTGGAGGAGGAGAAGGAGAAAAAGAAGGGAAAAAAAAACAGAAAAAAGAAAAACAAGATGGTTGGAAGATGGTAAAAACAATTATAAGTATAGAGTTATTTCAGAAATACTAAGGAAATGTACCAATCTTTGCTATTATTTTTATGTGGATAAAATTATTGTTTTCATTGAAAAATAATAAGCGAATGCCTCTTATATACCAAAAACTGTGCTATGCGCTGAGAACAGAAAATCTTCCTGACCAATTATACATGAGAAGTGTTTACTAATCACAGGGGCTTCTACATAGTAAGCATTTAATAATGTTGACTAGTATTATTTCTATTAGTCATCGATTCTCTAAAAGATCTCTACCTAAGTGGAGTTCTATGAGTTTTCTTTTTTTTTTTTTTAAAGATTTTATTTATTTATTTGACAGAGAGAGATCACAAGTAGGCAGAGAGGCAGGCAGAGAGAGGGAGGGAAGCGGGCTCCCCGCTGAGCAGAGAGCCCGATGTGGGGCTCGATTCCAGGACCCTGGGATCATGACCTGAGCTGAAGGCAGAGGCTTAACCCACTGAGCCGCCCAGGCGCCCCTCTATGAGTTTCCTTATTTGACTTGATCATCATCTTAGGAACAAGAGCCGGACAGATAGATCAAAGAAACGTTCTGTGAAATTTTGAATGGCTGGACTCTTGCCCCTCCCTCCAGGCATAGTGATTCACGGTTTCATTCAATGCTGTGATCTCTCTTTCACATTTCAGTTGTATAATCAGGATAAATCTTACACTTAAATGCACATATTAAATGTATAGATTGTCCCCTGGATTCCTAGAGGGACTGGGGAACTCTAGCTGTAGTTTGTCATGCTATAGGACTAGTTTTATACTATAAACTATGTCGCTCCGTGAATCTCTATTGCAGAAATGTACTTGGCATTGAACAGAACTACTTCTTAGTTGTTTTATGTCCTTTGCATAGTTTGTGCAATTCTGTCAATTGAAGGGCTTCCGGAACTTGACATTTCCACTAAGTTTCATTATTGAGATAGAGGATATAATATGCATTTCATTTTTGGGGGTGAACTTATATTTTACTAAAATGAAATTACAATATTTTTAAATTGGATATTTTGAGGATGGATGTCCCTCACCTTAGAATATGGAAATGTATGCATTGAAATTAAGAATCATTTAAAACAGGGTATATGAAACCATCTGTAGGCTTTTATGAAATGTATATTTTACACAAGAATTCTTATGATTGGGGCTCCTGGGTGGCTCAGTCGGTTAAGTGTCTGCTCTCGGCTCTGGTCATGATCTCAGGGCCCTCAGATTGAGTCCCGAATTGGGCTCGCTGCTCAGCTTGACCTTCTCCCTCTGCGCTTACCTGTGCCTACTTGTGCTCTCTCTCTCTCTCTCTGCATCTTTCTCTCTGTGTGTCAAATAAATAAAATCTTAAAAACAAACGAACAAACAAACAAAACCAATAAGAGCTATCATTTGCTGAGGGCTTGCTATAGGCCAGATACTATGTTCAGTGTTTAGCATTATGACTTACTTAGTTTTCAGTCTTTAAGGTTGATCTCATTATTATTATTATCTTATACAAGAAAATGCTGAAGTTCTCTCGAATTCAGAAGCCCAGGATCTTATAGCCCGTGTATTGCTAACCTGCTTCATGCAATGGCCAAGTACTGATTCTCAAAAGTAATGCTCTGAAATACATTATAAGATGAGGGGGGGAAGACTATATGTTAATCTAATTCTGAAATGACAGACACAACAAATGAATACTTGACTTCAAAGAAAGGTCTATTACCATGTTTGTAAATGCCCATATATCGTTGGAATGGAAGCATGAGTTTCTAGAAGCAAATGGAGGCAAGAAACTAAAAGACAGAAGCTGATTTCCAGTGTGGAAGGCTTTGTGGGTATTTGTGGCTTCCAAAGCCATGAACAATCATGAAAGATAAGCATTTCTTTATTGCCTTGATACCAAGATGCCACCGAGTATGGCATTCAATGGTTTTTTTCAAAGAAAAAAACTATACGTAAAGTATATAAATCGAATACGAGATTCATTTTGACTATATAATTTTAAAATATGAAAAAAGCTCACAGAACTGAATAATTACAGTGTGGTCCCCATTTTGACACTTGGAAACTGAAGTTCAAAGAGCTTAAGTAACTTTCACCAAGTCATAAATCTGACTGGGGATTTATTGAGTACATAGTATGTACCAGGCCCTATTTTAAGCACTTTTCATATATTAACTATTTTAAGCACTTTTTATATATTAATTATTTAAAGTTCACAGCAACCCTGTGAGGTAAGTACTTTTATTATTCCTATTTTACAGATGAAAGAAGTGAAACCCAAGACAGGTAAAGAAGTGGATGGCCCAAGTCCCTCCCACTCTCTGGGCTACACAGTCCTGGCCCTCCTGGACATCCATGTTATCCTAGATGGTTAGAGATGGTCCCACCCTAGACACTGACAGATGTTTGGGTCTAGTTCCTTCTCATTGACCCTGTCCCCTGAAATCAACATTTCAACGCCTGGGACCTTTTTTGAGGCGGCAGGTTTTTTTCCCATTATCATTAAAAGCTGAAACATAAATCTAAATAAATCTTAAATCTCTGCTTGCTGTCCTTTCAATAATTCTTTATCTTGCCAGAAAATCAGTCATTCTACAACAGCATTTTGGTTATTTCATTGATAGGACTCCCACCCACACCCCAAATCTCCAATGTCTCCTTATTACTCAGTTCAATTATTTTTTTTTCCCCTGTCATTCCAAAGACTTTAAGACATGGCCCAGGCTTTTAATGACCTTGTCTTTCACTGAATATTGGTGAAGAATACAGGATTTTGCGTCCTGCCATTTGGATATGAATTTAGGTTCTACCATTTGCGAGCTGTGTGACTTGAGACAATCATTCTGCCTTCCTGGACTTCAGGTTCTTCGTCTGTGACGCAGGGTTGGCCAACTTGGATTGAGCATTCACTCTATGCCAAGCATTGCTCACTGTCAGAGCTAATCCTTACAGCAGCCATATGAATTATCTTCCCTATTCTACCTAACAGGAAGTGAGGTCTGCAACAGTTTCCTTTAATAGTCCACAGCACACACTTAGGTAAGTGAGAGACTCAAGACTTGAGCTTAAGACTTTTAACCTCAGAGTCAGAACACTGAATCATTTCTGCTTCTCAATTTCTGTGATGTGGGTATGAAAATACCAGTAGAATGTAGGCTCTGGGCGGGCAGGACCCGCTGTCTCCCTCACTGCTCTATCACTACTGGGTTTCTGGGTGTGTGCATGTGCAGTGCATATTTTAGGAGATTGTCTAATGAAAATACTTTGAAAAGCCCTGATTTATACCCACCATTTGGGAGATAATCAAGCACTCTTTATATCGACTGTGTGCGGTAAGAAGAGAGGAATTGTGCTTGGCACTTAGCTGAGGTTCAATAAATACTTGTTGATTAATTCAGTGAATAATAAATCCATATCAGGTCATTTACAGAAGTATTACTCACAGACAGATACTATCTATCTGAGTGTCAACCTTTGTAAATGACCTCTGCAGGTCCATTCTGCACCCCCCCCCCCCTTTTTGAAGATTTTATTTATTTATTTGACAGACAGAGATCACAAGTAGGCAGAGAGGCAGGCACAGAGGGAGGGGGAGGCAGGCTTCCTGCTGAGCAGAGATCCCCATGCAGGGCTTGATCCCAGAACCCTGGGATCATGACCTGAGCCGAAGGCAGAGGCTTAACCCACTGAGCCACCCAGGTGCCCCCATTCTGCCCTTTCTAGCTTGGTCCAGAACAACCTACATTTAAAACATTGTTGCTTCTCCTCTGGTGTGAATTAGGAGACAAGGAAAAGGCATATGACAGCAAGCCTCTGTTCTAGCCTCAAAAATCATATTGGTTACTTGTTGTTCATTAATTCTGTCTTGGCTGCCAGGGAGCTCAGAGCTAAATGTGGTGCACAATCACAGAGCGTAGTTGTTACTCATTATGTCTGATATAATTACATTCCCTCCTGTATTATTTATCTGATACATTTATCTTTATTTAATGGCTTTCTTGTATCTATGTTTTTCATGCTAAAACACCTATTTTTAAAAAGTATGCAAGTTTATACATAATAGGCAAATAGATTGTGAAATGCCCTCAGTACCCACCTTAAGGTTGAGTTCTCAGACCTCAGGCTCAGTTTGCTGAAGACTAGGGCAGCTATCTGATGTCTTTGTCCTTGGTCAGTGTCCTTGGGAGTGGACTTAACTGTCTGAATGTTCTGTATTTCCCAGGTTATTGTAGAACTGTTGAGACCCAATTAAGAGAGCTTGCCAAGCCATTCCTGCCTTGTTATATGCAGGATTTTATTACTTCGCAACTACCCTGCTCATGTTAGTGGTACTTTACCCGATCTGAAACCTTAAATACCCAACGTACCCAGTAGGGTTGGTTAGGTGTTTTTGTTTTTGTTTTGTTTTGTTTTGTTTTTCTTTTAAAGATTTCATTTACTTATTTGTTAGAGAGAGAGCACAAGCAGGGGGAACGACAGAAGCAAGCTCCCCACTGAGCAAGAAGCCCCATGCGGGACCCAGTTCTAGAGTCCTGGGATCATGACCTGAGTCAAAGGCAGATGGTTAACTGACTGAGCCACTCAGGCCTCTCAAGGGCTGGTTAGTTTTGAAACAAAACCTTTACCACTGGGGAATGTAAGCTTACCTTCATTCAGAGAAAGTAAATTGTTTTGATCCAAAATCTACAGAAAGATACCACACTGTATCCAGAGAGGAAAGAGCACATATTTTTCAAGTTAGCTATTTCTGGGTTCAAATTCCAGCTTGCCTTTTCACAGGATTTAATGTCTTTGTGCCTCAGTTTCCTAATCCTTAAAATGATCTAGTAATAGCTTCTTCATAGAATGATAGTAAGGGTGCATTTGAAATAACTGATTGAAATATGGCAGTTTTCATATTTTTTTCTCTTATTCTTTTCTATATTATTATAAATGGCCACACACATTATATGCTACCCAAGCTGAACATGAATATCAAACACATTTTCTCTGAATAAGAGATAACAAAAACACTAGAGGTGAAGAAAAAACAGAAAGATAAGAATCTCATCTTCCATATTTAACAGATAATAAAGTTGATTTTGTTGTTCCTGTGGGAACAACAAAGAGCTCTAGGTACTAGTTAAGAGGCAGGTTTCAATCCCATAGAAGGAGGAAAGTTCTAATAATTATAGCTCTCCAACCGTTTAATGGGCTGGCTCTAAAAGTGATGAGCTTCTCTTTATAGGATGTATTTGAACGGATACTCATTTTCCAGGACTGTTGAAGGAGATCTTCTGAGTTGAGTGGGAGTTTAGATAACCTGCCTTCGAAAGGGTGTCTCAGAGTACATATGCTGAATGCGAGAGCCATCTATGATGTTTTTCCAGGTTTCATGGCCCTGTTTATGTCTTCTCGAAACTGTGTCCTTGGTTGAAAAGGCCAATTTTCTCAGGGTTGTGCGTTCAAGCCCTACATTGGGCTCCACGCTGGGCAGAGAGCCTACTTAAAGAAAAAAAAAAAGAAAAGAAAAGAAAAGAAAAGAACAGGACAATTTCCCTAAAGAAATTAGGACCCTTCTTCTGTCAAGGGTATGTCTAAGGTTCAAGATCTTAAATATTTATTCAGGTATTAAAATTTCATTTGGTTCCAGGCACAGTCCTAGATGTGAAGTGGAATAAAAAAGACATTTCCTCCTCTGGATAGTATTTAATTCCTTCATTTTTTCCCAACCATTCATATATTTATTCTTTAGTCATCCAAAATTACAATTTTTTTAGTTGAATCTCCCACTAGGTTTATGGCAGTGTTTTAAGCTCTGAGTATATGCACGTAGAGACACTGCCTTCATAGATTTTACATTTAAATGCGAGAGAATGGCAAGAAAATTTTACAAATAAAGAGAATAGTTTTACTTAATTCTTTGACTTTCATTACATTTTAGAAAAACAAAATAAAAATCCCAAACTATCTGGTGGAACGCCTTTGAAAAGCAGAGAGACTAAGTCTCTGTCAAGGCTGGTTGACCACCGCTGCAAACCCCTTCTCCAGGACTCTCTAAAACTGCCACACACAGGGATGCCTGGCATCAGGAAGACTTTTTGGTGAGATCTAAACTATGTTGGTAAAACCAGCTGGCATGATTCACCTTCATCCAGGTACATGCATTCTTCCACTGTACTTGAACATCTGTAGAACTGCTATCACTGGCAAGGCCCAGACCTTCATGGTAACAGAGCTTAGCATATCAAAGTTTTGAGGATGACCGATGATTACTGCATGCTGTCTGTTAGGCATCCCTAATGTTTCATCTCTTTGTAGTATGTCTCTGGTCCCTACTTTGCTATGCTTCAGAGAATGAATAAAGACGAAAGGAAAAATGGACACAGTAATAATTAGACACTATAATTAGTGAATACTGACCACATGCCAGGCTCCATGGTGTGTGGTTTATGTGGATTGTCTTAGGTCATCCTTATAAAAGCCCCACGAGGTTAGTATTACTATCTCTGTCTATGCTTGAAGAAATCAAGTCACTGTGTCAAATAATGTGCTCACGCTCATCCAATCAGAGTGCAAAGCCAGGACACACTCTCACTGCCTCCCCACTCTCTGCAGGGAATCCCCCATCTTCTTCCCTGCTCTCGCTTTTGGATGAAAAAAAAATGTAGACCTGAAGAGTGGCTTTGTGTACCACAGCTACAGAGAGATCTCTGCCCTATTTGCAGGTAGCTTTAACTGTGTGTGGAGCCACACAGCTGTGACAGAGAAGTAGTTTTTCAAAGAAGTAATGTTTTGAGTTTTTCTTAAAAAGATTTTCTTTAATGAATATGCCTTTTTGTCTCACTAGGCTGTCAATTTCTTTCTGATTTTTCTCTCTATGTTTACCTTAAAGAATAAATTCTTTCATCTCCCCTGAATTGGCTTAGTAATTTGGAGGAAAAGCTGGCTGATAAATCATCTCTATATAGAAAAGTGAAACTTCTTTTAATTCTAGAAAAAATATAAAAAAAAAAACCTATCTGTTGATAAAAATTAAAAAAAAAAACAACAACTATTAGTTCTGAGAGATTATCTGGAGAATTCCCAACATAAATGATAGGGTATAAGGTATTTCTAATTTTTGAAGAGAAGCTATCATTGTCTGAATGATTTTATGTTGGTAATGAAAACCCAAGAAAACAAAGCTTAGTATTTTAAATATAACAACCCAATTGGGAAAATAAGGAGAGGGAAGGGAGGAGGTGAAAGGAGGAGATAAAGAATTATTAAGTTCTCAGATAATGAAGAAACATCAGATTAATCATCAATGGACACTTGAATCTATAATTGTTATCCATATCCCTATTATAAGTTTCTGTTCAAAAAGAGAATGAATCCATGCATGAATTTGTGTACATCAATGTACTGCAACATAATCATGTTTATTCAAGTACTGAAATTTCCCTATGTTGCATATACTCAGCAAATAAACCTAGGTGACTCGGGTTGCATTCAGGTTTGTTGTACACACTCATGTATGAACACTCATATCCCAATCACTTTGTTTTCAATAATCATCTGAGTGCTAGATCATCTTAGGCAACAGGTTATACAGTGTAAGAGAACAGTATAGATAACATGATCATAGCATAAAATCAATAAATTGGGGAACATAAAGAACAATAAGAACAGAGACAAAGCTGAAGGAACTTGGCCATCTTTAAGAGGATGGCTTGGGGGAGTCTTTGACACCAGACTTCATATCTGGGGGATGCCCCAGTTGCATTTACAAAGGGATGAGACTGTAGTCATTGTTTTCTTGTGAAATTTTAGACTTGATTCTGTACTACATACCATATTATTACTGTTATAACTTCCATGCTGTGCAAATTCCAAACACAAGGATATTCTAATAATTTCTCTGATATCAAACAGAAGGGCGTACCTACTTTGAGTCCATGGTCTCGTGAAGCGTGTTATAACAGCGTTCTTCCGTCTATGCTCTTCCTTGTTACTCTTGAACGCTTTTGTTATATTGATGTGAATCCCTGATTCATAATATTTTGAACTCTAATTATTGTCCTCATTATTTCAGTGCAACCATGCAAATTAACACAAGCTATAAACCTGAGGTTTAAAAGAAACAAGGCCAGGCCAAACATGCAGTAGGATTTTAACAGGAAATGGAAACATATCTCCTTATGCTGACAGTCCAGATGCTATCGCTTATTGGCTTTGAATCACTATCCTTGAGGGGAAAAGGGAAAGGGAGAGAAAGGAAAGTTGCAGTTTCTCCCTGTGTTCCCATGACCATCAAAATAAACCATGGATAAATTCACTGAAATGCATTGTCCAAATGAGGTGATTATGAGTGAACAAACTGCCAGTGGGGACATAGCTTCAGGGTGCCTGAAGAAAAGACTACGGCTCCATTCCCATAAGGCTCAGTGCTCCGCAGTTCCCAGGGCACCATCACTGTGAAACACTCGTGTTCCACACCAGGGTGGACAAGAGGGAAAACAGTGGGCTGAGGCCAGCAGGCATTTCCTACTCACTGCTCCTAAGTCCTGGGCCCTCAGACAGGGCTCCTTTGTGAAGTCTGGACCATGACATCTACCTCACAGGGCAGTGATAGGGCTTATAAGGGGTAAAATGTGGAAATGCTCAGCATGGAGTTGAGCAACAAGAGTCCACTATCTCTGAAGATGTCTCCAATGCATGGATATACTGAGGTAGAAACATGCAGTAGTAGACTCTCCTTTATGGATTCTGAAAATTAGAGGTCACACATATGTGTAAATGTGTGCATGATTTTGGTGTCTGTGTCTCAAGAGTAGGAGAAATCTTTCCTTCCATAGAGACTGTAAACACGACTAAAATGTAAGAGCTCTGAAGGCCAGGATTATGGCGCATGCTTTTTTTGGTACCTCTTCACACCACCTTGCAGAGTGTTAGGTGCTTAATGATTATCTTTTGACCTGGATTTAGTCAATAGAAGAACAAACATAAGGAGTCCCTGATGAACATTTCCATATATTTTTCTGATTTACAGAAGATTGCCAAATCCTTAGGTTAACATCTTACAATAATAAACAATCCCCAGATCTTTGAAATATACCACAAGGGTATCTTTTACACTCCCGTTCCATGTCCTTCATGAACCCCTGCTGCTCTGCTCCTTTTCTTGTTCTGGGGCCTGGCAGGTAGAGTGTCCTTTTCAGAAATATTTCCAGACTTGTAGCAGAAGGAAAAGAATATGGTGGAAATATGGAATGATTTTCCAAACCTCTGTTTTGGTGTGTCACAGGCCACTCCAGATACACATTTCACTGGCCAAAAGAAATCACATGGCCATGCCTGATGCATAATCTTTTTGCTGGTAGGGCACTGCCAGTTACACAACTAAATCTAAAATCACAGGGGAGTCAAATCCACCTCAGGGGAGGGCAGCAAATACTTTAAACAATAATGTAGCGGACTATGGTTAATAAAGCAAAAACAAAAGCCAACCTGAAAACAGTAAAAAATAAATTAAAAACAAAAGGGAATTCCTACACTACCTGAACTGTATAACATTCAACTAAAATTAACATAAAAGTGGTACATTTTATACTTTCATACCTGTGAGGTTTTGTGGTGACCTCAATGCTCTCTTTGTGACGAACTCAGTGACTACTATCCTCTCAGGTTACCCTTTAACCTTTTCTCATTTTACTTATAGGCTTCATCTCCATACATGAACAAACTAAGACTCGCCTTACAAGGACCAGTGTGTCATCTTGATTACCAAAGATGGAAGATGGAAACTTCCCCTTCCATATGGTGCTATGGAATGACGTCAGCCATGGATAAGGACTTGAAATCCCTCCGCTCAACCTAGAGTCTCCTCACTGTCAACTATCCAGACTTGACTAGTTAGCCTACAATTGATTGATGGTAACTAACACATCTTTGTATCCTAAAAAAAGGGCAAGCTATCTTATTTCTCATTAATGTATATCCTAAGACCCAAGTCTTGTATTCAGTCTAGAATTGTTAGCTCTTATTTTTCTATGAAACTTTAACCATCTGCCTTTTCACTATGCTCTATGAACTGGGTAATAACGATGTCAGTTACTTTGGTTTCTCTTACAGTGTTTTGAAATTTGTTAACTCCCCATCTCTGCTCTCCTCTCCGTTGTGGCTCATGTAGAATTACAGGAATACAGTCATAGCAGAGTTCTCCAAATGAGGTGTGATTGCTTTCTTCAGAAAATTACTTCATACTTTAATTATTTTTCTGACATCTTCACCAATAAATAATCACAAGTTTTCAAACAACAGAATATAGAGTTTGAACTCTGAGCCTGGAGGTTAGGAAGCCTTTCATTTATCTCTGTCCACACGATATGAGTTATTGGTTACTTGCTTTTCAAAGAAGACTCATTATAGGAAAATTATATTCCAGGGTAGTCCTATTCAATGAATTTTGCTTAATCTTTGCCTACATTTGATTTGCTAAACTCCACACTCATAGCATTTTCCTCTCATTTTTTTTTTCATTGATAGAAGCTGCAGAATTTCCTGAAAAGCTATTGTAGTTCAATATGGCTGTCTTCCCTGACATTTACATGCGTCTCAACTTTATTTATTTTTCTGCATGGTACCTCGCTGCCTGGCTGGAGAAATGAAGATCGCACATTCAGCAATTTATGCAATCCCAGCCACAAGACTATTTTACTGTCTGTTGAATAATTAGCAATGTGCATGAAGATAGAATATACAGTAACTTGCCTGACTTTGGGCAAAAAAAGATTAGAATGACAAATAGTCAGACTCTAGGGTCAAATGCTTTGCCAGTAGTTGCATATGTTTATGCCAAAATACATAAAGAAATGTCACTTCAGCCCATGAGTGATGACAAACACTCCAAGTGGGGCTGCAGTTCATCAATCATTTCAAATGTGCAGATTGGGTTTACCTATATAAACAAAAGCAATAAAACTACTCAAAGCCTCACCTTAAACAATTCAAGCATGACATAAACACTGTTACTGCACAGTCAAGCCCCATTTTACTTGAGAAACAGCCAGAAAGGATCCAACAAACTATGATTTATTAAGATTAATAAAGCACATCTTTAATAAAAAAAAAAGTTCTGTTAATATTTTGCATAAATATGGGAATCTCATCCAGCATCACAGCACAGCAGAAAGCATATGCAGCAGGGAGTATGATTAACGAACCTTGAAACTGTGGATCCACAGTCATTCTCAACAAAGTTTCAGGTTCAGAGTAGGGAGCACAGAGAAAGCTTGGAGCAAGAAGCCACAACAGGTAGATTGCTCTGGGCTCACTTTTAATGATTCATTATAAAGGTGAATTAACAAAACTATTACATGTTCCCAAGCCATTTTCTTTTTTTCTTTTTTTTTTGTCCCCAGGATGCATTTGAAACATGGGTCTTTAAACCTCTGCTGATGTTTTAGGAGAATGAATATCATATTATTGTTCCTCCCTGGGAAAGAGAAGGCCAAGGGATTCCAGGCCATAGGTCAGGAAGCAGAACTGAAGTCAAAAGTTCATTTAAGGTTACATATCATTTCTCTTTGTTTGAAAAGGTGCATTATAAGCATGAAAAACTATAATTTGTTCACTCACCTATGTTCTTGTTTTCCTCTTCCACTTGAGTGCTGCGGCTGATACTAATGCCATGATTGGCTCTTCAGAAGACACAGGCAGAACTGGAAGACGGCGATGCCACTGCTCTGTAATTAAAGAAAATTCTGCTCCGAGGAAGCGACACAATCCACCAGCGATCAGGGCAGGCTCTTCTAGGTGTGCCCAGAGAGAAGTTAAATGTTCTCATTCCCGAAATGAGGGACTCGGTTTAGTTGAACTATCTACACGGTCTCAAATCTCCATTCATATTTAACAGCACCAGAAAAACGAGTAGAATCCTCTTTCCTTAATTTTACTGAATTTTTAAGACGTAATTGAATGATGAGGCGAAAAGCTCCCAGTTGGGAGTATAACTGGAAGATCCGAATGTTTTCAAAAGTGTTTTCTTCTCATTTGGCCATTTTGTAGGTGTCGAGGAGTTGAAGGTATTCAGAGATTTAACCCGTATCTGAAAGGAACCAACTCTTTCAGAGAAGTCATTTTGTTGTCTTGTACCCTAAGAAGTAGAAACAAACATAGCAGATCTTGAGATACTTTTCTTATGTTTCACTCTTGGGAAACAAGAGTGAACGGATGATAATATTTAAACACAAAAACTGATGGAAATGAACTGTTAAAGACTCCCAAATGATAGAAAAACAGGCAATGCATCCTTAGAGATGACCAAGAATGCTATTTTACAATGGCTATGGAATGATTGCTCCGCTTCATTGGTCGTCCTTGGGTTGAACAGCCCAGACCATCCATGTTCCTTGGAAAGATGAGGGCACTAAGAACCAAGGGACCAGGCCGTAACCCTGGTTCTGTCATAAATTCACTAACCAACTGAACATTTGCTGGGCAGAGACAAACCGAAAGTTCTGAGAAATTCACAGATGAAACAAGACCCTGTCTCCAAAGAATTCACAGTCCACTGAGGAAAAAAAAAAAACACTGTTCCCCTCAAAAACTAAAGTTGGAGGGGCGCCTGGGTGGCTCAGTGGGTTAAATCCTCTGCCTTCAGCTCAGGTCATGATCCCAGGCTCCTGGGATCGAGCCCCACATCCGGCTCTCTGCTTGGTGGGGAGTCTGCTTCCCCCTCTCTCTCTCTGCCTGCCTCTCTGCCTACTTGTGATCTCTCTCTCTGTCAAATAAATAATAAAATCTTAAAAAAAAAAAAAAACAAAAAACTAAAGTTGGAATTGCCATTTAGAAAAAGAAGAGCCTCGGTTCGGGAAAAGTTTTCTGTAAACTTTGGCTCATTGCCACCCAGAACCAATTACTGTAAAACCCATTCATGTTGAACATAAATTGCTGATTTTCAGCCTCCTTCTTGGAAGGGTCATTAGATTTTGTTTCATTTTTTTATTAAGTTTTTAAGTGTCATTAGATTTTAATTTAGTATTTCCCCCCTCCCCACAGACCTGTTTGCATCGAATTAAAAAGGTGATGGAGGGGCACCTGAGTGGCTCAGTCCGTTAAGGGTCCGCCTTCAGCTCAGGTCATGATCCCAGGGTGCTGGGATGGAGCCCCGCATCTGGCGCCCTACTCAGTGGGGAGTCTGCTTCTTCCTCTTCCTCTGCCCCTCCCCCTTCTTATGCACTCCCTCTCTCGCTCTCTTTCATGTGTGTGCACGCTCACTCTCTCTCTCAAATAAATAAATACCATCTTTTTAAAAAAGGGGAGTGGAATAATTTAAGCAAGCCTAAGAAAGCAGTGTGAGTTGACAGCTGATATACACACACACATTTTTCATTAAAAATGCTTTGTAGTAGGTAACATAGCTAGAACCCAGTAACCTCTGTCTTGGTCTGGATTTCCCTAAACATAGCTAGAACCCAGTAACCTCTGTCTTGGTCTGGATTTCCCTAAAAAATGGGGCCTTTCATTTGGATCCAGGTAATTCTTTGTTGTAGAAGCTTTGTATATACAATATAGGTATTGTGCATTATACAGGCACCTATCAGATAGGTAAACCCAATATATATATTGTAAGATCTTTTTAGTAGCATCCCTGCCTTCTACCCTCCAGATGCCAATAGCCTTCCCTCTGAAGTTGTGACAAACAAAAATTCTCCTGACATTTCCAAATACTCTGAGAATGGGGACGGGGGAGCAAAATCATCCACAGCTGAGAACAGGTGGCATAATGTGACACCCAGAAGGAGGAGGAGTCAGTTCATGGTGGCCTAAGTTTGTCGCTACCTGGAGAGCTGGGCCTCCATTTAGCTGGAGACCCTCTGAATTGTATAAGATGCAGCTCTGATTTGTTCACCTAAAGGATGTATTTATCTATTACAACGTATTTGTCATTGGTCCCTGTTCAACTCCATGGGAAGCTGACTCCTTGTACCCCTATGTGCGGTGCCAGAATGGGTTGGTTGGTTTACACAGCACGTCACAAGTCATCAAAGAAGCCCTTGGTCAAAAAGGAAGGGGGTGCTACTGAGGCCAGGTATTTCTGGTTACACCTGTGTGAGATGGGGTGCTAGAGCCACAGCTAGAGCAGAAAGTGGATAGAGGGGATGTAAAGCAGAGTCTAAAGAGTGTCCCAGGTAGCCCAAAGATATGTTACGCTCTTCTTCAAGACTTTGGAACCTCTGGAATTACGGGAACTGCAGGAAAACAGAACACCGTGGACTGTAGTTCAATGCTCAGGTCATTATTCTCCTCTCTGAACACATTTATAGGACAGTTAGGTACATATGCATGTGTGTATGCCTAATTTGGGACTTTTTTTTAATGTAGAAAGCTAAGGTAACAATTAGATGGGCCAAGGAGACACAGGAAGTATTCACAGAGTAGAGGTGCCAAAAATAGAGAAGCTGCATTAAAATTAATATTCACCCTCGTCAATGACTTTGGATTTTGTCCTTTAACTCATGCACTTAAAATGTATTTAAACTATAATATCAGGTAAGAGAAACACATGGAAATTGTGTCAAATTCTTACAGAGTAGTGAAATATGAGGCACATAAAAATAAGACCAAAAGTATGAAATCCAATTAAAATTTCACAGGAAATTTCCTACAAGAATATATTTAGTAAAAAGCCTAATGACAATTTTTCAAATAAATTTACATCTGTATTTAAAGTTTATATCTTTTTAAAAAAAATACTTCATTTCCTAAGTGCATATTTAACTGAATTTTATATACTTATAATGTTAAAAATCAAGAATTTATGCATCTATGGATGTACACATATGTATGCATTTATACAGACGTTCAGAATTCTCTTCCACTTTTCATTTAGCTTATTAAAAATGAATACAAACAGACTCTGAGCTCCAGGCCCCTCTAAGAGCTTATAGCCTGTAGCAGCTTTCAAGATAACAGCTTCTCCAACCAGAGGAGTTCTGACTTCTCGGTCAGACTGTTTGAAGTTTCCAAGGCTTGGGGAGAGGGTGGTCTTTTCAGAAAAAGCCAGTATTTCAAAGAAAAGACATACCTTTTTTCCCCCTCTTTAGTGCCAAGATTTGAAAATGCTGTGAAGAGGGGGGAAAAAATCTTTCCTTTAAAATGTAGTATTTCTCTGAAGAGACCCATCCCTCTGCTTGGCAGACTCCAGACGTGCTCTCTGCCAAGTGCTCTGTGCTCAGAAGCTCTGGGCCATACCTTGAACCAGCCATTTGAGTCGGGTTTTTCCTCACAGTAACAACCTAAAATCAATTATCACAAGACAGTCCCAAACTTCAGGAAGTTTATTTTCCCAACATACAAATTATGCTGGAATGACATCCATTAATTGGTTAAAGTAGGTTTTTTTTTTCTAATTCGTAAATATAATTAAACCACTTCTTCAATCTGCATTTGGCTATTCTTATTTAAAGGGAGGACACACACTGGATGTGGTGCATAAACAATGAATCTTGGAACACGGAAAAAATTAAATTAAATTAAAAAAATAAAGGGAGCATATAATTTAAGTTTGGGTAAAAAAAAAAAAAGAAAAGAAAAGAAAAGAAAAAAGTATTACATTGCAATATAGTATTTTTCTTTCCCAAACCCCACAGCAGGTACTGAAGACTATTATCCTTAAACAGGAGGAATCTGACATCTGAAACCTTGCCTGACCTTAACTAATCGATGTAACCTTTTGGAGTTGGATTTTCTCATTTGGGAGATGAAACCCAGTCACTGGATGGTTGTGAAAGTTAAGTGATGTATCTGACAGGGAAAAGGCAAAAACCTGTTTTAGTCCCTTTCTCCACCATTTAGTCATGAAATAGTCTACTCTGGCACCTCAAGCCCCATTTTCTTTGTTTGTGAAACAACAAAGGGGACCTACGTCAGAGGGTTGAGGCAAGAGGCAACGCAGGAACTGATGTAAGGCATTGGCTCACCACTTGCCTGATGATAATTGCTTCCTGCACATTAGGTAGCAGGTGATGGCAGTAAGAATAGTTACAGAACAAGTTCATTATCACCATTGACAAATCAAAGGAGCATCTGAAACGTGCATGGCACTGTGTCAGGTGCTCGAGTAGAGTGTTAGAAAGCATTGACTCTTAAGGATCCAGGGCCTCTCCACACGGAAGATAAATGCTACAACAGGTGAGCATAGACGTAGCAAATACAGACCAATCCAGGCTAAACAGGAGAGAAGGAACAGGAAAGGAGGAATCACTGTTGGTGGAAGTGTCTGGGGAAAGCGATGGGACATGGGACCTAATGGTGGAGAAAGAGTGGCAGAGAAGAAGACATTTCAGTTCAGAAAAAGTGACAAAATGATAGAAATGCACATTGTGATTTCAGGAAACAAGGGGTCAACCAGTTTGTCAAGGGCAAGGGAATCCTTGAGGGACCCAGGAGAATCAAGGCTGGGAGGATGGAAAGGGACTCAGTCATGAAGAGCCTCAAGAGATGGGCTTAGGAGTTTTACTTCCCTCTTTAAGAGAAGTTCGATGCAATGGGTTGGAAAAGAAAGATGGCACCAAAGCACAATTTTAGGAAGACTTGAGTATAACATATTTCTTTTTTTTTTTTTTAAAACACCTTCGCCAATTAAAAACTCAAAAGCAAATATGTGAGTTGCTAATGAATACTTATTTATAATTCTAAATAGATCTCTTAAAATTTAATTTAGAATATGAGATAAATTGGCTTTCTTAAAAACTGTTGCCAAACAAACACCTGGGAAAAAACTAATTTTTACTCTGGCCCAAGCAGGGATATAATCTGCCCCCCCATTGTCTTTGTCTCAAAGAGAGACAAAGGCATTCATTCAAGAAGGGTCCCCTTGTGAGTCCTGAATAAAGAAAAATAAACTTCTAGAACAGATTATAGGGTTTTTGATAAAATTATTGCAGCACTCTAGGACAAAAAGAAAGTGGAAAGAGAAGATGGAAAAGGAAGATAAGGAGGTAGGAACAAAACTAGGGAGTGGGCATCACACCAACTTGGAAGAACTAAACCAAGGAGCAGGCACTTAGGGAATACATATAAATGAGAACTAGCTCCATTTGTGTGCAGTTGAAGCTAGACAAATTTGACACAATAAAAACAGGTGGTGTCTAAGCTCCTGGTGTGTCTATTCTGGCTCGGACGCAGGCAGTGGGCACGATTATTGATGGTGTGCTTGGCCACTAGCCCCATTTTATCAGGAACCCTCCATATTGCACTCAGTGTTCCATAGTAGAACTGGATCTTCTTTTTTTTTAAAGATTTTATTTATTTATTTGACAGAGAGAGATCACAAGCAGGCAGAGAGAGAGAGGAGTAAGCAGGCTCCCTGCCCAGCAGAGAGCCCGATGCGGGACTCAATCCCAGGACCCTGAGATTATGACCTGAGCCGAAGGCAGAGGCTTAACCCACTGAGCCACCCAGGCGCCCCAGAACTGGATCTTTTATAAAAGATTTGAGCTCAGCATGCAGTTATAAAATACTAAATAAATAAATAAATAATTGGGAAGTTAGATGTCTTAACTGGGGCTGCCCTAACAGAATACCATAGACTTTGTGGCTTCGACAAGAGACATTTATTTTCTCACCATTCTAAAGGCCGGAAAGTCAAGGTTTCGAGCAGGATTTGTTTCTGTTGGGAGTGTTCTTCCTGGCTTGCTGATGGTCACTTTTTCTCTATGTTCTGACATGGTGGAGAGAAAAAAATGTGTATTTCTTCCTCTTTGTACAAAGCCTCAGGCCTATTAGATTAGGTCTCATCACCATGACCTTAATTAAACTTAATTACCTGTCTATAGGTCTTATCTCCAAATACAGTCACATGGAGGGTCTGGGCTTCAACATATGAAGGGGGGCCCCAGTGGGTACAATTCAGTCCATAGCAAAAGGGATTTAGAAAAATTGGGGCCCAAATTTCAGTTTCCCAAGCTTTGGATTTCTCACCTGTAAAAAGTGGGGAGCTGGGGGCACCTGGGTGGCTCAGTGGGTTAAGCCTCTGCCTTCTGCTCAGGTCATGATCTCAGGGTCCTGGAATCGAGCCCCGCATCGGGCTCTCTGCTCAGCAGGGAGCCTGCTTCCCCACTCTCTCTCTGCCTGCCTCTCTGCCTCCTTGTGACCTCTCACTCTCTATCAAATAAATAAATAAAATATTAAAAAAAAAAAAGTGGGGAGCTGGGGTAGTACAGGGCTAAGGAGGTCCGAGGATGTGGATTCCATCAACGATGAAGTTCCGTATACACTGGCTTTATAGATTCATGCTTTCTCACTATCGAATAGACTGCCTGACGATTTCTAAGGGATGATCAATAGCAAGAGAGAAACTTTGTAGAGCCAGGAGAAGGGCAGTGGCCAGCATTACAGCTGGAAAGGAGTGCTGGCGGCGGCAGTCGGACTGGGCTAGCAGGTTTCCAGTTGAGATGTGATTGCTCGTTTTGTTAAAAATCATCTGGATTTTTGTTGCCAAAATTCTGTCTTTTGGGGGAAAAAAAAACAACGCAAAACAAACCCGAATATTCCAATCAGTCTTCTTAGATAGGAACGAAAGCACAAAGTCATGTTCCATAGCTGGATTCTGACCCACTCTGACGATTAATCTTTGAATGCACAAGCTTAATGACAACAACTAATTCTTTGCAACTATCATTGTCAAAGTTTGGTGGCGTTCAGACTGTTTTCTACCCTTTCTCGTACATTTTAAAATTTAAAAAAAACAACAACCTACAAAACGGGGTGTCTGGGTGACTCAGTGGGCTGAGGCTCTGCCTTCTGCTCAGGTCATGATCCCAGGGTTCGGGGGAGGAGCCCTGCATGGGGCTCCCTGCTCAGCGGGGAGTCTCCTTCTCTCTGTGCCTGCCCCTCCCCTCCCATCTGTCTGTCTCTCTCTCTCATATATATAGCAGATAAAAAAACTAAAAACAAAACAAACAACAAAAAAATAACACCTACAAAACTAAAGAGTAATGACTACAGTGAGCTTATCAGAGAGACACTGGTAAAGATAGAAATAGATCATGTTTAAGATCATCTAAAATTGGTGATCCAAGGTTTGCTTTCTAGCTGGTGGAGAAACTTTGAAACTTAAGCATTTTGGGTCCTGTGCAGGGTGGGGAATAGGACAGTGATTTTCATAACACCTTTCTGTATTTTTCATTGACTTCTATAGGATTAGAAAGCCAAGAACATATTCAATAAAGCCACTGTTATTTGTTCTACTCTAACTACCAGAATTCACTCCCAGACAAGCAGAACCAAGGTCACCAGCAGCCCTGAGGAAGTAGGAGTGTGGCAAATCTCCTAGATACGAGGGTGAGAAACTCAGCCGCGGAGAAGGAAGGGGTATTGGATTGATTTTCTCCACCCAGCGTTCTAACTGGTGGGTAATACCTTCGGCTTCTTTAAGGTAACTGTTTATTTGCCCTGGTATGGACAAAGAACGTTTGCTCTAGCTGAAAGGAAGAAAGAAAGAAGAAAAGAAAGAAAGAAAGAGAGAAAAGAGTGCTCTAATGGAAGAATCAAATTATATCAGAAAAGGAAGCGCTTAATGCTTTATTGCTGTAGATCACTCTGCCTCCAGCTGTGAAACTGATTGATGTTTAAAACCCCCGAGGCACTGGCAGCTGTGGTGACTGATTCAAATAAGGAAAAAAGAATGTGTGTGAGTGTGCGTGTGGGTGTGAGTGAATGAGTGTGTAAGCTTACGTAGGTAGGGTAAGGAACTATATAGGTAAAATTTATTTTCCTAACTTTCCTCTAAAAATACTTTGTAAAATTCTCCTAAAAGAGATGGATAGAAAGATATTTAGAGTCTATATTTAATAGGTATTTAGACAGATAAATAGAAAAATATGTGTATATAATATAATAACATGGAGAGAGAGACAGAGAAAAACAGAGAGATCTCTATGGTCAATTAGATGAATGCTTTACATCTTTGCTACTAAATGAAGAGTAGATGAGTAAAGGAATGAAGCAGGCAGGTTCTTGGGCTTGTTTAACATGCACTAATCCACTTCTGAAGAGGGAAAGAGTTAATAAGTAGTTGCAGGGCACCTGGGTGGCTCAGTGGGTTAAGCCTCTGCCTTCGGCTCAGGTCATGATCTCAGGGTCCTGGGATTGAGTCCCGCATCGGGCTCTCCGCTCAGCGGAGAACCTGCTTCCTCCTCTCTCTCTCTCTCTGCCTGCCTCTCTGCCTACTTGTGATCTCTCTCTGTGAAATAAATAAATAAAATCTTAAAAAAAAAAAAATAAGTAGTTGCAAGGTGGAATTGAATGGAACTGAATTGAGTTGAACTGAATTAAAAAGAAACCTAGGCTGGAAGAAATGCTTGGCTCTTAATTTCCCAATCCAAGGAATATGAATTATAAAAACAAGACACCACTGGGAGGAACACTACTCTCATTAAATAACCCGAATATTTATTAAACTTACACTTTCACACATCACTAAAGCTAGAAATGCAGAGATTGGACAAGGAAGAGTTTCTGGCCCTGTATTCTAGGTGTGTGCCCAACGAGAACATTTGGCGTTGGTTTACATTTGCATAAAACATTTCAAGACCTTATCAACTGCCTGAAAAATTTAGATTTCTTCCATGTATCTACTCTGTTTTGCTCTGTCTGAGAGACCAAAGCTATGAGAGTATGAGGATACTTTTCTTTCTCTTGAAGGAGTAACAGGACATACAGAGTTGGTGTTTATTTGTATGTATGCAGAAAATCCTGGAACAGACACATTTTGAAGGGAAGAGAGATAGTCTAGCACCTACAATGTAAACTTCTGTAAAGGTAGAACTCAAGATATGATTTAAAAAGACAAAAACCAAAAACCTCTCAACCAGGTTAGGATCAGCTAGTATCAGCTTGTTAGAACTCTTATCTTAGGATGAGTGTTTGAAATCTCAACTATTCATAAGAGTATAATGGGGTTTTTAATTGGACCTCTTAGTACTCTTCAGTGAGCACTTTTCCAAGAGGAAAAAAACCCTCCTAATCCCATTATAAGCCGGCAGTTTTCCTTCCTGCTGTCTGCTGAAGGCTTTCTGCACATAGCCTTCGAAATTTTTCAGCTTGCCTCTTTTTTTTTTTTTTTAAATAATTTCATTCTTGCATGGTGAGTTAAATAGTTTAAATTGATTCCTGAGACCTATCAGCCTGGAAATTAATTTAAAAATTTATTAAGAACATATCAAAGGAATGCTTTTGCTTATTTTTTCTCACCCACAACTTTCATATTATTTAAAGCTCCCCTCCCAGAGCTTGTAAACGAAGGCCTCAGAGACAGTTGGGAGAGAAATATGCTGTTTTTTACCATGAAAATAATTGTAAAATTGTATCTTTGTTGCATGGACAAATATTGCTATTACCTTCCTAGTGGCAGATCTGAAACAGTACAGAACACAGGACCATTGTGCAAGGTACATCTTTGATGATTTTGTTTCTTCTGTGAACTGTTCTTTGTTCTTACACTGGATTTCTTAACATAATTCTCTTGCAGTTCAGGTGATAATGCCCAGTCCTCTTTCTCCTCACTCTCCAGTACAAACACTCATTCCCTATTATCCTTTGGATCAGGTCACTGGCTGCCATGGCACCTGTTTCCTGTCCACTGATCTGAAGCTGAACAGGAATTGGACTAAGCCTCAACGAGAGTGCCATCTCCAGAGTCTATGTAGGAGGGGTTAGGGGTGGAAATCTTGCTGCAGGGAGAGCCACTCATCTTAAGCCTGCCATTGCTTAGAAAAACTGTTCTGTTTGTTTGTTTAAAGATGTGTTTATTTATTTGAGAGAGAGCGAGCATGCACATGTGCGGGGGGGAGGGGCAGAGGGAGAGAATCTCAAACAGACTCCCAGTTGACTGGGGAGCCCCGACCTCTCAACCCTGAGATCATGACTTGAGCTAAAACCAAGAGCCTGACACTTAAGTGACTGAGTCATCCAGGGGCCCCCTAGAAAATACTATTTTAAATATGACCTTGTGTTATTTGGAGTGTCTTTGGGGTGGGTGGGGTTGCTGAAGCTACACCGAGATTCTGCTAATGACCCTCTGAGACACGGCCACCTTTCAGGCTGCACTTTTGAAACTATCCTCTTCCAGATCAGTCCTCAGAAGGAAAAACAGTTAAGTTTGCTGGCATTCAGTGACCTACAGTGACGTACAGGAAATGTGATATTGGGAAAGTAAGTCACACAAATGTACTCATTTTGGAGTGTGGAACTCTCCTGTACCCCATGTTTTCATCCTCTTGTATTATTTTTTCCCTAGTTTTCATATACCCTATCTCATCAGATCATTTGTTCCTTCAACAGATACCTGACTACCTACCAGACACACGGCTTTTTTTGCTAGGAACCGGACAGATGCTAATATGATATATATATTATATATATATTATATAATATGTCATATTATATAATATATATAATAATAACACCAGGATATATGAGAAAACCATGGTTCTGTACAGTCATGGGATGTATATTATTGCAGACTGGACAAACATTGAATACCTAACTCTAAAGTCAATAATTGAATTATAATTACTATTAATGCTTCTAAGAAGTTTGGGAGACCTGCTTTGTCTCTGTAACACAGATTTCTCTGAAGAATGATATCAAGCTAAGATCTTAAAGACAATTAGGACTTTGGTAGTGGAAGGGTGATGGTGGTGATGGTAATACTCCCAGCAGAGGGAGAGCCTTTACCAAGACCACAGTAAGACTCGAAGCCGCCCAGCTCTTCTGAGGGAAAGGAAGTGGATGGATATGGCCAAAGCTTCAGTACAGGACTGAGTAAGAAGCCCATTCTCACGATGTCCCTCAAGGCGATGTAACCAGGCCTACTTTGTTATGCTTTATTAGATGTGGGTGACACCCGTGACCAGGTTTCACCAGAGCCTTTGCTGTTTCCTCTCCTAACCCCACTCTGCATTCTCTACACAGTTTGAGTTTCGGCTACACATTGCATTATAAGGAAATGTTCACTGACAATTACAAACAAGGAATTTAGGGGCGCCTGGGTGGCTCAGTCAGGTAAGTGTCCAACTCTTGATTTAGGCTTAGGTCACAATCTCAGGGCTGAGGGATAGAGCCCCACTCTGGGCTCTGTGCTGGGCATGGAGCCTGCTTGAGATTCTCTCTCTCCATCTCCCTCTGCTCTCACCCCCCCAACTCACACACTCTCTCCCTCTCTCTATAAACAAACAAACAAGCAAATTAATAAATACAAGGACTATATTGGAAGGAAATTGGGTAACTTCCAGAACTGAAGGGAAAGTTAAATAACCAGGACTCAGTTAAAGAATGAGAACCATTCCAGGTGATTCAATAGTAGCAACTCATGGAGAGTTTAGGCCATTCCATCAAATGCCCAGGGTCAACCATGGGATGCCCTAGGGGAGGAGAGTTTGATTGGCCTGGTTTGGGCCAAGTGCCTATCTCTGGGTTCACCTGTGGCAGGGGTCCAGGACAGCCAGATTCACAATGGCAGTTCACTAAAGGAAGAGATGGTCACCAGCTGGTCACCTCATGGCAGGCTGTTACGGGCTCTGTACTTCCTATTCGGCTTCCAGCTAAACTCCTATTTAGTGTTTATTAGCTGCTGCTTTCCAGAGTGAGTGCAAGAAGGGATGTGCCGATCTACACCTAAGGTGTGAATCTCTTAGGTACGTTCAATGGCTTTGAGTCTCTGA
Source organism: Enhydra lutris kenyoni (assembly GCF_002288905.1). NCBI lineage: Eukaryota > Metazoa > Chordata > Mammalia > Carnivora > Mustelidae > Enhydra > Enhydra lutris. The sequence continues at coordinate 16,383,146 of NW_019154142.1, forward strand.
ACTTCTGGCCAGAACTAGTGACTGAAGCCAGGAACCCTCTGTCCTCCAGAAGTTTTGCAGAAGGTCTCTGTTCTGGGAAAGTGATGCTTAAACTACTATTTTCCAATCAGATAAAAAAGAACTTCTTCTTAAAAATCATTTTGGGGGGCACCTGGGTGGCTCAGCGGGTTAAGCCTCTGCCTTCAGCTCAGGTCATGATCTCAGAGTCCTGGGATTGAGTCCCACATTGGACTCTCTGCTTGGCGGGGAGCCTGCTTCCTCCTCTCTCTCTCTGCCTGCCTCTCTGCCTACTTGTGATCTCGCTCTGTCAAATAAATAAATAAAATCTTAAAAGAAAAATCATTTGGGGGCACCTGGGTGGCTCAGTGGGTTGAGCCTCTGCCTTCAGCTCAGGTTGTGATCTCAGGGTCCTGGGATCGAGCCCCACGTCGGGCTCTCTGCTTGGCGGGGAGCCTGCTTCCTCCTCTCTCTCTCTGCCTGCCTCTCTGCCTACTTGTGTTCTCTGTCTGTCAAATAAATAAATAAATAAAATCTTAAAAAATCATTTTAGCCATTTTTTTAAAAATTTCCAAATGAATCATTCTTTTTTTTTTTTTTTTTAATTGAACTTCTGCATTTTAAATGGTGGTTAAAAAATAGCACCACAAATGGCTGGGAGAACAACTGCAATCTTAGAAAAGGAGCTTTGATATTGAAAAAGCTGGCAGTCTTCTGTTTTAATACTCCTTTAGAATACTCCTTTAATATTCTTTTAGAGATATTATGTGTTTATTTAAAATGTGTAAGACTACTGGAAAAATATATATAAAAATAAAAATTATCTACAATAAGATGAACACTGTTAACATGGGGTGTACCTCTTCCAGTCTTTCTCTTTGCATAATTATTTGATTTTTTTAAGTGGGATCACATTGTGCATACATTTGCTTGTATATTTGCTTTTTTTCACTTAACATTAGACAATGGCCATTTTTTCCAGGGCATTAATCCTCAACAGCATCTTCTTTTAAATGGCTGCTTAGAATTCTCAGTTATAGATAAACCACAATGTATTTAATCCTTCCTCAACTAATGAACATTTGGTAAAGGTGGTAAGTTTTAGTATAGATACTGCTATGAGGAGCTTTCCCGATTCATGAAATTTTGTAGGTATTATATACTTTATCTGTTTATTTGGACAGACTATATTCTTATAAGCACAAGCACCAGCTCAAAGAGCAAGAACAATTTAACCAGAAAATTTTAACAATTTACTCTTTCAACACCAATGAACCTTTGGAGCCATGGGGCCAGTTTACTACTCCTTACAAAGTTCATCATGGAAGGATTTGGAAAATGAAGAAATGTATAAGAAAAGGAAAAATTCTCTGTAATCTCATCAGCCAGAGTTAACAGTGGTTAACATTTCAATTCTAATCACTTCCACTATTTCTTCCAAATATCTATGTCTATAGGCACAGCATGTGTGAAAGCTTATGCATAAATTGGAGCTTTGCTCTATGTATAGCTCTATTTCCAGCTTTATTCATTTTTTTCCATTTAAGAATAACCTTTAAGAATTTTTTTCTGAATGATTTATACTATTCTACCCTGTGGATCTTATGTGTTAAATATTTAGGTTGGTTACTCTTAATTTTTATTATAAAGAATAAATGATAAACTAAATCTAAATCTAAATCTTAATGTACAGCTCTGGAGAGGTCCCTGGCATTAATTTCTAGAGGTAGAACTATCTGAGCACAGAGTACAAGTATTAGATTTTTGAGACACGCTGCCAAATTACCTTTCAGAAAGGTTTTAGCAATTTGTAATTCCACTAGCAGTTTATGAGAGCATCCATTTCTCTCTAACTTTTTAAACATTGAGTATTATTAATATTTTCTCATCTGGGCTATTGATTCTCCAAAAGTGATCATTTATTGCTTTAATTTACATGTCTTTGATAACTAGTGATTTTTACTTTTTGTATTAATTGACCTTTGTATTTTCCTTTGGTGGTTTTCCCATATATAGCATGTTGACAATTGTTTAAATTGAGAGACTCATCTTTTTCCTTATTGGTTTATAAGAACTATATGATTAAAAAAAAAAAAAAAACAAAAACCACTTTCTCCCAGGAAGAATGGAAAGCTGCTATACTCTCAGTGATTCCAAGACTAGCAGCAACACCTGGGAACTTTGTCCGAAATCTCACCCAGCCTTACTGCAAGCTGTGTCTTAACAAGCTTTACAGGTGATTCAGATGTACACTGAAATTTGAAGGCCACCAAGTTAGAGAGTCAAGATGCCTTCTCAACACAACAGGGTACAATCAATCACTCTTTCCTTTGAATGTCTGTAACGCCCGTTTGCATGGATGGAACCATATGCAATTACTATGTGCAACTGTTCTTGAATGACAAAATGGCTGTTCCTTATGTTGCAAACTTCTATAACTCTAGTAGTACTTTCTGTTAGAGATGATGCTCAACATATTTAACAACTGGCATTGGTTTGGAAGCTTATCAATCAGAATGAGTTCCTTCAGTGAAGCAGGGTCCTTCATGGCCTCTTGCTGTGCAGGTGTTTAACCCTTCAGTTGTCAGAGGAAGAGTTGGGAAAATGAAGGTCTTTGAAGAGGGGCTGGGGACCTGGGCTGGGGGTGGGCACCTGTGCGGGGACGGCTTTTACTTACCAGTTTGAAAATATGTAAGATTTGGGCACCTGGGTGGCTCAGTGGGTTAAGCCTCTGCTTTCAGTTCAGGTCATGGTCTCGGAGTCCTGGGATCGAGCCCCGAGTCGGGCTCTCTGCTAGGCGGGGCACCTGCTTCCCCCTCTCTCTGTGTCTGCTTCTCTGTCTACTTGTGATCTCTCTCTGACAAATAAATAAAATCTTTTTTTTTTTAAAGAAAATATACAAGATTTGAAGAGCTAGTACAGCTGTACCTATGCATATATGATCTAGACATCTGCCTCCCTACCAGGCTCTATTCCTTGTCCATGTTCTTGGTATAATTGTTTTGCCTTTGGTATCTGATTGCAAACTCTGTGAGGTTATAAATGGTGTGCTCTGAATCTTCTTACAAACTGTAGAGGTAAATATTATGCATTTTACATAATAAGTGCCCAAAAAGTGTCGCTGGATGAATATTGATTTTCCATTATGGCTCATTTCAAGGAGGAAGGGAAGGTGTTGAGACTGTGCTGCTTTAATAGAATACACACACACAGAGAAATGAAGTCCTTGTGGATTTCATTTTGTAACTAGCATAGTTTATTTATTTTCCTGGATCTATGTATATATGACAAAACTTCCTAGTGTGATACGCAACCGCTGTCTGTAAAGAAATAGCCTCTGGGAACAGGACTCAAAAGGAGTCTTAGTATTTCATGCATCAAGAGAGTAGTTTTCTCCGAGACTCCACCTTTGCCTCCAGTGCCTCTGCAGGCTTCTCCTTGAAAAGTGGCTTAAATGCTCAGCTCTTTGTTTAGTGTTTGTATCTATGTCCTTCCAATCCCACCTACTAGGCCAAGTGCACCTGTGTTCTGGATCCCAGGAGACCAGAGCTGTGTCTTTGAGCCAACACGGAGAACACTGTTAGTGACAAGGACATTGGTGATTTCAGAGCGTATTTAAAAATATAAATAGATGTACTTTTAAAATATTTTTGTATAAGACGGTGCACAGTGAAACTGTTTAATAATAAAAAGAGTAACCAAAGAAGAACTTTTATAAATGTTACTAAATCCTCCTAACATTTTCTTAGAAGTAAATATCAAAACCAGGGCTGTTTTCCCAAATTCAGCAAGCAAGAGTTACTGCACAATATATCACGTTGTTATGACAACTGATGATCTAGAACAAGTAAAACCTGTAAGGATGAAGTACACCATTCAGCATAATGCACTTTATTCTGCTAAAAAGAAAAGTTATTTTTTCCTCCGCAAATGAGACAATATGATGGGGAAATTAAATTAAATGGTGATGTTATTCCCTGAGGGCAAAACAATTCCATTCAATAAATTAATTTTACATCAGTAACTCTTTCTTTTCTTGAAACTGACAGTAATATCCTGACAGCTTAAAGCTCTAATAAACTTCAAGATCAGAATGACTACTCTACTTGTACAAAAGGGAAGTCAGGAATATCACAGGTATGATAATCATTCTCTATTCATCACAAAGAGGAGAAAATCTTCCAAATTCAATTTAACTAACTGCATTTACTTGATGAAACAGGGCACTTAAAATAGTCTCTGACAGCATGTGGTTGGAGCAACCTAACATTCCCATTCTTTGGGAAGGTCGCTAAACCTCACTGACATATTACAATAAACGATTCTAAATAAATAATATTTGAAACCTGGAAACCTATACACAAACAATTCTATCATCCTAATGGGGGAAAAAAAGGAAGAAAAGGGAGGGGAAAGAAAAACGTGATGGGGGCTGTGACTTACACAAAGCCAGCCAGTGCCAATGTTTCCATTTAGTGACTTGGGGATGTGTAGGGGCTTCTAAATCTGGGACAGCTGTGCCGATCCGGGAAGGGACTATGTACGGTGAGTAGCAGCGTACTCGAAGCTTTGTGCATTCGTTCCTCCATCTCAACCTCTGCTCTCCTCAACTGAGCCCAACAAGAACGAATATTAACCCCCGGGCATAGAAGAAGTTATCTCTTTTACTATTCTTCTCATAAAAACTTTATGTTTCTCTGAAAGTATTTTACAACCATGACAGAAAACATTATCACAGATTCCGGTAGACTCACACTGGCCGAAACCTGGGAATTGAGCCAGAACTGAACACCAAGTCCCCTTCTGCCTCCCCTCCAGGGGATGACCTCATCGCTACTACTTTCATACCTATGCACCAACTCTTAGGTAACAAACTGGATGTATTGTGCCAAATATCACTGTGCTTATCATTTCTCCCTTTCAGATGATACTGATGAATGATTTGTGAATGTAAAAAACCCATTAAATGGAATAATAAAGAGTTGCTCCGTTTCTTTGCCACATCGAGTGGTTCCAATTAGGGGCTGAAGGAGCCCTGCTGCTTTTTCATCATTCAAGTTTATGACATAGCACATATCCCAGAGGTCCCAGGGTCCTGAAGACTCAAAGAGAGATGTCACCTGTACATCCAAATAGAGTACAGAGGTTTGCTAATCTGTGAAACACACACACACACACACACACACACACCCCAAAACATGGGCCTTTCTAAAGCAGGAGGCATGTGCTGCCTGTTTTGTAGAAAGTACAATTTAATTGCTATGGTTCCACAATTATTCACAAATCATGTTGAACAGTGAACAATTAATCCCAAATCTCAGCTCGACAGCCTTTACTACAGCTAGCGAGTTATATTTTAAAATGTTTAAGGCAGTTAGCTGAGCACATTTTTCAGCTCAAGCTAACAGACTGCTCAAGGTTTTGTCATTTTTGCCATCAATCAGTCTAAGCCAGAAACCCATGTTTTTTGAATGGAGGGTTGGGGTGTCACCTAAAAGAGAGGAAACCTTCTTCCTCTTAGAGCCTGAACCCCTCCATAGAGAAGGGTCTTTTGTGCCAATTCCTTTGTGACTGGTTCCCCAGGAAAGAAAGGAGACATCGGTTTGGGTTTTACTACTGAAATTTCTAGTGCCACCAGAGATCCGAGATCAAAAAAAGTACTCTCAACCTCACCTTTTCATTGGAAGCAATAGGTTATTTTGTCACTTAAAAGTATAAAGCCAAGAGGACTCTATATTTCTTGCTGTACTTAAGTGACCCACAGTTTCTATAATCTTGCATTCAAAATGGTTTAAATTTGGTCTCTCACTTTGTAGGTAACAAGATGGAAACAGTCCTGAAAAGGTCCTGCAGATGATCTCATTTGGCACTTTAGGCAATTTTCATCCTACTGAACTGATCTCTCAATGGGCTTATTTAATGTCTCTATTATAGGTGTGCTTCTGTAACAATATAACTAGCACAATAACAATACCTCTACCAGTTGTTTTACGTTTTATTTTAAGCCAACACTAAGAAATGACCACTGTTACTTAAGATGAATGATATAAAGAAAATGATATAAAGAAATGTTTTTTCTTAGTTGAAAAACAACAAAAAGAACCTCATCAAAACCCTCCAAAATGTGTGCTGAATATCCTTGGGCACATGGGAGGGCAACTCAGTCTCACTCTCCTGTCCAGTTCCTTAAAGTGTACAGACAGTTACACTTCATTCATTCATTTGCTCATTCATTCACCAGGCAACACATTCTTACCGAGTACCTGATACGTGCTGGGCATGACTCTGGGACTCTAGTGACAAAGAAGAGCATAAAATAAGACCCCTGTTCTTCTGAACATTCTACTCACAGGGGTTGGCAAGTTGGTTCTGTGAAGGGCTAGAAAATAAATATTTTTGGCTCTTGGGGCCCTAAGGAAACAGCCAGAGACAGTAAATAACAAATAGGTGCAGCTGTGCCCCAAGAAAACTTTACTTAAAAAAGAAAAAAGTGGGGAACTTCACTTGTGTGTGTGTTTTATCTAACTCTCTGTTCATTTCAACATCTAAAAAAAAAAAAAAAAAATTCTGAAGCTTAATACTTCTAAAATCATGGCCTTGATGCATTCTACAAATGTGTGCTTTGGTATATGGTTTGCAGTTTTAGAGAAGGCGTCCAGAGAAGTTTTCACTTGAGTGAAAACTTAAAGGAAATGTATGAATCTGGGTTAACAGCCCTCCAGGCAGAGGGAACAGCCAGTACAAAGGCCCTGAGGAATCCTACATCAAGGGCTCCAGCCAATGGTGTCCAGTGAACAAGGAGGACGGACAGTAGCAGGTGAGTTCAGAGAGGAAACGTGGAGAAGTGGGGCCATACAAGTAATTGTAAAGACTCTGGGATTTTATCTGAGTGAAATGGGCAACTATAGGGTAAATTTGAGTAGAGAAGTGGAATGATCACCTTGGCTGCTGCCCTAATAAAGAGACTGCACATAAGCAAAAGTGAAAACAGGGAGAGCAGGTAGGAGGCTGGAGGGGTAATCCAGGCAGGAGCAAACTGTGACCTGGACAGGGTAGTAGCAGGGGAGGTGATGACAAGTGATAATTTTTTAAAGTACAGCCCAGATTTCCTGAACTTTGGGGGACATAAGATAAAAAAAGGAGTTAAAAATGATTCCATGGTTATAACTCGAGCAACCAGAAGAATGGAATTACCATTTACTGACATGAGTCCACCTGCAGGAACAGCAGAAGGGAGCAAGGCCATGGTTTTAGAAGTAATAAGTCTGAGGGGTTTTTTTAGACATTGAAGTGAAGATGTCAAATAGGCAGTTAGATATATGTGTCTGGAGTTGAGGGGAAAGTTCTAAGCTAAGGTTATAAATTTGCAAATTGTCAGCATATAGATGGTATTTAAAGTTACAAGATTGGATGAGATCACTGAGGAAATGAATGTAGATAGAAAAGAAAATGTCTGAAGACTGAACCCCAGGCCACTCTAATGTTGAGAAGTCAGGGAGCTGAGGAATCATTGGCAGAGACAGACTCCCTTTACACTTAGGCACTTTAGATAATGGTTTGCATCTCTGAATAGATGACATGTTTTAAAACTGTAAACTTAATTGACAGCTGAAAATAATGGGAAATATTTTACACATATTTAAAGAAGAATCTGAAAATAATACTTTGCTCTTTATTGGGGTCCTTGTATATCAATGCTTCTTGGCCAGAAGGATACAAAATACAAGAACTGGAGAGATGTATGTAACTGTAAGTTTCTCTGTGAGAGCAAAGCCTTGCCTTTTCCATTTTTATGCCCAGTGCCCAGCACATACTGAACTTTCATATCCTTTTTTGCAGCATGATTGATTTTGAGTTGGTGCTTGACCAAATTACTTATTCTAATCTGAGGATTGCTGTGTTTGAGAAAGTACAGCTTTCTGGTCTACAACGGTTCCCTTCAGTAATCAGGATGTCATACTCATATTCCTAATAAGGTTTTGCAAATGTCTTTCCCACACTGCTTACATAATGCAACACCTACCTGTTGAAAAGCAAATCAATTGTCTGACTGTCTGGTGTTAAACAATTCCAGGTATATGATACCGTAGGAAGCGGCCGTGACAAGGAGGCAAATGACGTACTCTAATCCTCGTTCTGCCACCGATGCAATCTTGGCAAATCAGTCTCTCTGAGTGTAGTTTTCTCGTCTACAAACTACATGTGCTAACATCCTTTCAAAACATTTTTAGACTTTTTTTTTTCCTCTATTGCATTGATAAACTGCTTTGGCTTGGGTTACATTTTCCAAATGATGTATGCTAATAATTGATGGTAATGTATGCTCTATAATTCTTTAACTGTATGGCAAATTCAGCATATTTTCCAAAATATTTCACATACATTTTAAATTTCACGCGAAATTCAAGGGGCACATGCAGTTCTCCATCTGAACAGATGCAATAGTTTCTAGACCGAATCTACATTTTCTCTACACAATAGCAACAAAACAAAATAAGGAAGACTTTTCAAATAAAGGTGAAAGCGTGGATGGCAATGATGGTCACTTAATAAGAGCTGCATTGACTGCTTCCATCTTCCTTTTCTCTCCATGCTCTTTTTCTGTGCTGCCAGATTGCCTCCGTGCTGGAGGTGACAGACAGCCCCAGTCCAGATTGCATCTACAGACAACCCATCTGGGAATTGTCTCTGCAAGTCTGAAAGATGTTCCCTGTGGCAAAAACCGCTTTATAAGTCTCTTCAAACTGGAGGTTCTGTTTAAATGTACTTCCACAGTTATGGTCCGTGTGTGATTGGGGTGGACAGTTGTGCAGAGGCGGGATGGACACTTCTCACAGTCATTGCTCAGGAGCTGTGTCTTGTGTTGAGGCACTGTGGGGGTGAAAACAGGGATGGACCAACTACCCTTTACTGCCGTTTTGTGCTTGCCAGTAGGGCTCTCCCAGCCTTTCTGTGAAGAATTCTTTCCTCATTTTTCACTTTCCCTACTTAAGTATACACGGGACAAGGGGAATTTGGGGGAAACAACAATGATTTGATCTACTTTAACTCTATGATTCTTCCCATACTCATCCTTGTAAGTATAAGTCATTATGTAACATCTTGTGAAACATTTGTATGTGCGTGAGTGCGTGTGTGTGTACACATATATACTGCAGGATATATATATTATATATATATATATATATACACACACACACACACACACACACACACACACTGTATTTTAAAGTTGTGCTATGATACTCAAGAAAGGTTTGTAATGTTGGTTCTCTATGTTGAAGAAGCTGTGTGAGAAGATACATGTTTGCTTTGGCCAAATAAGATGAAAAGAAATTGCGGACCTGAGTATATGTGATGACTGTAACATGCAACATGGATCCTGGAGTTGGGAGCAGAGAGAAGAGAAAGATAGGAAAACAATGGGTCAGACAGGTGATTCAGGATTTGCTTTCAAGGTGGAGTGTCTAGGCTAAGAAGAAGCTCAGTGGAACCAGTAAAGATACATTGTAGCATCCTTCTGACTTTTAGAGCATTTAGGTATGACTACAACTTCCTCTTTCTGATAATAATTGTGCCTATCTATATTCCTTTTTGATATATAAAGATGGGATGGCACAATTCCTTTGTGAAGGCTAAGTTTCAAGATTAGTAAATTTTGGACAGTTGCACTGCTAACTGTTTTCTCAACAAAGTACACTGCAGAAATGAGCTAGTAGTGTGCTACCATGTCACTTTTAGCAGAATGAGCCAAGCAAGGAGACAAGATCCAGTTCAAGCATTTAAGATATTAATGACATTCTCTTCTTGGGAGAGGAATCATATTGGGACAATTGTAATCACGGAAGAGCTGCCAGGGGAATGTAAATTTAAAAAAAAAAATGAAATGATGGCTTTATTCTAAATATTCCAACTAACTTTCTGCAGGAGAAATTGAGGAAGAAATTCATGAAGTGTGATAAATTCCTTGGGGAACTTTTAAAGAATTGTAGGTTCTTCCCAGAGATAAGATAAATGATCCAGGAACAATATGGTGGCACTGGTGGATGAATTTCAGCCCAAAAGAGACCTGGCTTTTGGGGGAAGCAATAGCATAAGTGATGCTAGATGATGCTCAAAGTGTAGGATTTGGGAAACAAAGTAGAGTAGGTGCCAAGGGAAAAATATGAGTTATGAATTGAACCCACTAGGGTGCTGTGATGGTTAATTTTATATGTCAACTTCATGGTGCTAAGAGATATCCAAATAGCTGATAAAACATTATTTCTGGGTGTGTCTCTGAGAGTGTTTCTAGAAAAGATATTAGCATTTGATTCCATAGACTGAGTAAAGAGATACACTTTCATCAATACGGGTGGGCATCACCTAATCCCTTGGGAATTAAATGGAACACGAAAGAAGAATGCTCTCTCTCTCTTCTTGAGCTGGGAGGTGTATTTTTCCCTGCTATCACATACTGGAACTCTGGTTTCTTGGACTCTCAGACTCTGTTACTTAAACCAGCTGCCCCTTCATTGTCAGGCCTCTGACCCTGGACTGGGACTTCCATGACTGGCTCCCCTGGTTCTCAGGCCTTTAGACTCAGACTGAATTATACCACTGTCTTTCCTAGTTCTCCAGCTTGCAGATGGCAGACTGTAGGACTTTCCAGCCCCCGTACCTGTGTGAGCCAATGCCTATAATAAATCTCTTATTCCCTGTTCCCCTTTTCTTCTATTGGTTCCAGTTCTCTGGAGAACCCTGAATAACACAAGTAACATTATAAGAATAGTGTGCCTCAGCAACTTAACATGCAGGCAAGCATGGAAAAGCATAGAGGATACGAACTCATATGATATATTGGTACATTCTTAAAAAGGCAGCTCCTAGACCAGATAAGCTGTTGATTCTAGAGTAGACTTTCAGTATAGAAATCCCTGAGGAAGACTATCCCAGTATCTTGATCTCCAGGCAGAAAGAAAATAAAAGGACTTCACACTGTACTATAAAACTAGAAACATTTTGAAGTAAATTAGAAAAATCAGTAAAGACCAAAATAAGTTCTGGTGGGAGCTCATGAAGGGCCAGTTTTTAGCTTGCTAGCACTGGCATACTCTCAGGGGCAATCATTATTAGTAATGGGTTGGCATATAGTTGCTCTGTGCCGAATAATGGGAGCCAGGAGGAAGTGACTGGGTAAATGGACTGTGCTGATCTTGACCACGAGTGTGAGAAAGAACGTAAGAATTGTAGACACAAGGCATAATTGAGCTGAACTCAGAGAGTGGGAACAGGATGAAGATGGGATACTGGAAAGCAAGAGGAGGATTAGCAAAGGAAGGAAGAAAAACAAAACCAGAGAAAGAGAGGTCACCTGGACCTCCAAGCCTAATTTTTGTGAGAATAAAAAACAAACAAACAAACAAACAAAACCAAAAACAACGAAAAACAGATCATTCAGAGACAGCAAAAAAAGCAATACTCACTGGGACGCCTGGGTGGCTCAGTGGGTTAAGCTGCTGCCTTCGGCTCAGGTCATGATCCCGGCGTCCTGGGATCGAGTCCCACATCGGGCTCCTTGCTCAGCAGGGAGCCTGCTTCTCCCTCTGCCTCTGCCTGCCACTCTATCTGCTTGTGCTCTCTCTCTCTCTCTCTCTGACAAATAAATAAATAAAATCTTTAAAAAAAAAAAAAAAAGCAATACTCACCATTTTCCCACTTCACACCGTGGTTTGTCTAGATAAGTTTCTCTGCAGGACTAGAGAATGCTTGCACAGCCTTCAGCCATTGCTGGTGCAGTGGCAGTTACCAACTATTCAGCTATGTAAGTTTAGGTTCCCAACATTTTATCTGTTCTGAGGAAAAGTGGTATGTATGCAATAGATACAAATTACGGGATGTCAACGAGTGAGTATAGCACTCATCACCAGAACCAATTCAGGGAGTCTCTGAGTAAAGAGGCTAGTTTACTCATTTAACTAGTTGAAAACTACATTTTATTTTACTGACTTAGAACTGAATGGTGGCAGGAGGAGAGCTATTCAGATTTTTAAAAATTCTTAATTCATTAGTAAATGTCTTATCAAAGGATTATTTTGTATCAATGTATATAGTTATTAACTCACATATTATATATTCATGTAAAATGTATAGCTACAATATTTCAGCTTCCTGTGGGAGACCAGAATGTTTTATCCCATGATTTACTGTCACCGTTTCACCGACAACTATACAGATAGTTCCTATCAATTATATTCTCGTGTATATATCATTGAAAATGAAGGATAACATTTAACAGATTCTGTTTTGATCAATTCTCATGAGCAGACTCTGTTAAGGATGCCAAAGTTTCTTGAAAACGTAATACTGTAATTTGTATATTACTTTACAGTTTTCAAAATGTAGTCAGATGTACTATCACAATGTGTCCAAAATAAGTTTTTTTATAGTCTTCCTCATATGAAATTATATTTCATAGTTAAATGTTGAATTCTGAAAGAGTAAAAAGAATGAGGGTGTTCAAAAAATAGGGAAGACCTGATAATAAAGACAAAATATTAAATAGATAGAACAATAGTCTGTGCTCTTTCTACCATTCTTTATGGATTATCCTGCAATGTACAGATAAATCTCTGAACTTCTCAGACTCCAAAATTCCATCTGTAAAGTAGAAGACTATTAACCTTACCAAGTATGCTGTCAAAACACATTAAAAAAATACCTGATTTTATAAGCCAGTTAAGCATTTTTATAATAGTATGTAAGGTGACTTTAGGGGAGAAAGATGTGAGTGCGTGTTGTTGGCATTTCTAGTAGGCTAAGGCCATGCAAGCAGAAGCTGAAGACCCACCTGATGCCTGAGTGTGGTTTGTGGGTGAGTGTGTATATGGGAGTGTGAGCGTGTGTGTGTGCGTGTGTGTGTGGGTACAGTATGAGGTTGTAAAGCCTACATTGCCACCTTATCAAGGTACTTTGGGAAGATGAGAATATGTACGGGAGTTGGTTCCTGACTTCAAGAAGCTTAATCTCATCCGAGGAACAAGAAAGTTACAGAGGAAAATTAGATAAAAAAAACTTAATATATAAACTTTTAAATTGACTGTGTGGGTTGGTGGTTGAGGGGAGACAGTGTTCTAATAATGATTTTATGACTGTCAAAAATTCTCTGAAGAGAAAGATAAATGTGGGATAGAAATATTCAGGAAAAATATACTGGAGAGCAAACTCTTAGAATAGGCTTATGGGGTACCAGGTGGCTCAGTCATTAAGCGTCTGCCTTTGGCTCAGGTCATGATCCCAGGGTCCTGAGATTGAGCCTGCATCAGGCTCCCTCCTGGGCACAGAGCCTGCTTCTCCCTCTTCCACTCCCCCAGCTCCTATCCTCTCTCTCACTGTGTCAAATAAATAAAATCTTTAAAAATAAAAGAGAAAGGTTTAGAGTGTGTGTGTGTGTGTGTGTGTGTGTGCATGAAGGCAGTCATAATTAATGAACATTCTTTTTTTTTTTTTTAGATTTTATTTTTTATTTGTCAGAGGGAGAGAGACCTCGAGTCCGCACAAACAGGGGGAGTGTCGGGCAGAGGGAGAAGCAGGCTCTCCCCTGAGCAAGGAGCCCATGCGGGACTTCATCCCAGGATGCAGGGGTCATGACCTGAGCTGAAGGCAGAAGCTTAATCAGCTGAGCCACGCAGGCGTCGCTGAACATTCTTGACCAGGAGGAAAAAATGCTCAAAATGTGACAAGGCAGTCAACTCATTCAACAAGGCAGAGTACGGAAAACACACCAACTCCGTGCCAGGTGTGGAGGATACAAATCTCACATTTCCCTTTTTATCATCACTTATTTACAAAAAGGATAAGTATATTCATGTTTCAAAGTACAATTTTCAGATCCTAAGGTAACCACATTTGAATCCCAGTGGGCTGGCAGAGCTTGCCAGAAACTCCACCCACCCTCGTTTCTTAACAACAAACAAACCCACACAGCATAAAACTCCAGCTCTAACATAGTTTTCAAATTTATCTGTTTTTATTTTTTTCAGAAAATTAGTTATCTTTCTAGATCTCAGTGGATCCTTTGAGAAATAAAAGTTGTGAGGGCTCATGGACAGAAACAGAGTTAGAAATCTGCTATGAAATAATATATTTACTTAGTAACCTGACAAGCCCTATTCATGCTCCATTCCAGTTGGGGCATCTCCTGCTCTACATCTCCATCCCCCACTCCCCCCGCTGAGCTCCATGGGTACCCCTGCTTCCCAGGCATCTCTGATACTCTGCCACATTACTGGTTACCAATGGTTTATGTGTTTGACTTCCCCCCTACACTATGAACTTTTACATTTTCAACAGTTATAACTAACACTACACCTAGCACCCGGTGGGTTCCCATGAAACCTTGTTGCACACTGTTAAACAATCTGGTCAGAAACTATACATGACCCTAGAAGTATAAGCCACAGGGAACCAACTTCTGCAGCTGTGGCTTTTGAAGAGGCAAGTTTCACAAAATCCTAGACCTGAGATTTGAAATAAGGTTAAAAAAAATGTGCAAATTTCATTCCATCATTTAGTAAATATATCACACATGTGGAAAGGGGAAGATAATGGTAGGCTCCACAGAATGGAGGTTTTTACTCTGTGAATATAAAGTAGAACGGAACTGAATGTCACCTTCAGTTTTGACTTTGGGTGAAAAGGGTGAAGAGGGAGAGAGAGAAAGAGAGAGAGAGAGATACTCACTACCATCTAGTTTGAGCCCCTGCTGGATATAGAGATTACTTGAAAATAAATTCTTTTTTTAAAAAAGATTTTATTTATTTATTTGACAGACAGAGATCACAAGTAGGCAGAGAGGCAGGCAGAGAGAGAGGGGGAAGCAGGCTCGCCGCTGAGCAGAGAGCCCAATGTAGGGCTCGATACCAGAACCCTGGGATCATGACCTGAGCTGAAGGCAGAGGCTTTAACCCACTGAGCCACCCAGGTGCCGCCTGAAAATAAATTCTTAAGGAAGGAAGATAGGAAAGAAGGGAGGAAGGAAAGAAGGAAAGTCTAAGGAAATCCTTTTGGAAATCAAGCGGTGGGAGTGCTTATGCTCACAGCAAGAAACACATTCCAAGAGTAAAGATCCAGGCTTTGAACCCCAGTGTGAAAGGGGACTCTTTCCGAATCAAAGTGTGCAAAGGGGCTATAGTTCTGTTCTTCAACTCTGGCACAGATCAAAGCTTGTATTTGCTTCTGCTCTTTCAAAAAAAGAGCAAGCTACTAAAGGCAGATTAGTGCCCTAATCTTCATATTCGCAACTCATCCCTTTCCAAATTTTGAGAATGAGGATTCTTTAACAGCCCCAGAATGCAGAGTCCAGCTATACCTGAGGTTTCCTTCAATATAATAAACTCTCACTCATCCGGCTGTAGGTGGTTTGTAATTGACCGTCAGATGAATACTTACTTGAGATTCTCACTAGACAGAGCTCTCAAAAACATCTTTGTTGCATAAGCAAGTCTGATGTGTTTAAACAAGGGCAAAACGAAAACAAACACACAGTGCACAAGCAGAAAAATCATCTTATTTCCCTGCCTGACTAAGGTAGCTCCCGGGAAAATTACTGTTTAAGGTGACCTGTTTAACACTTACTCCGATTTTTTGCAGCCGCCAGTAGTTGTGCTCTCTTCCCTCAGGGTTTAAGCTGCTCTTCTGGTCTCAGGCCACACCTCTTTGCTCTCTAGGTCAGACACGCAGAGCCCTTATGCTGTTTCCATTCTCCCCACTAAGGCCGGCAGGCAGGAACAGGAAGAGACCAGTGTAAGTAGATAAAGTAGGGAGGAGTCAGAGATAAGGGGTGGAGGTGAGCCGGCCTCAGCTGGCAGGCTGTGGTGAAGGCTTGCTTTTACTCTAAGAAAATTGGGTATATTAACAGGGAGTGGGAGTGTGACCTGATTTGGTTTACTTTGCAAAAGGACCGCCTGGGTTCCTGTGTCGGGAGTAGTCTAAGGGGACAGGGACAGACACAGGGAGACCCGCTGGCCATCATACGCATGGGAATTTTGGCCGCTGGACTAGGTGATGGTGTTGGAGGCAGTGAGACGTGGCTGGAGCCTAGATCTATTTTAAAGGTAGAGCAGACAGAATTCACTGGCAGATTTGATTTGGGATGTGTGAGAAATAAACATCAAGAATGCTAAAAGGTGGAGTGCCTGGGTGGCTCAGTGGGTTAAGTCTCTGCTTTCAGCTCGGGTCATGATCTCAGGGTCCTGGGATCGAGCCCCACATCGGGCTCTCTGCTCGGCGGGGAGCCTGCTTCCCCTCTCTCTCTCTGCCTGCCTCTCTGCCTACTTGTGATCTGTCTGTCAAATAAATAAATAAAATCTTAAAAAAAAAAAAAAGAACGCTAAAAGGTTGGAGTTGTTACCAGCTGAGAAGCCTGAAAATATAGCAAATTTGAGATGTCA
This sequence comes from Enhydra lutris kenyoni, assembly GCF_002288905.1. Taxonomy (NCBI): domain Eukaryota; kingdom Metazoa; phylum Chordata; class Mammalia; order Carnivora; family Mustelidae; genus Enhydra; species Enhydra lutris. The sequence goes on from NW_019154142.1 coordinate 16,399,573, forward strand.
AGGGTCCTACCGGAAAACAGGTGAAAAAGAAAAGGCTTTTTTTTTTCTTTTTTTTTTTCCTGTTGCAACATGAGAAGCATATAAATGGGATTCTGCTCTGCCTACTGGCAATTAGAAGAGGTTTTATGGCTTATGAGCATTAGGTTGGCCATAATAAAATGGGAATGAGAGAGAGAAATATGAGGTAGTGAGTGAGGAAGAACTAATTTAACGGTCCTCAGACCTCAGAAGCATCTGGCCTAAGACAGTGGTTCTCAAGTTTGAGTGTGCAGCAGAGTCATGGGCAGGGCTTGTGAAAACGTGATTTCTGGGCTCCACACCTTGAATTTCTGATTCAGGAGAGCTTGGTGATCCCAAGAATACACAGTACTAGTTCTTCGGTGATACGGACGCTGTTGGTCTAGAGGTCACACTCAGAGAGCCACCACCCAAGTGGCAAGCAAGTCTAAGGCAAGTATATTCCGCAGCTCAAGAAAAGAAGCAGTTTTGGTCTAAGCCCTGTGCTTCTTTGTTATAAGAAGTTCTTAATTCTTTCCAGGGGATAAAGTTTGCACAGGCAGTTCGATCTGCGAGTCCCCAGTTTAGGTGAGAGGTCTTAGTTTGAGATATTAATTGAGAGTTGCTGGCATACAGATGGAACGTCAATCATGAAAGATGAGAAACAGATGTTCAAGATGGTTAATAATACAGAAATAGGTGAAATAAAGATTGGAGGCAAGGAAGGAATGATATTTGCATCAACCTTGATTGATACATGTATTTAATAGTTATCGTTTGCTATAATGGATTTGTAGATGCCAAGATCAGGAATTTTTTCTTCCCTTTGTTTCTTTTCATTCCTTTCTTCCATGTGAGGTGTCTGAGCCTCTGAGATGTTGAGTTACATGACCACGATACACATGTAGCGTGATACTCTACAGTTGCTAAAGATGGCCACAACATTATCTCACATTCCAAGTGCTGTTCTGAAATGCGACCTTGGCACCCCTTCCATTGCGAGGTGAGGTCTTTGTTTCCTCCCCTCAAATCTGGGCAAGCTTATGACTTGCTTGTAACCAACAAAATGCAGCAGATGTGATGATGCATGACTTCCAAGCCCAGGTCAGACAAGGTGACACAATTTCCACCTTATTTGGGGGAATACTCCTGTTAAAACTTCAAGCTTCAATGCATGAAGTCCAAATGCCATGAGGCTAGCATACTGTGAGCAAGCCCAAATCAGCCCACATAAAAACAGCACATGGAGGGGTGCTTGGGTGGCTCAGTTGTTAGGCATCTTGCCTTCAGCTCTGGTCATGATCCCTGGAATCGAGCTCCACGTTGAGCTCCCTGCTCAGCAGGGGCCTGCTTCTCCCTCTCCCACCCCCTCTGCTGTGTTCCCTCTCTTGCTATATCACGCCCTGTCATATGAATAAATCAAATCTATAAAAAAGTAGAATTGACCACATGGAAAATGTTGAGGCTATATTAAGGAGAGAGAGAGAGAGAGGACTGGCCAACATGTAGCTGCTCAAGCCATCCACTCTTCTGATCTCAGACATCATATCACAGCAAATGCATGAAAGATCCCAAGTTTTGCCCTGCCAAACCTTTTCTGAATTCCTGACACACAGAAAATGTGAGAGATACATTCTCTTGATCACCAAATCCCTTTTAGGGGGAGGAGGGAAAATTCAACAAGTACTGACATGACTTTGAACTTGTGTCCCACCAAATAAATTTTGGAAAATATTCTCTCTAATCACCAAGAAAATTTTGATTAGTGATTTGGTTTCCCAAAGACATATTTCTATAGGAGAGAGGATTGTACACCAACTGAAATGTCTATATACACGTCAACATAAATCTATAAATTAGGATTCTGATTTATTTATCATGCCTGAATTTGGTTAGCATGAATTAGTCCCCAGAGCCTCCTGTCTTGGGGCAAAAATATCAAGCACTTAACTATACAAGATTCAACTCCATGCCTTAGATGCATGGTGACCCTTCTATGGAATTAGGCAGACTCTATTAATGTCTTCTAAATGCAACAAGGCATACCTAATTTATTTATATGCAACTTTTCTTTTACAGACAACAAATTCTCTACTCTAAAAAAAAATCAAGATCTGGCATGAATTATTAGAAAATAGTTTTGTACTTATAAGACTCTTAATTAGGAATTTCAAAAATTTCAAGAGGAGTTTTCACAGGAATATTTGTTGGTTTCTGATCACAATGCTGTTTGGAACCTAGGGAGCCAAAAGTTGAGGATTGAGAACCCAACTTACTTCTGCATTAAACTCTTTATGTGTCTTGCTGCTTCAAGGATGACAGGTCTTGGAAATCTCTGAAAAGAGTCCGAGTCTGATAATTGTATCTCTCCAACAGTACTTCATCAAAGCAAAAATGCAGACTCTTTCTGGAGAGAAGCCTAAGTGAAAAGATTGTAGAGGAACATCCTCTGTTCAATTAAAAATCTGTTGACCAGAGAATAGATACAGAGAAAGAAATTGTTTCTTTTTCTTCCAGGCTCACTCATCCATACACATGGCTTTATTTGTCATTTATAAACTAGTTATTCCCATATTTCTGTTTCTATCCAGACTTCATTTGTAAACTATAAATGATATATAGAACTACCCACACAAGATGTCAGTTTGAATCTCTCATAGGTATTTCAAGATCAACATGTTCAAAACTTAAAACATGGGAGAACCCCTAAAATGTCACCCTCTTCTAATGTCCATATCCATAGTTGACAAGCTTTCCTCTCATCCTCATATTTTACCCAACACTATATATTTGACCTGTTTAACATGATTTGATTCTGTTAATTCTTTCCATTGTTGGCATTGAGTGAAGATTACCATTAACTCCTGCTTGAACTACTCAAATGATCAGGATTCTGTTTTAGGCCATAGAAACCAACTCTAGGTGACTAACTTAGAAAAATAATCTAAGGGTATTGGGTAGGTAACTGACAATTGAATACTGGAGAGGTGGTTTTTGGATATCCTCAGAAACTATGGGAAGAAAAACTACAGATAACATAGCCAAGGTCACTTCCCTCACAGTCATAGTTCCATTTGGGACCATTTGATTGGCCAAGCCTATGAACTATGTCCATGTCCCAGCTTTCAGGAGATGGACCTCTCTGACTCATTTTGACTTAAGATTCACATGACGCTTTCTTCCAAATTAGAAAATAAAATTTGGTGTTAGGATAACATATTATTTTCATAACTGGCAACTTCCTATGGTAGATTAAAGATTGCTTCAAATTCTTTGCTTTTTCACTCTGTGTGTACCTGTTTCAGGGGCAAGGGGAAGGTAGTCTAAATATCCCCCCGGTGAATCTGGCCTGGCTTCTTGACTGCCTTCATTCATGCCAGTTTCCAGACTCAAGCTTTGAAAATCTAGCAGCTTTACTTGTTTTGTAACATTCACTCTTGGACCCTTGAGACTACCATGCTATTAGCAACCCAAACTACGGGCAGAGGGACTGGAGGATGTCTTGGTGAGGAGGAGAGAGAGAGAATGAAAGGACAGGAGGGAGAGAAAGAGAGAGAGGAGAGAGAGAGGGAGAGAATGAGAACCAAGGCAGCAGACATTTGCTCTTAGGTCTTCCAACACCAGCTGCCTCAACTGATACCACAGGAATCAGAAGAGAACTACCCGATGAATCCTTCCCGAATTTCTAACTCACAAAATGTGTGCAAAATAAAATAGTTGGATTCAATCACAAAGTTTTGTTAGTGAGCAATAGATAACCAGAATAGTCTCCTTGCATTCATCCTTGAGTTTCTTCTATTTTCCATAATATAGCCAAGAGCCTTTTTAAAATATATATATTTTGGGGGCGCCTGAGTGGCTCAGTGGGTTAAAGCCTCTGCCTTTGGCTCAGGTCATGATCCCAGGGTCCTGGGATCGAGCCCCACATCAGGCTCTCTGCTCGGTGGGGAGCCTGCTTCCTCCTCTCTCTCTGCCTGCATCTCTGCCTACTTGTGATCTCTGTGTGTCAAATAAATAAATAAAATCTTTAAAAATATATATATATTTTTATCATATTATTACCCTGCTTAACACTTTTTAATAGCTTTTCAATGCTCTTGGGATCAAAGTCAAAATCTCCAACATTATCTTCAAGGTCTTGAATGATATGTCCCAGCTATGTCTCATCTCTTTTCACTGTCTGCCTCACTCTCTCAACTACAGTCACATTGGCTGTTTTAAGTTCCTCCAAAATGCTACACTTATTTCTGTCCTGGAGTCTTCTCGTATGCTCTCCCTTTTCCTAAAGGCCCTTCTCCATTCCATCAGGTTTTTCTCTAGTTAACTCTTACTCATTCTTCAGATCTTAGTTCAAACATCAGCTACTCAGGGAAACCTTCCCTTATTCCCCAGGCTAGATCTATCTCTCATAGCTCCTATACCTCTCCAACAGAGCAATCATTATATTCAATTAAATAATTCATTATAAGGGAGTTTTTATCATTTGTCTTTCCTGCTAGAAGTGCAAGCTTTATAAGAGCTGTAAATCTTGTTTTTCTACCCACCGTGCTTTGAGCCATGCTTTGCACATAGTAGATACACAATAAATGCTTATTGAAAAATGCATATGTGAAAATTGACTTACGGTAGATAGATCTATGCTTCTCAAACTTCAAATGTGCAGATGAATCACCTGGGGATCTTGTTAGAATGCAGATTCTGATTCAGTAGGTCTGGAGTGGGGCCTGAGAATTGAATTTCTATTTCTAACAAGCTCCTAGGTGATGCCATTGTTGTGGGTTCCGAGGATCATTCTCAGTAGCAAGTCTATATAAGAATCATAATTAAGTCCTGTGGGTAATATGGAGCCACCAAATGGGATTAGTTAATGTTTTAAACCTGTGCTATCATTTTAATTTGATTCAATTAATTTCTACAAACAATTATTGAGCTATTTCCCAGAGTAGGCTAAACATGAGTGAGATATGCTTAGGTCCCTCGAAAACCTCACAGTATAAGGGGCATAACCAAAATATAAACAAATCAATGGGAGAAATGTGTTATAATAAAAGTTGACTAGAGATACGGATTTGAGCACAAAATGGGCAGTTCTCAACTCAATTTGGAAAGCTCAAAAAATTTGAAACACGGTGGCAATCCAGCATGACTGACCCACTGTTCTATTGTGTTTTGTTTTGTTTTCTTAGCTATCTATATCCACCTGAACGGAGTTACTGGAGAATTAGTAATTTAAATAATAGGCCTGACTTCCACATTCCATTTTCAGAATGAGCTCTGCAACTATTTAGTCCTCTTGTGTACTATGGAAAACATGTTTTTGTTTGTTTCTTTCTGATGTCTGTTTATCTCTTTCATTTTCAAGTTGCTGTACAATCTGTCATTTCTGTCTTCAACTTGGTAAATCCGTTCTAATCTTTATAGTTAGACTTGAGTTTGAAAACAAAAATGTGCTGGAAAACAGTAAGAGAATGCTGAAAGGGACAGGAGTTGGGATGGAGACTGTATTAGTCGGCAGTCTCCAAAGAAACCGGCCCAATAGAATATATGTAGATATAAGAGGAGATTTATTATAGGAATTGTCTCATGTGATTATGGAAACTGAGAAGTCCCACAGTCAGCTGTATGCAAAGTGGAGGCCCAGGAAAGCTGATGGTGGAGTTCAATCCAAGTCCAGGGGCCTGAGAACTAAGGGAGCTGAGATCGTCAATCCTGGAGGTGCAGAAGTCCAGCAATAAAGCACCAGTGTCCAAGGGCAGGAGGAGAGTGGATGCTTCATCTCAAACAAAGAGAAAATTGGCCCTTCTTCTGCCTTTTTGTTCTATTTGGGCCCTCAGTGGACCGGATGATGCCCTCCCCCATTGGTGAGGGAGCTCTTCTGTACTTTCTCTACTGATTCAAATGTTGATCTCTCCTGGAAACATCCTCACAGGCACACCTAGAAATCATGTTTTACCAGCTATCTGGGCATCCCTTAGCCCAGTTAACATATAAAATTAAGTATCGCAAAGTCCTTTACTCTGCAGTTTGGTCCTTGAAGGAGAAATCATTCTCTTTTTTCTCATTTAGACATTTATTCAATGGAATGGACTTTTTTTTTTTTTTTTTTTTGAGGCATGTGGGGATATAGAACCTCATTCACAGTTTGGAATACAGAACCTCATTTAACTTTGAGACCATTCTTAGCTTTTATTGCACTAATAATCTCCTGCCTTCTTGGGAATAGTCATCATTCTTTTAAGTTCTTCCTTTTCCAGTACAAAACTTTCTTTAACCACTTCTAAAAACATCATTTCTCCTGAGAGGAAGATAATTAACTCTACCCTTCTGGTTATTATTTAATCATTATTTTTGGAGTACCCAAAATGTGCTAAGTATCAGCCATTTCTAGCACTGGATTATTATTCAGAGCTTAGTCACTTCTTAATTTGGGTCCTTGAAACCACTTTCTTTATCCCCCTTTATTAATATTTATTAGGAGCCACAGAGGGCAAGGTGCTCACCTTTTTAGAAAACACAGGAAAGCCACATTTCCTGTCCTCTAAGAGCTCTCCATGCCTTGCTTCATCTCACTTTTCCAATCAGGCCAATGTGTTACTTCAGAATAATCTCTTTGACCCAACTCTGTGAGACAAGCTTCCCTCTCCCACCTCATGCATCCATTAGTTTTTCATTGCCCGTGAATGAAATTTAAATTCATTTGCATCTCAAGCATTTCTTTTCTTTTCTTTCTTGTTTTTTCTGCACAGTCAAGTCATCTCCTAAAATTCTTGCCTTTCTCTAAAAGAGAGATAAACAGGGGAAAAGATACCTTCAGGCTTGGATTCATATGGCCACTCATCTCCCTTTGGATAGAAACCCACCTTCCCTAAGGTTGGGGTGGCCGTTATTTAATTCAGGAGTCAGTGATGAAATGTGTTTACATAATGTATGCCTCTTAGGAAAACAGCATGCCTCTGTTTAGGATAATCAGCACATTTTTACCTCCTAGTTCCCCAGATGCAGCCATAACACTCAGCCCTGAGCATCCTTTGTGTTCCATGTGACGGAGGGCACAGTTTCTCCAGCTGGGAATGTAGAACATATTCTCCAGGGGCTGTACTTTACCACTGTGTGTGTGTGTATGTGTGTGCAGTTATGTTTTGATTTCTTTATTTCACTGATAGTACAATTTTGGATTATCTGCTTGATTCCTTCTAATAGGTACTGCCCGTGAGATTTCGGTGCCCATTATGATTTATATTGTTATATACATTGGTTCCCATTGCTCTTCCCACTGATGGTGTTTCATTTTTAAGCTTTGTGGTGTTGAATAGGTACTGTTAACTATGACTAATGTGTGGCTAACTAATGTGGCTTGTGTATTTTTAAGTATGAAAGAATTCTTAAATTTGAGGAAATTTTCTTTAATGGGTACAACATGAACTTCGAGGAAGACATTTCTATATTCTAATTCCAGTTCTGGCAATTTACTATCCTGTTGCTCTTGAGAAAGTCTCTTAGGCTTTGTAAAATTCCATTTCCCCATGTATAAAAAGAAGTTGAAAAATGAGGTCCTAAGACCACAGGAGTGCAGTATGGGTTCGGATCAGAATGTGTGTTGATCTCATACATAGCAGGTATTTAGTAAGTAATACCTATGATTATTATTACATTTTGCCCTGCGGGTCAATTTCAATTTAGCATCTTCTGCACATACTTCCTTTTAAGAGGAGAAGATGTTTCAACTCATAAACAACTTTTAAAACAGAACTGACTTCTGAAGTATATGATGTAACCATTGGCCCCATACCTCATGTAACAGTACGCTATGTACTCTCAGTGTAGGTCTTTGCTATTATTTCTTAAATATTATAGTAACTCTTAGACCCTATTAATATTTCTAGAGATTTCTGAAGATGACAGGAATAAAGAAGCCTAATAAGAGAAATGAAAACCAAAGAAAGTAAGAGTAGTTACCTGCAGAGTAAAGACTGGGTGACACGAACACTGTTTCACTATATATCTCAGTATTACTTTCTGTGTGGTCCTAAACCTGTCCTCTCATTCACATGGGCAGCCAGAAATCCTCTACAAGGCCTAATAAAATAAAAGAGAAAATTGCAGGGGAAAGATATATCAAGACAGTAATCTATTGGTTTAGATAGATCAAATGACTGCCTGCCTATATTGTTTATGGGAAATAAGTGTCATCCCTCCCTCCCAAACTTTGCTATTTTCTCAAAATGGATCCATTCTGAGATGTGATTTTTTTTTCTCCCAAGTTAGACCAGTTGGATTCCAACGGTCATAATTGTGACAGATAGCAAGTGATTTGTTTCATTACATTGTTAATGGCTGTAGTGGGAACATTTGAGCTATTACATGAAAAGCTGTGGTTGTGTTGTTGTGAAGCTTCCAAGGATAGAATTTTCTCTTCACTCTTTGTTTCTGCAATAGGCTCTCTTGCCCCTAACAGGGATGCACACTGAGTTTTAAATCCTTTTTCCGCTTAGCTTGAGGGATTTCACTTTTTTTCTGTGTGTCATTGAAAAGTCCAGTATGCAGCCACTTCCCAGTCAGCCAACATATGAAAATGGCATAAGCAATGTAAATTGATGGAAAAAAAAAACACCATTCCTAATAAACAAATGTGGGAAAAAACACATAAGAAAAAGGAACATGGACATCTAAAAAAAAACAAAATTCTTATGAACCTCTTTACTTTGTCAAATATCAACTCTTACACGTGTGGTTTTCACTTTTACAAATCAGGAGAAAACTGAGTGGAGCTGGCCCCAGAGAAGATAAAATGCACAGGATCATGAAAAGCATTTGTCTGATATATTCACAAAGGCAGTAGGCTGGTTTATGCCTTTCATGCCAAACATAATCTTAAACAAGTTTCAACCTTAACTTAAAGATATTTGAATGTATCCATCTGACACGTAATTCAAGCTCATATTGAATTCAAAAGAAAGCCCCTCAAAGCTCAGTTTTTAAAAGACATTAAGTAAAATTTCATACATTTTTTTAATCAATCCAGATGATATCAAAGATAATTCTTAATTAGCTGACTGTCTACCCTTGAATCAATGACAGTGGTGGTTACCAACTGGGAGCAAGAAAGGCATCGACACCTCTGGGTCATTTTAAGGTGATTTTAATATTCTCAGTAACCTTCATCCCTAAGGATAAACCCTGCTGTAATGCAGCCGTTGAAATCCTAGCCCTTTTGAACACAGGTTAATTGTAATCACTTGCCCAGTAGCTTAAAATTTTAAACTAAACCTACAAACATATGCAAGAGTTACTAACAAATATTTACCAGAAATTCTAGAATAAGGGTCATTTACAGGAGTCATCTTGAATTTAATAACGTTTTTTCTCCTAATGCTGACTGTTCTTTCCTATAGATTACTTTATAGACATTAACACCCTCCTTGGGGGATTGGTTGGGGAGCTGGTCTGTCTGTCCCTGTTTTAGAAATGAGGAGAGAGAAAGCAAAGTTGGTGACCAACTCAAGGCTATGCAATATCAGGACACAGAACTCACACTTTCAGCCTGTTCCCTGTCTTTACGCTGCCAGTAATAAACACACCCTGGTGGGCGCCTCTTCTCTCTTTGAGAACATATGCATTCATGTGTTTGAAGTCAGCCATGGATATTGACATGGACTACAATGTGTCGAAAAGAGAGGGGCAGCTAACAGAATGATTAAGACAACTGAAAGAAAATAAGAAATTTAATAATTGAAATGTCTTCTAACTTAAAAAGAGGGAGAGAGAGAGAAAATAGATGAACCAGATAAGATGCAAATAAAACAAGAAAACAAAATACGTATGAAATGAAAAATGCAATTGGTTTTGTATCTTCAAATGCTTAACTTACGGGATGGGAGAACACACAATTTAGCTTGTTTGGGTTTAGCCCTCCTAATATATTCTACAGAGTAATTTATTTTCAGAAGAAGCCTCACTGCAGTGCTCCTATTATGATAATGGGAATTTATGCACATGAGTATTTGTGATCACATCACAGAGCAGTTTTTGGAAGAACTAAGGGGGAGGGGGGAAATTAACATTTTAAAAATAAGGATGAAGCCTTAAAAAAAAACCTTCTAAATTTTCTATCTATCACGCATCCCCCCCCCCCCCCCCCCCCCCCCGACACACACATACTTCCATGGTGAATTGTCTTATTTGGGCTAAGTGCTTCTTTAGTGAAGAACAAAACTTGTGAGTGAAAAGCGGCATAATGCGTAGAATGCTTGCATGGATTTGTTGATGAGAAGGTGGCTGCCCCTGAGATCGGAAAACACAGCTCCAGCAGCTCCAGACCTCTCTGGCCGCATTCACTTTGCTTACTCAGGAGCAGACAATGGCAAGCAGGGACTTAGGGGGAGGGGATGACTCAAAGTCCCTCTTACCCTGTGTCTCTCTGCTAGAATTGCTGTCAGCCTGGTGAGCTGACCTGAAGTAGGGATCAATCCAGTAGACACCAGATGAAAATGTAAACAGGGATAAGCTCTCTGTGTGCTCACTCTCCTTCTCTCTCTCTGTCTTTCTTCCATTTCATTCTTTTTTTTTTTTTAACACAAAATCCAGACATTTGAGAAGGTAGGTATTTTCCCCCCTTTCATGAACGAAGCAATGCTCAGCGCTCAGAGTCACTTAACAACAGTAGATCATCTTCAAAGCACAGCCACATTGCTTTCAGTAAATTGTGTGTGGTGATTTCAAGACTGTGTTCCAGGTTGTGCCAATATCTGCGTGCACCGTAAAGCACTCCAAATATGAATGCCCATGGGGAAAATTATGACAAAGTCACAGCTTGAGTACATTAATGAAAATAAAGCTTATCGAAGTAGGTGAACTAATAGGTCCGTGTGCCAAAGTTTACGAGCACAAGTCAGCTGTCACTGGGTAGGCTAAGGGAGACATAATATTCTAGTCATTTCTCTAGTGGAAAGAACATTAGCCTATTCTCTCCCTTAATTGATATTCTGCAACAGAATCAAGCACCACTGATTGCTGACCAGCTCACACGTTCCCCATATGTCTCCAGATTGCTAAACTCAGAAATGTGAGACTCTGCATCCCTGAGCTACTTTGAGGATAGCTAAGCTCAGTAGTGGCTGCTAGACTCTGTGTTCCTACAAAGAACATAGAGAAATCACGAGTCTGGGAAACTGTATCTTCCCAATTTTCTATGAAACTCTATTGTCTAATATTTCGGACACAACTCAAGGATTCAAACTAATTTCCCTGGGTCGACGTTATTCACCAGCTTAAGTTTGCCAAACCAGGTGAAACATACTGTAAGAGAATTTTATTTTCTTCCTCTACGTTTGTCCTCCGGCATACATTGCTGTACTTATTTGCTTACGAATAGTGAAACTAGATTATGGATATAGTTAGCAAAGATTAGCCTCAGATTAGAAAAGCTTACATATTTTAGGTATCGACTATTAAAAATTTTGTTAAGAGTGAAAAGCTGAACACAGAATTTCCTGTCATCATCATCAAGAGTCAAGAGCCAAATTAAATCTTCTTTAACCACAAATATATGTTAACATTTTACATTCTGTTTTATTTTAGGGAAAACTATCAAATATAATGCCAAAACACCCCAAAATGCACATTACTAATTTAAGATATCAGTGCATATTCCCACATGCAAGGTGCTGGGTTCTTCTAAGCATATTTTTTTTATAAGATTTTATTTATTTATTTGACAGAGATCACAAGTAGGCAGAGAGGCAGGCAGAAACAGAGAGAGGGGCAAACAGGCTTCCTGCTGAGCAGAGAGCCCTATGTGGGGCTCCATCCCAGGACTCTGGGATCATGACCTGAGCAGGAAGGCAGAGGCTTTAACCCACTGAGCCACCCAGGTGCCCCTCTTCTAAGCATATTAATCATCTCAACAACCACATAGGGCTGAGACAGTCTTTACTCTCATTTTATAGATGAAAAAGCAGAGGTGTAGAAAAAAAGCAGTGTCTTTTCCATTGTCCCACAGCCCACCTGTGGGACAGCTAAGACTTGAACCCAGGCAGTCTCAAACCAGAGTTTACCTTAACTCTCCATTACAATGATCCTTCCATAATATTAAATAAATCCTGTGAATTAAACTGTTGATACGTTTCATTCATTTTCAATACTAAGAATGTTTATTAAGAAGGAAGGATAGGCACCCCATGTTATACTTGTAAATCCTTTAAAATGGACTGTTTCTAAGGTTCTTGTTATAACAGATTAAAAAATGACACGAATACAAATGTTTTTAATCAATTTAACAATTTAACACTTTTTTATTAACATGCTTCTTATTACTTTAAAAAATGGAGAAGACTCAAGATTATTCATAGTGATTAGGAGTCTTATCCTTATTTACATGGTTAGTAGTGTAAATTATAGTGACCTGCGTAGGACTTGCAAGTAACTAAGATAGAATGGATCATGGTGTGACTATCGGTGAGATCTCCTAGACTTTTGCTGGGAATACTTCAAAAGTAAAGAATGTAGCTTTCCCATAGGAGTTATAACACCTCTTTGACTTAAATCAGTTTGCTTTATGCTCTCAGAGAAAAAATTCTCCAATTTCTCTCGTCTAGAGAAAACCACACTATTCTTGGTTTGCAGTCGTGAAGAAAATCACCATTTTCCTCGTGGGAAGCATTTGGTGAAAACTGCAAGTAATTTCTCGGCAAAATCTGATTTGTTAATGTAATCTTAAAATAAAAGGGAAAACCAAACGACAGAACAAAAGAGATCTTATATAATTTGATAATCTCAGTACAGAATCATATACAACAGTAACTTCCCTTTCTCATTAGAATCAATGAGAAAGAGTGCCAGCTTGAGAGTGTTGCCATAAAAACAGAATGAATTATTCTAAAGTATTTTGGAGAAATTATGGTGAAAGTTTTCAGGAGATACAAATTCCTTCACTTAATTTATTGTCTTGTGTGGTTCTGGAAATCATTCCATTCCTCCATGATGAGATAGCAGCCAGGAGTCTTGCTCACTTGTTTTATACAGTGGCTTTTGAACAGAGCTATCACTTACTGCATGTTTGCTCTGTGTCTCAAGGAAATAAAGCAGAAAAATGAGTAATGCTTTATTACCACCAGAGCCTACTAAAAAACAAATAATATGCTCAGGACTAGAATGAAATCTTACTGAGTGTTGGTGAAGGAAAGTAAAAGAAAATGTAGGAAAAAAGATTGCTAAACTGTTATTAGTCAGACAACTGAAATAGAGTCAAAGGAAATGATTCAAAAGTGTTGTTTTAAATAAAACGTTCCCTTTATGCTCATCAATTAAACAATTATCACATAATTCTGTCTTCTCCAGAAATGCTAATGTGAGGGATATGAATTCTTGTTTTACTGCTTTCTTCCTAATAAGGGCAGCCTCCAACTTACAGATGGGGATGGGTTACAAAAATTGTTTGTTAGAGGTCATGTGGGACATAAATACCCTTTCCCAAAGAATCAATGTTATAAATCACCGTTTGGTTTTAAGGCTGGTCCACATAAGCCTATTTAAAATACAATGCCCCTCAGCTCTACTGCTATGTGTATCAGCCTGAAGGGTAAGATCTGAGATAGGGGTAACTCATTTTGAATAGAAAGAAGGAGAAGGAGCAAGAGACTCCCTTTTCTTGGATACCGGATAACTCAAGGATATGTTCTGAATTGAAAAGTGGGGCACATGGCCCACCAAAAGCTTTTTTTTTCTATGACAAAATGAAATTGGAAATAAGAATTTTCCTCCCAGGATATTCTATGGATATATGGAGATAACTTTTGGAATTGGTATGACCCCAGAAAATCCAGCAGATTTGGATTTTCTACATTAGTATCATTTGAAAAAGAGAAAGTTGGTGGGATTTGCTTTATTCTAACTGGGAGAGAGATGAGACCTGAGATAAAGCCAAGCTAGAGGGGCCGGAGAGGACACCAATTTAAGGTAGATACTAAGAATATTGGTAGGAGAGAAAGGAAAGAGACAGGATGTTCGGGGGAGCCAAACGGCTAAGAGTAGCTCTGGTAGTGGATCAAAATCATCAGTGATGGAAGAAGACAAACCAATCAACAGAGAAGATAAGCCTACCCAAGGTCAATTCTTTCAAGCCATTCTTGCTTTACACAGCTCCCTTCTTTCTTCTGCTTTGGACTTTACAGATTCTTTAGAAAGCACCGAGGTTGTAACAATGTGATCCTTGACAGTAGAGCAACGTTTAACTGATGGAGGTACCATGACTGAAGGCACAGGCCTGTGAATAGTCCAACTACTATGCTAGATTGTTTTCCTTGCTTTTTTATTTGATCTTTACAACTATCCAGTGAAAGACTAGTTGTCCTTCTATTATAAATGGGGTAATAGAGAATCAGAAAGATAAGTAACCCGCTCAAGATGGCTGGGTTATGGACGTTGGGGAGGGTACGTGCTATGGTGAGTGCCCTGAATTATGTAAGACTGATGACTGTATACCCGAAGCAAATAATACATTATATGTTTAAAAAAAAAAAGATGGTGGTTAAGTTGGTATTAAACTTATATTGAGAATGATCCTCTGACCAGTATTCTCTGTACTTATTTATCTTGTTAACTTGTGTGTCCATGAGTTGTGTCTCCAGTGCAATTCAATTCAATTCATAAATTCAAAAAGTGTTCGATGATATGATGTGCTAGATACTGTCTTGGATTTTAGGAATAGAGAAAACAAGACTTGGCTCTACCCTCATAAAGCTCTCTTTAGTGAGGTGTGTTTCTAGAAATTTGAAAGTAAAGAGACCTTTTCTGATAAAAAGCACATAAAGAAAGAGCGAATTCGGTAAACTAGATCTTGTGACTAGAGGTGAGCAGTGTTTCTAGAAGAATCACCCACAAAGTCTTGCTGCACCACTAGTGGGCGGGAAAACTTTGAAACTATCAATAACATCTATATAAAATACTGAGGTATAGGCAGTGCAACTTTGGTAGTGGTTATATAGTATTGTGAAGAGAATGTTGATATTGAAACTGAAGAGACTTGGCCTTGAATTTCAGCTTAGCTAATGACTAGGAATGTGACTTTAAGCTATTTAACCTCATGTGTGAAAGGGATGGAAAGTTATAAGAATTAGATGTGGCTCAAGTAAATCAAAAGCCAACTTAGTGCCTGGTACACTATGGAAATTCAGTACATGTCAGCTATTATCATTATATTTAGTATTATTAGATACTGTTCACCCCACTTCTCCATGGAAAATGGGACAACATAGCCATAGTGAAGACCTCCATCTATCAAGGAGGCCAAGCAGAAGATGGCAGACATAGCAGAAGCAATGCCTTTTGCATGATTGATACCCAGTGGAGGTACTGGCAGAACCTACAGGAGATGAGGTGTTTCGAAGTTGTGGCAGAATCCAGGAGAAACCACAGAGCTCAGCAAGAGTTAATGGCGCTTGTGTCCAAAGGACAAAGCAAAGGCAAAGGACAATGGAAGGGGAAAGGGGAGAAGTCATATGGTAACTTATTCATGATTATGTTAGAAAATTCATTGATTTATTCATTGACTCCCTCAACAAGTGTATATTGGACACCAGGTATATTCCAAGTACTGCCCTAAGTTGTAAGCATGAGGTGCTCAACAAGGTCACCAAGAATCCTGCAATCTTCTGTGTCCTCGCAGGACTCCCAATCTAATGGAAGTTAGGGAGACAATAAGTGAGTGAACTAGCAATAGTCAAGATAACAAGAGAAACCAAAGGGAGAATGTGCCAAAACGAGGAGTCTCTAAATTGGAATGTGTTCGGTGGTGGGGGTGGGGTGTGAAGAAAACTTTCTTAACATGCAGTTTGTGTCTATAAATATTTAATATTGAATACAGAGCATGCAGGTGCTCCTGTGTCTGGCATGCACAATAGATGATGCCCTGTGTCCTGAGGGAAAAGGGGATCTCTTTCTGTCTCCCTCTCTCTCTCTCTAAATCTGTTTTCATTTGTGCACTTACTGGTCTTCTGTAATAGGTCTTGACACTTGGACTCTTTCTTTGTATGGTGTTCTTTTCAGCCACACTGTTATAAAAATGAGTAAACATATAATAAGAACTTAGCTACTATGATTTCATATTCACAGGAAAGTTTGAAATATGTGTATATGGGTACCATGAACCTCACACTGAGTGCAAATTTCATATTGTTTCTATAGGGCCTGTAGAGGTTGCATGGCTGTCATCTGTGTAATGAAATAAAATACCATGTAATGAAATGAAAGTAATGAGGTAAGCAACTGAAAATCAGGCATTAGGTTTTCTGTTTCAAAAATATTAAACAAGATTTTCAAATATAATGAAACATACTGAATCATATTCTTCTCAGCTACAGATTAAAATTATTTGGGGAGAGAGCAAAGTTTTATTTATTCCATAAAATAAATACTTTCAAGATATAAGCAGTTCTATGACATAACAAATAGTACATCTAGAACATGTTACAGAAAGCATAATGTTTTATTACATTACGTTACTAATTTCACTTTTCTTCCACTCTAGAAATGAAAGCATTCATACTATTAACCTACGCATTTGCTCAGCTCTTCACAATTGCTCAGAGACATCGACACCATGTTTACAAACATCTTTTACATTCATTCGTTCTTTCTCTTTTTAGAAATTAACCTACCAGGTTAAGACATTATTAAAAAGAAAAAAAATCATTGAAATAATGAATAATTTAACTAGTTTGGACATAAAAATACAGTTGTAGTTCTAAACTTCACTGAATTTTTAAATTTCTCTGAATTCTCCACATCTACTGGGATTAGGATGAAGTTCAAGTGGGGGGAAAGGGGAATAGAGGTCAGGTGCTACAAGGCTGCGTATCTGGGTTCTCTGGCTTCCTACTCCCAAGTACTAATGGCATCTGGATTTGGTTGCCTAAAATGAGGTAGATGTCTGATGACGGGTGCTGAAGGAGATAATCCATTGTGTGATCTAGGCGTTTAGGCTCTACCCTAAGTAATCAGTTAAATCTTCAGGAGAGTCTCCTAAAGTTGTTGGGTTTTAAATTTCTAAATTTTTTTTAGCTATAAATAGGAGCATCAACTCCTCAGCTTTGACTTTGCCTTCAGTTCTATACCTTAAAGAATATATAATGCAAATTTGTTTATCTTCATCTAAATTGACCTCCAACACAGTTGTCATTTCGGTTATTCTTGGATCACTCAGTAAACCATATTTCACCTTCTTAATAATATGGGAGGGTTAGGGATAAAATCCATGGCCTTATGAATACATAGAACACATCAGTGATCCGCTTCCTTTTGACATGCATTTAACCCTCATGAACAATCTCTGGTTTAGTGGTCAGAGCATATAGATGATCCCTAAGGTAGTGGTCCAGGGCCCTAGAGGGCCTTCGCCAGAACCTTGCTCCTGAACTCACTGGCCCAGATATGGGCAACACTTTGCATGAGCCGGCAAGATAGGACCATTCACAACAACAAGAGCTGGCGCTCAGCCAGTCTGCTAGCAAGGAAGTGTGGGACTCATCATAACACAACCTCTGAGGCTGTAGATGTATGGAGAATGAAAGACAGGTTTTGAAGCTGCTGCTGTACAGTGATCTGAAGAGAAGGCAGGCAAAGGAAACAGAAACAGAAACTCTTTTCTGCTCTCAGGTTTCTTAGCTGCTTATAGTCCAACCACCTGGTGGGTGTGGGGGATGACGGCATTGACATGCAGCAGTGGAGTGTTGATCTTTTTAATAAAACAGCTGGGTAGTCAAGTCTAAGAGATCTGAAAATTAAGGAGTCATTTTTCCAGGTGGAGAGTGTTACTGGACATTGGTTTCTTCCTCCACTCTTCCATTTGGAGCACACTCATGACCAGGAATGTATGTCATCTTCAAATACTAAGGGTAGTGGCAAGCTGTGAATTGGCTTTGGGAAAATTTCTTTCACCTATGAGATCTGACCTACCCAATAAACACAAATAATGTCACGAGAGGAAATAATTCATTATTAGAAATCCATCCCATGTGTCTGATAGCCATTTGTATGTCTTCATTGGAGAAGTGTCTGTTCATATCTTCTGCACATTTTTAAATATGATTGTCTGTTTTGTGTGTGTTGAGTTTGAGGAGTTCTTTATAGATCCTGGATATCAACCTTTTGTCTGTACTGTCATTTGCAAATATCTTCTCCCATTCCGTGGGTTACCTCTTTGTTTTATTGACTGTTTCCTTTGCTGTGCAGAAGCTTTTGATCTTGGTGAAGTCCCAAAGTTCATCTTCGCTTTTGTTTCCTTTGCCTTTAGAGACATATCTTGAAAGAAGTTGCTGTGGCTGATATCAAAGAGGTTACTTCCTATGTTCTCCTCTAGGATTCTGATGGATTCCTGTCTCACGTTGAGGTCTTTTATCCATTTTGAGTTTATCTTTGTGTACGGTGTAAGAGAATGGTCGAGTTTCATTCTTCTACATATAGCTGTCCAGTTTTCCCAGCACCATTTATTGAAGAGACTGTCCTTTTTCCACTGTATATTTTTTCCTGTTTTGTCGAAGATTATTTGACCATAGAGTTGAGGGTTCATATCTGGGCTCTCTACTCTGTTCCACTGGTCTATGTGTCTGTTTTTATGCCAGTACCATGCTGTCTTGGTGATCACTTTGAAGTAAAGCTTGAAATCAGGTAAGGTGATGCCCCCAGTTTTATTTTTGTTTTTCAACATTTCCTTAGTGATCTGGGGTCTCTTCTGATTCCATACAAATTTTTGGATTATTTGCTCCAGCTCTTTGAAAAATACCGGTAGAATTTTGATCATAATGGCATTAAAAGTATAGATTGCTCTAGGCAGTATAGACATTTTAACAATGTTTATTCTTCTGATCCAAGAGCATGGAATGGTCTTCCATCTTTTTGTGTCTTCTTCAATTTCTTTCATGAGTGTTCTGTAGTTCCTCAAGCACAGATCCTTTACCTCTTTGGTTAGGTTTATTCCCAGGTATCTTATGATTCTTGATGCTATAGTAAATGGAATCGATTCTCTAATTTCCCTTTCTGTATTTTCATTGTTAGTGTATAAGAAAGCCACTGATTTCTGTACATTGACTTTGTATCCTGCCACGTTGTTGAATTGCTGTATGAGTTCTAGTAGTTTGGGGGTGGAGTCTTTTGGGTTTTCCATATAAAGAATCATGTCATCTGCAAAGAGAGAGAGGTTGACTTCTTCATTGCTCCAATGAAGACATACAAATGGCTATCAGACACATGAAAAAATATTCATCATCACTAGCCATCAGGGAGATTCAAATTAAAACCACATTGAGATACCACCTTACACCAGTTAGAATGGCCAAAATTAGCAAGACAGGAAACAACATGTGTTGGAGAGGACGTGGAGAAAGGGGAATCCTCTTACACTGTTGGTGGGAATGCAAGTTGGTGCAGCCACTTTGGAAAACAGTGTGGAGATTCCTCAAGAAATTAAAAATAGAGCTTCCCTATGATCCTGCAATTGCACTACTGGGTATTTACCCCAAAGATACAGATGTAGTGAAAAGAAGGGCCATCTGTACCCCAATGTTTATAGCAGCAATGGCCACGGTCGCCAAACTGTGGAAAGAACCAAGATGCCCTTCAATGGACGAATGGATAAGGAAGATGTGGTCCATATACACTATGGAGTATTAGGCCTCCACCAGAAAGGATGAATACCCAACCTTTGTAGCAACATGGATGGGACTGGAAGAGATGATGCTGGGTGAAATAAGTCAAGCAGAGAGAGTCAATTATCATATGGTTTCACTTATTTGTGGAGCATAACAAATAGCATGGAGGATAAGGGGAGATGGAAAGGAGAAGGGAGTTGAGGGAAATTGGAAGGGGAGGTGAACCATGAGAGACTATGGACTCTGAAAAACAATCTGAGGGTTTTGAAGGGGCGGGGGGGGTGTTGGAGGTTGGGGGAACCAGGTGGTGGGTATTAGAGAGGGCACGGATTGCATGGAGCACTGGGTGTGGTGCAAAAGCAATGAATACTCTGAAAAGAAAAAAAAAAAAAAAAGAAAAGAAATCCATCCCTTCGTACCACCCGTGATTTTTATGTTACATGATTTTGTGGGAAACAGAAGATCTCCAATGAAGGTTGTAACTCATTTTTAGAAAATATATTTACATGTTGTTAAAAAGGGTTAGTAGGCTTTTGGTTCCAAAGGTAAGCAGTAGCATGTATCGAAGGATGGATAGAATATCAAGACTGTAACCTTCATGTAACTTTAAAATTTTTATCTCGGCATATTTAAATGCTAGTCTTGAGGTTTGTATTTCACGTAAAATTTCTTCAGTCATCTTGAGATGCTGTTACACACCTTCCAATCTTCGCGTAATTAAGGCAGTAGTTTTGTTGTCATCTTGTCACAACTCATGAGAAAAACTGTGAAAACTTAAGAGCATATGCGATAGAAGTCATATTAGACAGCTATATGTGATTTTGCTTTGCAACTGGAGGCCCTTCATTGCACTCATGAATAGTCAGCTATTCCTTTCCCATTACCTATCTTTTCCCTCTTAAAGATTCTTTTTGTTTTCTTTAAAGTTACTAAGAGGCATCTTGGTCCACTTGATTCCAGGATATTCTGGGAACTCAGGTGTTGTTAAATAAATCCATCAACAAAGTAATTTTATTTTTTTCTGGAATTCACTGAAATGAAGACATCACTCTCTAATTTTAATGGAATGGAAAAACTGCTTTGTACAATTTAATAAATTGTTTAATAATTGCTTTTAGTAAAAAAAACCCACTTTCTGCCACAAGGACAGTGATAACATGAAATTTAAAATAATAAATGATATACCTGTATCTTTATCATTTGATGAGTCTTAGAGCCCTTTACACTTTAGAAAATTTTTTCTTTGTTCCTATTACTTCTGAATACTGAAACATGTTATAAGTTTCCAGCAGTTAAAAAATGACCAAGCATTCATTACTAAACCAAGAGGTCCTTCAAGGAGAGTCCCAACATCTTGAATTTATTTGGTTTCATTATAACTTAGAGCAGAGATCTATTATCAACTTCACAGTTAACATAACTGGAAAACAAAATTACAGCTGGAGGTGTTGGTAGGCAAAGAGTTATATTACATTCCCAAATATAAGATATCCCATAATGACTTGAGAAACATAAAATTGGGCATGATTGGTGGAGCACTACGGATTAGAAAGACCTGAGAACTAACCATGAGTCAGCAATGCCTGTGGGTAATTAATTATTGGTCTCAAAGATGTATAAATAAGGACACAGTATCATGGGCTCCACAAATTCAAAACTGACTTAGCATATCATTTTGCCTATTTTGAACTCTATATTTTAATCAATTGATAAGGACATACAGGAGAAAAATGGAAATAATAGAACTGCTGAAAAATGCAAGGTAAGGCATAATGCAAAATGGGATATCTTAGTCTGTATAAGAGAAGGGGAATGATAATAATTTTGAGTACATATGGTGATTTTTATGTGTATGGCAAAATGGCAATTAAGTAACGGCCACCAGTTTCAAATCCAGAATATAATACACAGAACATAATATACTATATATATGATACTCAATATAGATAGAACATATAGAATAGAATACGTTTTGTAATAATTTGTAATATTTGTTCTCATTAGAGAAAACTTCTTAATTAAAAAATACTAGTGGGACTTTTGAGAAGTTAAGGCAAATAAAGGAGATCATTCATATTATTTATTGCTTAGGCAGTACATGAAAATTTCTTCACTTAAGGTGGTTGGGTAAAGGTCTTAGAAGAAAAAAGGGCAGTTGATGAAATTTAAATAATTTCTAAGTCTTTTATCTTTATGACATCTGTAGCCAAAGTCTAAATTTTACTCATTTTTCAACCCACCTCTTTAGAGATCTGTAGGCCCACGACGTGCGTTTAGCCAAATAAAAGGAAATAGTATAATGCCCTGTGAGGCGCCTGATTGGGTTTCCCTGTAATTACCTTGCTCTTTGTTCTTGCCTCCTTCTGCCTGCCATCTTCTATTCCTGATGTCCATTCTCTATAACGCATCTATCATTCATGGTTTGTACTTGGTCAGCTTCGCAACAGTCAATGCTAATGTAGCTGCGACAACACCATCACGCTGTAAGGAACAATGACCTCTTCCTTTTTATCTTCTACTTTCTTAAAGATTTTTATTTATTTAATTATTTGAGACAGAGAGAGAGAGAGCATGGACAAGGGGGGGAGAGGAAAGGGGGAGGGAGAAGCAGGATCCCCACTGAGCAGGGACTCTGCTGCAGGGCTTGATCCCAGGATCCTGGAATCATGACCTGAGCCGAAGGCAGGTGCTTAACCGACTGAGCCACCCAGACATCCTTATTTCCCTTTTTTAAAATTTCCATGTAAAGAAAGACAAATTATTCTGTTCATTTCTTACCATTACAAATTATTTCAGGTTTCTCTGTGGACTATCTTTGATGCTTCTCCTCCTAGAGCCTGGGAGAATCAACTTCTGCCTAAAATATTTTCTTTTGTAACATTCATACCTGCCTGGAAATTTTTTTTAAATTCCAATAAGTACAATATTTGTTAAACACATCTTCAGTTGTTTTGTTACACAGTGGGCAACAAATTACAATATTCTGCAGCCACAAATTATATGCAGAGTATGAAGAAACTATTAATCAGAGTGTAATCTTTCCATTTATAACTCTACAAGGAAGAACTGGCAAATCAGATCTTACATATAACATCTCACTAAACTTTATGCATGGAAAGTGACAGACACTTGTGCTGTTTGATGCAAAATCGCTGAACTTCATCTTCAGAAGACTAAACCTGACATCTAAACATACCAATATATACATCAAAACAAAATATATTCTAACCAACCATGGGAAACAGTCTGGTATCAGGAAAGCAACAAGGATTACACACATTATGATATAAACTGGCACACAAAGGTTTAAAACAGTTCTGAAAATAAAGTTATTTTGGTCTTTGGTGATAGAGGGGCTGACACCAGTGTTCCCATGACTGAAATTCTTGAGAATGTGAAAGTTAAACTTGTTGAGAAATTTAATCTTATAATATATAGTATGTATATATATATATATATATATATATATATATATATATAATATAGGAGATGGAAATTTCTACATTTGAGATTTGAGTTGACAAAAATGCATTTTAATAATAACTATAATGTAAATAATTGCTAATTTCATCTATGTATGTATACATTTTTCTCTGCTATCAAATGTGACTCCTTCAGAAAATTTTTAAAACTTTAAGCTTTATTTTCCCCCTGGTATGAATATTCCCATTTTATGAGGAAGTTATGCTTCCTATTTGTGATCTCATATATTATACCAGTCATAAACTCATTCAGGTCTTTAGAATGACCTGAAGATTCAGGAATGCATCCACAAGGTTAGAAGAAAATTTAAAATATCCTCTTGGATTTATTTACTTTTCCTTTTTTACCAATAAAGCTCAACACTGGAATAAAGCAATGGTTTAAAATGAGTTTTACTTACAGGCGCCTGAGTGGCTCAGTTGTTTAAGCGTTTAGGTGTTGATCATGAGTTTAAGCCCTGCATTGGGCCTCATGCTGGGTGTGGAGCCTACTTAAATAAATCAAGAAAATAAAGATAAAATGAATTTTATTTGGTTTTAAAAGCCACATTATCTTTTGAGTCTATTTTCTTCACTCAGTTTTATTTTCTATTTTCTTATTCTTACACTCTTGGTTATCAGATATTTTCATCATTGTCTTCCCCCAACATAAAATGATATCTATTTCTACTCCATATATAGTCAATATTCACTTTGTTTAAGATAAATCATCAATTTCAGGTTTTCAAATCCTATTCTTCTAAATATTTTAGTGAAATATTTCTAAGAATTAAAAAAAATACTGTAAAGTTCAAACTACTGAACCATTTTCCTGCTTTCCTATACTTCCCACTTCAAAGGTTTTTCTATTTAAATCTTAGGTAAAACCATTTCTTGATTTTTTTCACCAAAAATGCTTTTCTGTAGTCTTTATAAGAAATGAAATTAGAAATGTTAATTTATATAATGCTGAAGAGAAAACTGTCATCAGATTTGCTTATTAGTTTGCTTTTATTTAGATTTAGCTTTCAAGATGTAAGAAACACTTTCTCTGTTCCTCCTACATGAATATTTGTGAATTGGCTGACGCCAAGAAGCAGATTGTATTATAATGTATCATATTCATACCTTTAAGGCTTCTTTCATCATTAAAAGAGTCACTATCTTTAATTTTTATAAGGGGTTTTAATTATTGGTGCTTATTTCATATTTTGATTAATTTTGGTTTTTAATTTCCACTACTTGTCATGCCATGTTTTGTCATGATCTTTCAGTTGGGTGCCATTCTAATGATTATTCCAAGGATTCATTTTCTCATTTATTATTACCTCAAGTCCTTTTAGCTGCTTTCAGAGGGCTGATACAACGTTCAAGGGTAAAGTGTGAAGAACAGATTGCCTTCACACATTGATAATTTTGAAGATTTACAAACAAATTTAAAAATATGATTCCCATTAATGTGTTTAATAGAATTTGCTAGGATTTAAGTAGTATAATCCTTGAAATTTGCATTAACAAAGTCTTAAGAAACCATATGGTGTACATCAGTAGGTACTAATAATATCTGTAATGTGGAAAAAATTACCAAAGCTCTTTTTTAAAAAATATATAACATCATTTGGTTATGAAATGGTATTGACCTTTGGTTTTGAGTAAAGAAATTGTGTTATAAATTTTTGCCAGTAATTATATATGTAGCATTATGCTATGGTAAAATAATTGGGATTTTATTTTTATTTTTTTTAAGATTTTACTTATTTATTTGAGAGAGAGCGAGAGAGAGCAAGCACAAGCAGAGGGGCAGAGGGAGAGGGATAAGCAGATTCTTGCTGAGCAGGGAGCCTGATGTGGGACTTGATCACAGGACTCTGGGATCATGACCTGAGCTGAAGACAGATGCTTAACTGACTAAGCCACCCAGGAACACAAGGATTAGAATTTTAGAATTAAAAGAATTGGATTTGAATTTCTACTCTGACTATTATTTTCACCACCTAACTGGCCTTGGACAAGTGATATAAACTGCATTTGCTTCAGTTTACAGATCTGAAAAATGGGACTAATTACCTCTAGGTAATTCCTTTAGGAAAAGGAATCCTAATTTAAAGCATATATAAGAGCAACTCAAATGTATGGAATGACTTAAATGTGCTATCAAATTACTTTTATACTACATATATTGACTTATTAATTAACATGTGTAGGAGTTTTATTACCAGAACACGCATTTCCTTAGTCTGTTTCTTTATAGGTGGCAATTTTTCATGCTATTTCCTTTGGAACTGATAGACTTTCTTCAGGTAGATTAAGAAGTAATTCAGTATGTTGGGATGCCCTAAATATGCTGTGTTTTGTTTTGTTTTGTTTCATTTTTTAAGATTTTATTTATTTATTTGACAGAGAGAGACACAGCGAGAGAGGGAACACAAGCAGGGGCAGTGGGAGAGGGAGAAGCAGGCTTCCTGCCGAGCAGGGAGCCAGACGTGGGGCTCAATACCAGGATCCTGAGATCATGACCCAAACCAAAGGCAGAAGCTAATGACTGAGCCACCCAGGCACCCCTAAATATGAGGTTCTACACACAGCACTGCTATAAGATTTTACCCTAAAAATATAGAAATTGAGTAAATTTATGTTATTCTCTTCAAAAAAAGAAAGAAAAAAAATCCATGCTGGATTTATAATTGTATTTGCTGTATTTTTGAGTATATGCCTGGCAGGACATTACTTCCATTTTGACTAGGAGTCAATAAGACATGAGCCTTCTACTTGGAATTTCACAGGTTTCAAAACTGGTAAAATCCCACAGACTAGAACCATTTCCAAGCTATCTGCCCTCCACTGTACACACACTTCTGTTTTTAGAGCCACAGAAGCTGGTCACAATCACGGCCTGAACTCTGCTTCAGCGGCTTTTTTTACTGCTCTATGTGAGAGGACACAGTGGGGGTGAAGAATATTCCCGGAAGCCATTCCTAGTCCTGAATGGCTACAATAATCTAAATCCTCACACGAGCAATTGCTAGCCACAAAAATACATCACATGAACCCTAAGCAATGTGCTCCCAACTCACCCTCTGCTGAGCCGGAGCTTAACAATGCTTATAGTCATTCTAAGGCCACACAATTTAACGGAAAGTACAATGAAGGAGTAAGTGTGGAAACAGCAACCTGAAAAATAAAGGACTGCATGAGTCCATCGTCAGACCTCTCCCAACATCTTAGGAGAGGAGGGGAAGTCCAGTGAAGGGTTGGAAGATGAAGTTTATTAGATTTATGTTAAATTTGCCTTTGAACCCTACCTAAAATAAGACAGGAGAAGCCTCAAGAAGTAAAAAGGGAACCCATTGGGCCAAGGAGAAATACAGTTGAGAAATGTTTAGGTAAACTTAGAAGGACTTGGTGAAAGTCTGTAAGGGATGGAAGGAAGAAAAGCAGGCAGCTGAGGAATGACCCCTAGGGTTCTGAGTTAGAAGCATTACGAGGTGTCATTTCTTTTGATGGCTGCATAGTATTCCATTATATATATATATATACCACTTCTTCTTTATCCATTTGTCTGTTGATGGACATCTAGGTTCTTTCCATAGTTTGGCTATTGTGGACATTGCTGCTATAAATATTCAGGTGCACGTGCCCCTTTGGATCACTACATTTGTATCTTTAGGGTAAATACCCAGTAGTGCAATTGTTAAGACACAGGGTAGCTCTATTTTCAACTTTTTGAGGAACTTCCATACTGTTTTCCAGAGTGGTTGTGCCAGCTTGCATTCCCACCAACAGTGTAGGAGGGTTCCCCTTTCTCTGTATCCTCGCCAACATCTGTCATTTCCTGACTTGTTAATTTTAGCCATTCTGACTGGTGTGAGGTAGTAGCTCACTGTGGTTTTGATTTGTATTTCCCTGAAATCTTGCCATTTGCAATGATGTGGGTGGAACTAGAGGGTATTACGCTGAGCAAAATAAGTCAATCAGAGAAAGACAACTATCATATGATCTCTCTGATATGAGGAATTTGAGAGGCAGGGTGGGAGGTTGTGGGGGGTAGGGAAGGAAAAAATGAAACAAGATGGGATCAGGAGGGAGACAAACCATAAGAGATTCTTAATATCACAAAACAAACTAAGGGTTGCTGGGGTTTGGGGGGGCCAGGCATAAGTTGGTTGGGTTACAGACATTGGGAAGGGTATGTGCTGTGAGATGTGTAAGCCTGACGATTCACAGACCTGTACCCCTGGGGCAAATAATACATCATATGTTAATAAAGATAATTAAAAAAAAAAGAAAGAAACATTACAAGGAGTAGTAAGTTTTGACATGGATATGGTGGGCTGAGGAGGACATGATTAGAGACGTTTTAGACCATGTTGGAAATGTGGAAATGTCTCTGGCATGGCCAGTAGAATTTTTCATAACTGTTATATTCAGTTCTGGAATTCAGAGGAGAACCTGAGGGTAGAGACTAGTATTTGGAAGACAGACATGTATAGGTGGTGGTTAAGATCAAGAGAATGGATGAGACCCACCCTCCACACATGCACACACTAGCGCACACACACACACACACACACACACACACACACCACTAAGGACAACGTACAGAGTAAAAAGAGTAATCAACCAGAGAGGAAGCCCAAGAACACTAGGTTTTAAAATGGGAACAGAGGAAAGGATTTGAAATCATGAAAAGGAAGACAAATTAGAACAAGGTAAGACGGAATTTCTGGGAATAAAGAGTCTCTAAAAAAAAAAAAAGTGCTCAAAAGTGACGATCAAGGGTAGGGAAGTATGAAGTAAGCAGTGAGACCGGAAGCAGAAGCAGTGGTAGAAGGAAGCCTACAAGAAAGCCGGAGGGAGTGGGAGGGGCTGGGTTATTGCTCGAGAGAAATGCTGGGTTGATGAGAAGATTTTCTTTCTGTTAAGGTGGGAAAAACTTAAGCATGTTCACAGAGTACAGGGCAAAGATCAGCAGGGAAGGAGAGCTTTGAAATTCAGGAGTAAACAGAAATTGTTCCCCTAGGAAGCTTTCCTTGCATTCCAAACACGTAATGCCCTCTTTCCTTCTACCTGCAGCAAGGATTGAGTACTCCTTCTCTATGAACTCATAGCTCTTTAAATACATGAGAATATGCAGTAGGTAATGACCTATTTGTCAACATTTTCCACTAGAGAACCTGGGACCTCATTTAGTTTGTCTTTAACTCCCTTTCACTCAGAGCAATGGTTATTGAAAGAACCCTAATATGTAGGAAGAGATGGAAAGACACAGGCTAGAGAACAGAGAAAGAGGATCTGTCAAACAAAGGGACTCTTCACGATTTTTTGAAATCAGAGTGATATGATGAGGGTGGGCTTTAAATATCGAGTTGAGTTCACAAGGTTCAGACCATGCTGTCACAATGTTTGCAGAACTAGATCGTTTTCACCTCCAGGCTGTCTGACTTGATTACAGAGACACATTTCTGGCATATAGGGAGATATACAGCAAGTGGTAGTGGTGAATTGGACCATCAATAAGAATGGGTTGAAATACTGAAACCTAGGAGTATCTGAACAATTTTAACTCTCTGGGTCACTTTGTACCTAGACAACAACAACAACAACAACAACATTTTTTATGGTGTGTTTACTGTATTAACAAGGGCTACTTGTTTTGCCCTGGGTAGCTATTTCTTAGATTAAAGTGTTGGTCACAAATTAGACAAGGTAAAAAACTGGGGATGATATTCTACTCATCATCAATACTTTAAGCCCCCCAAAGAAAAAAGAAATGAATACATGCCCTTTGATTGTGAATCAATAGTGTTATCTTCATTTGCAAAGAACAGCACATTAGAACATGTTGATTAGAGTTTCTTATTTCTGTTGAATAAACACACAGGTCGCTAATCATCAGCTACTAAATATATTTTCCAAAGGTGAACAAAAGAAGTGGGTAATTTGATGCTTCTTAATTAAGCTCACAACATAGCTTTTTTTTTTTTATAGTCTTAAAAGCATTTGTTTATGAAAGCTAAATGAGTATAGATTTCTGATGGAAAGATCCCCATCCCCCCAACACACATCAGCTGTGAGTGATTCTGGCTAGTAAATTATATGCTGTCCTCTACATTGCCTTGTAAATGACCTCAACCCTGACCTTGACACAGCACTATTTCTAAGAGAATAATAATTTATTCTTCATGTTAGATAAACTAAGCCCATGATGGTTCTTAGCTATAATTCTGTACTATTCACTGAGGAAACTGGTCCTGTATTTTCAGATAAATGATAGGTGGAGAGGGAGAGAAGGAGAAAGAGAGAAAGAGACACGTAAAGAGATTTAAAGAATAGAAACATGGTTGTATTGGAGGGTGGTGTGTCCAGGAGGTAGGGAGGGATAAATAGTGTCTGAGTGGTCATCTAGGTAGTGTGGCTTCATATATATGACATTTTTCTAACTCCACACACATGAATTTAGTGTTACTAGACTCTTTATCAGAATTCAGACCTGTTTCCCATACATAGGGTGATAGATATAGATGACATACATACAGATATAATCTTTGAGGGCTTTGTAAAATTACAACGATTTACATTCATAGAATTTCTATACCTAAGATTAGCATACCTGCAATGAGAATTTCACAATTGTTATACTGATCCTTAAACATTTCCATAATCAGAGCTCACATTAGCCCATTTTAAAGCTTTGTTTATGTGTATGTAAACCTCTACATTAATGTTTTGTTTTCTGAAAATTTCACCCGCACAGCGCCAGTCACTTAATTCAGCTGATTATTATTCACACATTAGCGCCTATTAGTCAACATGGGTTTCTTTCTTTTTTCCTTTCTTCTTCTTTCTTTTTCCCAAATGTTTTAGCCAGCATTCGGATTTCACTTACTTGGCAGAAACGACTTGTTATGGTGGTTTTCAAAGTCTGGCAGCAAGCCTAAGAAGCGACCTATTTTGCTGTCCGAATTTCCTGTTCTCATCATCATTACAGACCTAAGCAGATAATTTGTTAAACTCATTGAAACTTTATTGAAAAAATGGCCAAGTGGAACTTTAGTAGGTCTCCAAATTCTTTTGTCAAAGCAATAAGGAACAATCCTTTAGCAAATGGGGTTCATTTGATTGTATTTGATATGCAATTACTGGTAGGAAATTTATCCTTTTTAACAATTATAGATTTTTTTTTCTTTAGGTCAGCGCTATTTTATAGAAATCTTAGAAAATAAACCTTTAAGCGTACTCAGGGGCATGACCTGCCTAAATTGAATGCCAAATACATCATATATTAAGATCGAATATTGAAGTTAGCTTATAACAAGAAAGTGAGATTACTCTAATTTAAGAATTTGGACACAGAGTAATAAGGAAGTTCAAGTTAATCTGAAATATTACACATAGCTTGCTGGGGATACTAACTTAAAAGCTGGCATTGATCAAGCTGCTAGAGAGTTAATCACTATTGAACAATAATAAAGGGTAATCTTTTCTTCTAAACCCCATATATTAAAATTTTTACTTTTGGTGGTTCAAAAAAGTAACTTACTTTATGGAGTGAATTTCTGGAAGGAAACACTGGACTTGTACACAAGGAGAGCAGTACCATGAACCATCACATTCTCCTATATGCTTAGCTTGGTTGGCATTACATCTTACAGAATCTCAGAGTTGGAGGGAATCTTAAAGGAGAAGCCAATAGAGGGAGGTTGGAGATCCATGAGCATCTCAGTTCAGAATGCTATCACAAAGTACCATAGACTGGGTGGCTTATAAAAAACAGAAATTTATTTCTCACAGATCTGGAGGCTGGAAGTCTGGGATCAGTGTGTCTGTATGCTAGCTGAGCTATGGTGAGAACCCTTTTCTAGGTTGTAGACAACCTTCTTTTCCTTGTCTCCTTACATGGTAGAAAGAGGGCAGGAGAGCTCTTTGGGGTCCCTTTAAAGGGACATTAATCCCGTTCATGAGGATTTCACACCCAAGACCTAATTATGTTCCAAAGGCCTTACCTGCTAATACTATCACATGGAGGAGAGAATTTCAGCATATGAACTGGGGGGCGGAGGGGCAGTGCACTGACACTCAGACTTTTGCCCTGAAGTAAAGGAAGCCATTCCCTGACACTCTGTTCCCTCAATTAGTTCCTTATCCACTAGCCAAAAGTAAAAATCCATCTGTAAGTCCCTGCTTACTGGTCAAACTGAACTTGGGTTGCATCCTTAGCCCATAGTTCCTGGATTTACTTCATTTAAAATAAAAAGTTAAGGTCTTCTCTTGAACGTATACTCAATTCCAGAACTCCTGTTCCCAAGCAGTCAGGGCAGTATCATCCCAAAGGATTAAGATGAAAATCTCTGGGCTCCTCTGGAAGCTGGATAGAACAGTGTGAAGCAACCTCTTTAAGGAATCCAGATGTTAACTGCAGTAGGACCATCAGCATAATATGGGGGAAGTGAACCAAAAGAGTTAGGGAGTGAAAGCAAAATCAAAGATAGGGCCCAGTAAGTGCTCAGAGCGCTAGGGAACAATAAATGAAAACTTAAAAGAGGAAATAAACTGGGAATCACCCAGATCTGTTGGGATTAAATAAAAAGAAGATCACAGTATAGAGAGGAGTAAGGTCAAACCAGAGGCATTGCAAGGACTGGAGATCCAAAGAGCTATGAGAGCCAATGAGTTGCTAAATGGTCCCTTTTGATGGGGTAACTTTGGGGTCTATTGCTGATCCTAAAGGATTCTATAGATGTGGGAGGGTGTTCTATAGATATGGAGAGTTGTTTTTTTTTTTTTGTTTGTTTTTTTTTTTTTTTTTTTTTTTTGTGCTTCTGTGACTTTTGGCTTATCTTCTCTTAGGACCTGTGGTCATCCACACACTTGTTTCCTATTCTTCCCTCACACGTCAAGCTCTAGAGATCCAGACTATGCATTTATTCTGCAGTTCCTAGTGCACTACTCTACAAAGTGCAAGTCCAAAATAAACAATTAAAACTAATTGAAATACAAATAGACTGAATGATAAGTATTTCCACATCTCTGGGGTCGTGTTTCATTTCATGTCATGTTAGATTTGTCTTTGGCTATTTAATTCAATTGCTTGGGGTGTGATGGAAATGATGCCAAGGTCACAAGTTCAGACCTTGTGTGAGCAGCTTGCTGAGCTCTATTTTATGGCCACAGAGCCCATTGGCCAGCTGTCTTGAAAGTGCATGACACTGGCCACCAGAGGAGGAGAAGAGATATAGGGGATCAGAGAGGCCTCATCACCTCTGATAACAATACAACTCAGAATGCCTGACTCATAATAAATTGATCTTTTGACAGAGGGTCCTGTTGTTTCCTTCAAGAATTCTATTTAAAACAGTACAATACTAAATACAAACTTACAATACTTTTAGAAGTCCGGGAAAGAATGAGCCGCAGATAGAATTAGGCACCACCATGGAAAGAGCAGAAAAGTTGGCCCCAGGAGCCCAAGGCTTGAGCCTTCGCTACCCCACTTGGGACTAAGTGATCCTTACAACAAAGTTTTAAATCAGCTTGAATTCCCAATTTCACTATGTGTAAAAACCTAACTCACAGGACTGTTGTGAGAATTAGAGGAGATAATATTAACATCACATCTAACTGCTTAGTTAATGTTAGGTGTTAGTAATAATTTAGAGTACCAAGTAGACTGAAAGAAAATGGCTAACCACATATGGGAATAGCAGGGATCTAAGAATCAGGGTATTACTGCTGTCAAGGATCACAATTATATATCTGATCCTGAGTTTTACAGATAAGAATTGGAGAAGCTCAAGTGTAAGTACTTTGCTTAGTAGTCACAGAGTCACAGAACTGAGACTAGAGCCTCCATCTCCATGTCCAATCTTATTGCTCCTTCATGCTTAGCAATAAGAGGCCGTCTGAATTCCAATGAGGAATGTAAATTTAGACACTTTAGTAAGTCCCCTACTGAATGTGTAAAACACTATAATTTGGTTACTTAATTCAAGCAATATTTATTGAGTGCTTACCAGATGCTAAACACTGTCCTAGGTGCTGGATATTTGGGATATGTCAAGATAAATATAAAAAACAAATACCAGACGATTTCATTCATATGTGGCATTTAAGAAGTGAAACAAATGAGCAAAGGAAAAAAAAAAAAAAAAGAGAAAGAGAGAAAGAGAGAGAGGCAAACCAAGAAACAGACTCTTAACTACAGAGAACAAACTGATGGTTACCAGAAGGGAGGTGGGCAGTGGGAGGATGGGTGAAATGGGTGATGGAGATTAAGAAGTGCACCTGTTGTGATAAGCACCGGATATTGTAGGGAAGTGTTGAAACACTGTATCGTACACCTGAAACTAACATTACACCATATATTAACTAACTGGAATTTAAATAAAAACTTAAAGAAAAGATGAATATAAAACAGGCCCTGTCCTTATGAAGACGAATCTCCAGAGAATGATCACCATGTAAACAAATGACTATAATTCAGTGCAGCAAAAGCCCAAAGGAGGCGCCATATGGTAGAAGAAATCCTGGGTCTTTCCAGGAAGAGGTGATTGAGCTACTGCTTCAAAAAAGCTATATGATGTTATGCCAGAATTATCAGAGCCTGCCTGTCAGTTATTCCTTCTCTTATATTTGCCCTTAGAAATGCCTTTCAACAAATACTCCAAGAAAAACTTTTACTCATCATTTGAATAAATATGGTTGCTCTGTGGCCATTTGGTAATAGAATGTGGACTTGAGATTCAAATAGAAAACAATGCTAAATTTACTTTTGTGGGCTTTTTGATGCTCTGAATTGTTTAGGTTATAGCAGAAATTCCTACCTGTAGGGATTTTCCCAAATTAATATCCAGATGCCTTGTCTGCATGTCTGAATAGACTGTCCAGTGAAAAGTTATGAGACTCTATTCTTCTTCAGTGTTTATATTATTCCCACTTTTGAAAGGGTGTGTGGGGGGATTTAGAACCATCTTTGCTCACTATATATGTTCCACTTGCTAGTGGGTCTTATTCTCTTGTGGTCACTTGTAATCAGAACTCTCCATTCAGGAAAACTGCCAAAATCATCATTCTATTTCCTTTGTTTGGAGGAGCCAATGTTAAGTAATATTTGGTTGGTCAAAGAATAACTCGGCTACATCATCTCAACTTTCAAAGGTAGATTTACAAACTTGTTGAATGTTTTCTCAGCATCATCTTCCGTATGCTACTTTTTTGTGCTCCCAAGCCATGCTCTCTGTTGACCAGTGTTGACGGATTGGCATATTTTTCGATTAAACAAGTTATTCCTTGATCAAAAATTAAAACTGACAAAAATAATTTGATGGAGAACCTTGAGTTCTCATGCTAAAATTCAGGAAGCAAGATTTTGTATTCTATATCAAGATTACAGTGAATAATCTAATTTTTTTTAAAAAGGATACATTTTCAATAAATATATTTTTAAGAAAATAGAGAGTCCCTAATCTTGAAATAAAAGTAATGCCTCTAAGTAAAAGTCATAGTGCTTAAAAGACTCCTGTTTGGTTTTTTTTAAAAAGAGGTGAAGAGGGGGAAGAAACAAATATTTTTCTTCATACAATGAAAAAGATCTTCATTTTTGAATGGAAATAGCCCTCTCCTACCAAAAAACAAAACAAAAACCATACAATTCTCAGTTCCTTTAACCAAATTGAGCAGGTATCATGGTTTTGCAGCCTTACATTAGGCTAATGTCAAGGCTGTGTTCATTTCACTTACTGTAGAATTACGATTTGAGTCCAAATCCCAGAGTGCATATGACAGGGATTTTCTTAAGGCGACTATCTGCTCTTCTCAAAATGGTCTTCTTATTTCTTGTGTTTCTAAAATCAGAAAAGCGAGTATAAACAAACAATAGATGACCTTTATGAGTAAAACATCTGAGCACAGAAAGATTAATCGACCTCCATCAGCCAGTCATTATTTAACGGTCAAATAGGAGCTTTTCTTGTACTTTTAAACCTCCGCTTTACAGTCAGGCCAATTGTGTAAAAAGGCTGGTAATACAGTGACGCCCAATGCCACTGGGCTTTAGAAAGCTGACAGTTCCTGTAAAATAGTCATTAAACAACCTCTAGAAGAGACTCATCAGCAGATGCCCCCAGGTGAAGGAGAGAGAAAGCTGAGAGAATGAAGGAGAATCTAACATCTTAGCATGACTGAATTAAGCAGAGCATATTATGCTGATTTCCAGAGCCAGCCCAGTGATTTAATTTTCAGAGCAGATCCTTTGATTGTAGCAACCATTTTATGAAACATTAATAAAACTTTGTGCGTGTGTATGTGTAACACACATCTCTTTTCCATTTCATTAAGAAAAAGGAGTCAACATATTTAAATTTGCTGACCATTAATTCTGTAAATGCCAAAAGAAATTTTGTTGTTGTTATTTTTGAAAAAGCAAAGGAGCCGAATAATATAGCTCCCTCTGTATTATTCCCTAGGAAGCACAAAACAAGGAAAAAGAAATAAAGTACATAAAGTTATTACATGTAAGTCCATAGGATTTTTACATTAAGACTCTGAGCTAAATCACTACTGTAATGTATAATCCAAATGTGATTTCGTACCCCCTGTATAATGATGTCTACTATGCATCCAAATTAATTGTTGTAGAATACACATTGCCCTGTATACTAAGTGTTTATCAAAGACTTCTAAGACACATAGATATTTCTGGATCCAGATACCCAGTGGAAAGTTGTGTCTAGGGGCTTTTGTTATACATTTTAAGTAACAGAGATTCACAGATATGAATGTTTTAAAGAAGAAAGGGACCGTTAAATAATTAATACAGATGTGCCTCACTTTACAGACTATGTATATTCCTCAAATATGCACCATAAAACTATTGTCTTTGCAAGTTAACTTCTATTTTCTCATTTATTTCCACCATAAAACTAAAGATCCATTCTCACTGAAGTAATTTTTGGCTCAAAGACAATGATCACATTTAAGAATGAATCAACCCTTTTAAATCAGTGGTAAATTCTGTATTCAAATCTAGTAATTATCCTTTGCCTGAGCTTTTTGTTACAACTCTCTTTTTTCTCTCATGACACGACCCTTTTTAACTTTATTGTTAGATGTCTTGTATTCTCCACTTTATTTTATTTTTTAAAGAAATAAGCATATATAAATGATAAATAAATCAGAATATACTTTTAAAGTAACATAAAATATAAGCAAGACTCTTGATAATAAGCAGTTAAAAAAAAAAAAAAAGCCCACACTGCCAGTCACAGCAAGAGCATGAGTAATGTCACAGCTAAGGTAGCTCTGGAGGACATTAGGGTCCCAGCGACCTGGGTTCACTGCCAATGCTGCAGAGGGCTCACCACAGACCTCTCTGGGTCACTTAGCCTGGCTGGGACTTGGTTTCCTCATCCTTAAAATGAAAAGGCCACATAAATGTTTCCCGCCCCCACCCCCATCATTAAAGCTCTGGGATCCTAATAAAAACGTTCTCTCTATGTAGGCCTAGTTAGTACTTTCTTTCTATGGTTCTTGACATGCTTATCAATAATAATGACCTTGTTAAACTTTTGGCAGTCTTTCCTCATGGTAAGATAGATGCTACCAAAAAACCATGGCCACAATTTTATGCAAGAAAGCCATTTCCCAAATAGTGTGTGTGTGTGTGTGTGTGTGTGTGTTTAATGATTATTCACATATTTCATTTCCATATTTTTATGTTTATGGGTTTTCCAAGTCTGCCATTAAATTATAAAATATCTATAATGATTTCTGTTCTGAGTTCACAATTTAGACCTTGATATTTTTTCTATATTTGGGGCTCAAAATAATATCCAGTTCTCAAGCACAGAATTCAAATTCTCTTGAGTAGTATTATTGTATAAAAAAGTCCACAAAGGAGGGTCAGAATTTGCTTCCTTTCATTCTACCAAACATGTTAATTAACTCTTTAAGTTCCATATTCTTACAAAATGAATAACCTGTTGGCACTTACTAATCACCCACTGTAAAATACCCATAAGTTTAAGCACCACACATTCAGGGAAGGAAGGAAATAGAAGCCAGTTGCTTAACAGACTTTTGTCTGGGAGAGATTTTATTAAGAGCCTCTTTCCTATATGCCAAGATATGAATGCTTGAGTATAATTCAATTATATACAAAAGAAAATTCCATTCAAATCTAAAGATAGAATATTTCTATTCCAAGTTCTTTTCCACTGAATTGCTGAGAAGAATTGAAAGATAGCAATCCAAAGTTCTAAATGAATGAAGCAAGTCTTCAAATAGTTGAAAAATAATATTTGCAAATTCTCGGGGCCATGGAGGACAGTGGAATAAGGGCAACTACTCATCGTGTTAGGGTTAAATCTATGGTGTGGAGTAGGAACACAGGCACCTTGGACACACTGGTAGCAAACTGGGTTGTGGTGTGTGTGGTCATTTTCCTGGGATTCTTTTAAAAGGGAAGGATTGTGAAGAACTCCCCCGATGCCAGCCCTACATTACACAATCTACTGGGCTACACTTTTTTTCAAAAGTTTAATCTCCATTGTTAGTCCTATGAAGAACAGCCCTGCCCTCTCTATTTTCTTACAGAGCTGCTTTTGATGGAAAACTTTGTGGATGTTTGTGATATTGCTCAGAGCCCATTGGCAGATGAGCATCTCTTGCTGTGGCCTCCATCATTATTTGCCTGTCTTGTCTATTAACGAGCACTATCATCCCATCGTGGGATGACAGCTGCAACACGTACTCAGGCGCAATAAACAGCTAAATGAGGCGCACAGCAATTTCACTTGTCACCAGCGCCCTCGGCACGACTGGCTGCACAGCTTGATGCATAAATTCATGAGGCTGTTGCATATGATGGAGTATGCTTGGCTGAAAGAGGTGATGGATAGCAGGGCAGCTAAAAATGGCCATCACCTTGACTCTGTCAGGACATTTTTTAAAACTACCCCATCAGCTTTCTTGTATTCAACGCACTATCATAGCACAGAAGACTCTCAGGTACTGATTTGATACTTTTCTTCAATAAAGACTTTTGGAGAGTTTTCTCTAAAAGGAGGTACCATGTACGAAGGTGGGGACATTTAGTCATCATTAGCTCTGATGCTGCTAAATTAAGTGACGTGTAAGAGTAGAATTTACCACTGCGTAAAAAGCTCAGGAATCGATTTAAGTCTTAAATAACGTGGGCAAACAACATGAGCTTTTGAAAACATTTCTGAATCATATGGTAGAGCGGTGGACTGGCTAGCATGAGATTTGAAGAACTTGAAAATACAGCACGAGAATATCCAAACACATGGACTCCAGAGACTGAACTTATGTACAACTCATAACAACATTGAATACTATTCTAGGGGACATCGTGACAGCAGCATTGACGATGCAATTCCTAATTAATGTACCAAATGCAAGCAAGGACTGATACTTTATTAAAATACCTCCATCAAAGTAGTGCTATATTGGGGACTTTAAAAATAACCAATGATACAATGCATTCATTTCTCCAAAAATATCCCTCTAACCTCTTACTTACTCAGCTGCCTGAATTTAAGCCAGAGCTCCAACCGCCATAGGCGGGGCCCTGGGTGTCCCACTGAAATGGGCTATACGTCCTCCATCTATGTTAGTGGAAGTCATCTAAGGAAGACAAATATAAAGGCAACAAAATCAATGAGGCAGTTTCCTGCAAAGCTTTATGCATTAATCTCTATCACGCGGAGATATATACGCACACCAGCATAAGGGAAAGAAGTCACTTGTTCTCTAATAAAAGAGAAAACCTTTAATAATAAGCAATTAATAAAGTTGTCATGATTAGTTATGCAACTATGAATCAACATGCGCAGTAAAAATGACCACTTTCTATAGCTATAAAATATCTATGATTCAATCATAGTGAAAACAGTCATTAATATGGGTGGCTATGAATGATTCTTACCGCTACTTTGCTTCTCTTTCTTTCTTAATAAAGTGGGAACTCCTGAGCAAGAGTTACTGTTAACAATTTAGACACATACGTGCTAGATCAGAGAGCCAATTTATTAGCCATTATGCTTTTTGTTCTTATCTCCCCATATCCAAACTCATATTTCTCAAACTCACAAGTCCCAAATCACCTAAATTTAGCAAAATTATTTTGAAAAGAAAGCTGGAGAAACATAATATCTGTGGGAGTAAATTTTGTTATTAACATGAATCCAAAGTACCATACAAATGTTAGGAAGAAGTTTCCAAATACAGAGGAGGAAAACAGGGGCCTTTTAAAGAAGACAGTTACATGGCATGGTATCTGGTGATATCCTTAACATACTGCTCTAAGAGTTAGTCATCTGAATAATCCCAGGACTACACGGATTTGAAGTATGTAGGGAGGCATGGATGCTGGCTATTGCTGGGAAGGGGCAGATGAAGAGGAGAAACTTTGAAGGAGTTGGGAAGATTAAGAAAATTGCCTATCAGTAAGACTGGAATTAGAACTCACTGTGAACTAATAAAGATAAAGACAATAACATGTATTGTGTACCTTCTTTATGCAACATTCTAAGAGTAGGATAAGGATGAGGTAAATGAGACATTACACTCATTTAAGAGGGTACCAAAAAAAATTCATAATAAAGATAACTGGTGATTCAATACAAAATATTTAACATAGAAATTAAGGCCAAATATTCATGATTGTATGAATTTTATTGTTCCATAGAAATTACCACAAACTTAGTGGATTAAACCTCCATTTGTTATCTGTACAGCTTCTGTGAGTCAAAAGTCTACAATGGCATAGCTGGCATAGCTCCGGATCTTAAAAGGCTGAAACCAAGTTGTAGTCCATGGTTCTCTTCTAAGCTCGTTCCTGTTAATAGTAGAATAGAGTTCTTCATGGTTGTAGGACTGAGGTCTACCTGTCATTGTTGCCTGTGCCTGTTGGTCACTTTTACTCTTTGTAGCTGCTCCCCAGTCCTTGCCTGGGATGGCAAGCTGAATCCTTCTTACATTTCAAGTCTCCCTTTCTTCTCCTTCATCTTTTGCCATCAGCCAGAAAAAGCTCTCTGCTTTCCAGGGTTTGTGTGATTGGATCAGGCCCACCTAGATAATCTTCCTATCTTAGGATCAACTGTGACATAAAATAACAACATAACATAGCAAAACATAACCATGGGAATGATAGCACATCTGGTTTACAGGTTCTGGAGATAAGAGCAGGAAATCTTTGGGGAGATATGTTATATTCCATCTACTACAAAGAGGAACAAAATATCAAAATTTTAAAGATTAAATTTAAACTTGCACTTGCATGATGGACCCTGATTTACTTCTTTACCCAAACCCAAACATGTTTCTGATAAAACTGTTCTCACAGAAACAGCCAGCCAGTCTAGGAGTTCTAAATTGCCAATTTCATTTTTTATATTGAATTAAGATATTTATTGATCGGTGCCATCCCCCTTTAATTTTGCACAAGTGGGGAGTGCCTTAGTCCCCACTTAGTCAAAGAAGAGCTTAGCCCTTCGTGTTTCCCCTCCACCTTCTCATTCTCCACAACCTTGTTGTGTGGGCATGAACAGTCCCTATCACTAATGGGGACACTCAGAGAAGAAAAGTAATTTTCTCACATTCATATAGGTATTATAGGTATTAAGAAACAGAACTGGAAAATAAAACAAAACAAAACAAACAACAACAACAACAAAAAACAGAGCTGGGATCCCAATTCAGATTCACCTGACTCCAGAAACCATGCTGTTGTCAAGTCACCATGGGGCTTACTAGGAAGGGTTGATAAGCAGAGGCTGTGTCAGAGACTCAGAATCATGGCCTCAGAAGACTGTTTCTCAGCATTCCCACTCTATTAATTTAAATTATTAAATCTTTGTAAGCCTCAGGTTGAGATAATAAGGTCTATTCTTTATAGTTTTTGGAAGAAGTGAGTGACAGGACTATAAATTCTTTAAGGTCAAAAACATCTTTGATGCATATAACAAGCACACAATAAATGTATGAGTAAGTTAAAAAATGAGTGAGTTAAAATAACATAAAACCTCTGTGATCTCTAAAGTACCATACAAGTATGATAGGACTTCTGTAGAAACATTAGATGCTTCAGTTAGGGAAATACCCAATTTCTGAGTTGTTTTATGAAGTTGTCTCCTATGATCAGTTTCCTTGTTATAATAGTTAGTAGAGACCAAAGGCCTAGATTGTAGGCCTTTAGACAAACACAGTGGTCTCAAGTTGGTCTTCTGTGCTCTCTAAATTGGTGACACAAAACTGAGTGATATGGTCACTAGAACCAGCTGTAAAAATTATAAACCAGGAAATCCCTCAATGACAAATTACCTTTTATTTAACAGAGTGCGGGTTCTGTTGCATGGTGACTTTTGTTGAGGAACCAACCACTGACTGCCTGGTTAGTTCAATCAAAGAAAGAAAGAGAGAGGAAGGAAAGATGGAGGGAGGCAGGGAGAGAAAGAGAGAGTGAGAGAGAGAGAGAGAGAGAGAGAGAAGGAAAAAAGGGAGAAAGGATGGAAGGGAAGGAGGAAAGAATGTGGGGGGAGGGAGGACTGGAGGAAGGAAGATTTTTTTTCTTGAATAACCCAGATAATTAGATAACATGGTTTTCTGAAATTCTTAAACCAACTCCATAATTTGGACTTTAAAATCAATTTCATTTATTGAACAAATTTCTCAAGAACATTTTTATATTGATGAAGTATGTCTTTTTCTTTTCTGAAAAAAAAAAAAAAAAAAAAAGGCAATCTAACCTAAATGAACATCAGCCAAAACAGAGCGCAAAATATTGGAGAGGAATCAGGAGCTCCGAGCACATTTTATACTTGACTATCTTGGCTGGGGTAGGGCTCAGCAGTAGTGTGCTCCAGATGATAGATTGAAGCTATACTTGGCTCTTTATGGATCTGGCTGATATCTGGCTGTCCAGAAACCTTTTCTTCCTCAGAATAGCCTTTATATTTGGGAGAAAATGCAATGCTTATTTTTTAGAGCAAAATTATCTCAACGCAATTCATTTCTAAAACCCTTGTTATGCTCTCTTCTATTTATCTGTCATATTATCTAGCGCTATATATAGCCATATATATATTTAAAATATGAAACAAATTATATTTACCTCAAAATTTATTAATTATGCATTTTAAAATCCATGGACATGCAAATAATAGATTCAGGATGCTAAACGTAGTAAAGAGGCTGTAACTTATATTTATGTATACATATATGTTTATAAATGCTATCTTTTTTCATTCTTTAATTTCATTCCTTCTCTCTTTCCTTACACATTGACAATGATGTGACATCATTTTTATAAGAATACCACATAGACTATACATTGTATTATTTCTAGGTGTGATAGGTTGAGATAACATTGTTTTTTTCTACTAACGTCCTTCTGCAACGTCTTTTTTTTTTTAACTTTATTATCCTTTCTCTTGATTCCTTTTTTCCCTTATACTACATAACAATGAGTGTTTCTATTTTAGGAGAACAGAGAGTTACATTATCAGAACCTGATCCAGATCCCATTTCAAAATGACAAAATAACCAAATAGTTATCGTGGCATGTTCCAGAATGAGAGAGTAAATTTAATAATCCTGATCCTTTGCTTAGCTCCAACATTAGTCCTCTATCATGTCTCTGTCTAAAACAACTCAGTGACTTCTCTGTGTCTTTAGGCTGAGGATAGATTCTTAGGGCCTTCAGAGCACACACTCAGACCTGGTCCTGCTTCTGCCCAGCCATGTCTATACCATCCTCCTGACTGCTCTCTGCCCTTTAGCTATGCTTGATTTTTCCCATTTCCACCTACATGGACTAAATATTCATATGGATTGACTTATTTAATTTAACACTTAAAATAACTTTATGAACCAGATAGAACATTATCCCTGTATATAAGTGAAGAAACCTGTAGGCACAGAGAGGCTTAAGAAAGTTAAGGATAAAGAGATAAGAAGCCACAGAACTAGGATCTTGACCCATAGGTCAGCATTTAAGCACTCCTAGAAATTTCTATAAAGAAAGTCTATTTTGTTGTTATCTAGTTACTTGTCAAAGCACCTTTGGAAAAACAAGAATAATTAACCACTTTTCATGCAGTTAATGTCAATGTATCAGTCTTCCAATTACGTCCTTTACAAACTTATTTATTCCTACTTAGATCTAGCTTGATGTGAATTTCTTATAAATAACTTCCAATAGTTTACAGACCAATCCCTCAAACACCCATAATGAATTTGACATCTTTTCAACATGTGTATTCACAAATTATTCATTAGTTTGTATAGTATTTTCAAGACTTGATGATATTGATTAGTTTGTACAGTAATTTTGAGCCATTATGACCATGATGATCAATGA
Source organism: Enhydra lutris kenyoni (assembly GCF_002288905.1). Lineage (NCBI taxonomy): Eukaryota > Metazoa > Chordata > Mammalia > Carnivora > Mustelidae > Enhydra > Enhydra lutris. Next base: position 16,443,048 of record NW_019154142.1, read on the forward strand.
CAAATGTTCATCTACAGGAAATCCAAATTAAAAGATTTCCTTCTAAAAGGCTATTTGCCCAAAGATAACTCTTTCAAATAGGCAGGAAAACATCAAGTAATATTGGCTTTTCACTTTAATATTGTAATAGTAAATGACAATTCCTGAGATATGACAGGGAAGATAACTGTGATACTTCTGTAATAAAGTATCACTCCCTATTATCTCCTCCAATGACAATGATATTGAACGCTTATTAATGAATTCTTTACTATCCTCTGGTAGGGAGCATTTTTAGTGAAAGGTACTTGGACTTTGAAATTTATAAGCCTTGCTCTATTGATTACTAGCTGTGTGCCCCGGGCAAGTTAAACTTTCTTAACTCCAATTTCCTCATTTATAAAATGGGTGATTTTACTTGCCATGTAGGTTATGAGGATTAAATGAGATAAGAAGTAAAATGTATAGCATGACACTGACATATATTGGAGGTTATAGACCTAATACTGCCTTTTTAATCTTAACCCCTCTCTGAAGAAGATTGTCCAGAATATCTTGATAATGGTCATTTCTTTCTAAAAGGTATTCTAGTCCATAGTATTGCTGCCAGTTATTCTAACCATACAGAATAAGAAGTGACAGCATGGCATTGAGATTTATGGGTGAAATGAACACTCTGATCACATGTTTTTTAAGGAACTAGATTTTCCTTAATTATAGATTTCAGGTTTTCTCAAAATAAATGAATAGTTCTTGTCTGATGCAAAATATAATTAGCCAACTTAGCTTTTGGTTTGATAAAGATGGCTGAAACAAAATACACAGAATGTCATAAAGACAAATATAAACTAGAATATCAGTGATGACTTGGAATATTTCGAAATGTATGTACAATAGATAACAGATGGTCAAGGTCAAAACGCTTTGATTTAGGGATGGAATTTTGGTACTTACATGAATACGTGGCACTATTTGACACATACAAAAATATAAAAACAGGAGCAAGTTCAGAAAGAATTCTGTGTTTATAGAAAAATATAAATCTGAAAGAAATGTTTTTAAAAATTATCAGAAGATGAGTTTAAAGGTTAATAATCTAGCCAAAATATGAGTACTCATTAAAACTTCAATTATCCCAGCCTGTACCCAAATACTTCATACCCTTTAAATGATCAGTAAGTAATGCATAGCAAACAAATGAAGAAATGACTACATTTACAAAAATGATATTCCAGTCTTGGTATATACATCTTGTCCCCTGTGTGAGAGGGGACAAGATTTTGTAATTTAAGACTCAACAAAAAGACACTGCATTAAGCTCTCACTTCTCAAGCAGTACATTTTACTACTGCACATTAGTTAGGTACACAACAGAGCTTCTAAGGGAGACTGGAAGATTCAAGTCGAAACCAGAATAATTTATTAAATAAAAATTCATGCTCTCTTTCAGTTAGTGGCATTGTAAGGTCCCACACACCTACTGTGAAAATCTGAGTTAGCATCTATTCTACTTCTCACAATTAGTCTCAAAAAAAAAAAAAAATCAAAACAAACAAAAAAACACCAAGAAGAGCTGCTGTTTGACTCTATAATATCAAAGTCACATCTTTTCTAATCTCCAGCTACCATCTAGATTCAGACCCACGCAGACAAGTCTTAATTCAACCCACCCTTCCCATTCCCTTTCCTTTCCTTTCCTTTTTTTTTTTTTTTTTTTTTTTTTTACAGTTATGTACTGGTCATCTCATTTTCTAGTTCAGCACTCCTTATCTGTTCCTTTCTGCTAGTATTTGTGTTCTTTGAACAGTGCGCCACCATTGTCAGAAGTCTTTTGAGAAGCCTCAGGGTGTCTGGGAGTGAGGAGGAAGAGAGATTGTTGGTTTGCATCGGGACAGGAGTCTAGGCCTCTAACCTACCTCAGACAGAGAAACACTACTTTTATTCATTCCACAGATAAGGCTTCTATTTAAGATGCTATTTGATGAAAACGTAAAAACCTTGAAAACTACTGGTCTGTCTGTGGTCTCACTCCCATTCAAGCCCCAGTCATGTCCTTCTCCAATAAGTGATAATACAACTGTCCAGATTTGCATTCCACCATACTTTCTTGTTTCTCGTTTCAGCCATACTAGATCACTCATGGTTTTTGCCATGGCTGTGTGTTTACCTTCTGGTGTCATTCATATGCTCTTCCATTTTTGAATCTTCTTGTTGAGTCAGTCCCTAGTAACTTTCAAGTGTTGGTTCGAATACCACCTCCTTCTCATCCTCAAAACATTCCCCTCTCAATTCTTTGGAATCTTAATTGCTCTAATTGCTCTTTTTTGAACCTCTATAATAACTATTAACATACTTTGCTTGTGTACTTGAATTCATGTTTACTTATCCATGAGACTATAAGCTCTGATGTCAGAAACCTCAATAAATTCAAGTTTTCATATTACATGCTCATATTTAGTCCATTTAAGAAAAAACTTAAGTTTACTATACATTTCTTAGGTGAACTTTATTTAATTATTGAAAAAAGTCCTTACTCTGTTACACTATATGCTGAGCATTGTGCCATGTATTTTTTTTTAAAGATTTTATTTATTTATTTGACAGAGAGAGATCACAAGTAGACAGAGAGGCAGGCAGAAAGAGAGAGAGAGAGAGAGAGGGAAGCAGGCTCCCTGCTGAGCAGAGAGCCCGATGCAGAACTCGATCCCAGGACCCTGAGATCATGACCTGAGCCGAAAGCAGCGGCTTAACCCACTGAGCCACCCAGGCGCCCCGTGCCATGTATTTTTTAAATGATATTTAAATGAGTATGTTTAGAATTGATCTTAACTAGTCAAAATTCTTAAGTATGCCAAAGAGGAATCTGTCCTCCTGGCTTTTTGTTTTGTTTCATTTTTAAATATTTTATTTATTTATTTGTTTATTTATTTATCTATCTATTTAAAGAGAAAGAGCAAGAATGGAGGCAGGGAGAGAGAGAATCTCAAGTAGACTCATTTGAGGTGGAGATCGTGGTTGGGCTTGATCTCACATCCCTGATGTCATGACCCAAGCTGAAACCAAGAGTCGGTGACTTAATGGATTCCACTGCCCAGATGCCCCACTCCTGGCTCTAAAGATGTGGACACTGAAGGACTAGGAAATTAAATTATAGTTTGTTTATGTTTTTGTTTTTCACTTCATACAATGGCTCTAGAGAATGAATATGATATCCCATTTTCTTTACTTAACCCACAAGGGAGCCCTTATTTCACCCTAACTTTGCTTTTTTTTTTTTTTTTTTCAGTTTTCTTCAGAATGTTCCCAATAAGCCCCTCCTTAAACTTCCTCAAAAAGTTTTCTCCTTTTCCTCAGTACGTGAGCATCTTAGGTTTTGCAGTGATAGAGTCTATATGTGGATAAGCCATACATATTTAGTTCTTTTTATCTTACCTCACATCAGCCCTTCAAGCCCCTCAATCATTTTTGTAGCTGTCTCTGAATTCTCTCCGGTATGATGACATCCTTCTGGTACGGAGGTTTTCATAAATGGACACACTTGTCTGACTCATGATGTGTTATCTCTGCATGTGCTGCCCAAACAGTTTTTATAAACCACTCTATCATCCTGGGCTATCTCATACTAATTTTCTGTAACTATCACTCCCAGGTCTCATTCAACATTACCATTTTCCAAGTACAGTAGCTCCATTTCCCTGATTATCTGTGAATTTTTCATCCAAGATGCATTACTTTACATTTTTCAAAGCCTAATCTTATTTTGATATTTCCTACTCAAAGCTGTAACCTCTCTATATTCATAAACATATTTTCCGTTATAGCTGTTACTTGCAAACCACCCAAATTTTGTGATATTTATAAATTTAATATATGATTCAGGGATCCTCTATAATTATTAGTCTTAAATCAAGTTATATTATCCAGACTCTTGCCATTTTTCTTTATCTCTCCCCAACAAGAAAATAAATACAAATCTTAGGTAGTCTCACCACTCAGTCTATTGTCCCGTGTTGGGTCTTTTGCTTATATGCTTCCATACAGATAAGCGGCTGACATATCACACATTTCCTGGGTTATTAAGGTTAGTTTTCTAAGTCATATTTTCAAATAACATATTAAAATACACGTCCAGCTATGTATTGCCGCCTATATTGCATATGAATTATTTTTTTATTGTTTTATTGGAGTTTGAAAGCTGTGATTCAGGAATATATTACATTTATGTTACTCTTTTGAATAAAATGGGAGAATTGGCCCTTACAGCCCTATTTATGAATAGAGAGAAATACTTCTTTTTAGGACTTATCCCTTTATTCATCTTAGTTGGACAAAAAAACCCTCAGAATTCCTTCCCTACTTCCTTCTAACGTGTTTCTACCCATAGATTTTGCTGAGGGAAGGGGCCCAGGTGATCCTGTAAGCACAAAATGGATGACACGCTCTGGTTTAGACCTGCAGTAAATATCTGACACAAAAGTAGCCCATCTGGAGGCCTACAAGGTGGTCTGATGCAGGAGTTCTGTTCATATATGGATATAGTGATGTAACATAGAGTAATATTTTTATATATCTGCAAGGCTAATAGAAGTGTTGTTATTAAAATTTTATTAGTAGAGGAATTGAGATATGAAGAGTTTGAATGGCTTGCTTAATTTTACACAAATCAGCCAGGAGGAGATGTTTGCAGTCACCAGGAATCCAATATTGGTAACTGCAGGAAAGCTCAGAGTTAACCTGATATTGGATTTCTATTGACCGCAGAAGTCTCTCTCCTTCTACACATGCCTTTTTAAGTCAAAGCTTGGGGCCACCCAGGACTACAGTTTGCTAGTAGCTGCAGGACTCACTCACATCACAGATTTTTTTTCTGGTTCCCGGAGGATTTCCATTACTATCCTGCAAGATCATGCCTCTATTCAAGAGGATGTTGTCTCTATTCTATCTGGAGTTTTTAGATATTTTGTAGTGGGAAATTTTTAGGGCATCTAGTTTGCTATTTTACCAGGAGAAAAAGACCGCAGTAACTTCGTGCATCTGTCTGTATCCTTGACCTAGAATGTGTTTGAAAACGCCTTTGCTGGTATCCCTTCTGCCAAATGATGCCTGCAGGGAAAAGCTGGCAATAAATACATTTTTAAGGAAATTAACAAATGGATTGACCCATTGGACTCCTCAATTGGTTAAAATAATAGATCAATAATAATTTATTAAAATCTCTACCTGTTAAGCATTATAGTCTGATAGAGTTACCTTCTAAAGTCAGATGGAACTCAGAAATAGGTAGGGGCCCTCCCTTACGAGGATTTACATCAGAGGCTCTTGGGCCATCCTGGCTCATGGAATCCTTTGCCTATCTAAGGAATCAAGGAATTCTTTTCAAAGAAAAATGCACATACACATATAATGTGTGACCTATGCTTTCGTTAAGTTCATAGTTCTTGGAAGACCCTCCATAGACCCCAGGTGCCTGTGGCACAGCCAAGACTACCCCCTAAAGAGTCTGAATAATTTGTAGGTACTGGTATTATGACCCCTGGACACATGACCACATCTTTGTTTTCCACAGTCACTTGAAATCACCCAGCTGTCATTATAACATTAGTCTCAGAGTCAAAGACAAAAATGTCAAATGGGCTCTGCCTGTGCTATACACCTAAAAGACGAGATGCCAGGTGGCTGGGGAAGGTACAGCTATCTCTTCTGAGCTGTTGGAGACCCTATCTCCCATTTCTTTTAGGGTGGGAGGAGGGGTGTTTCAATCTGGGTGGTCAAACTAGCAAATAATCACTAGAGTCCTCACAAACAAAAGCAGAAAAAGAAAGTTCTTGCCAAGTTGGAAAAAATTAACCACATTTCACCATTCCAACCCATTGCTACTATTGTTCAGTATTTCCTTCATTTTCCCCATAATTAAAGTTTTTCTTTATCATTACTTTATCTTCAATTTTGTACTTTGTTTCTCTCATTTAGTATCCATGTTATACCATAAGCAGCAAACTATAAACTCCATAATTGCATGGAGTTATGTTATATCTTTAACTATCTCTGTATCTACCTCACTATCAAAAAAATCTTCCATCTTTTCTTGGAACAAAATGCACCATAATATTAATAGCATTTCTGTCTGGGTAACACAGTTTTAATTGTTATATCTTTCTGTGCTCTCGGGCTCTTAGACTGTGTCCTAAGGTACCTTGTTTACAAAAAGAAATGCAGTGAAAGTATCAAAATAAATCATATCAGTTGCCTTATTTCCACATTTTCCTTCACATGGCATTTATAATAACAATTTTTAGTTGTAGTATAATTTCCAGTGAGTAATTGAGAGAAGTCCTACTAACTACTACCTTTTCTTTTACTATCATAACAATGCACCTTTTTTCTATTTTCAGACTACTTTTCCAAAAATAATTTCCATAAAGGAAGTTATTGGCTCAAAGATTGCAAATATTTTATTGCTCTCAATTGACTGCCAAGCTGCTTTCCAAAATCTTACAATTATTATCAATTGATAATGCCACCAATGAAGAATGAAAGGTAATAATTTTATGGCCTCCTTGTTTACATTTGTAATATAATTTGAATTTTCTGATAACATAATGTGAAAAAAAATGGCAATTGATTTTTGTTTTACTTTGCCTACCTACCCCCTGATTATCTGAGCAAGGTTTAACAAGTTCCATATTTATTTCTAAACTTTTGTATGACCTTGCATTTTCTATTTTTGTGTGGTTTCTGTCCTATGCATACTCTTTTGGTGTTGTTATACATACTTAATTACAGCATATCATTGAGTACTTTGTTTACTTAACCATCAATTATGTTTACAAATAGAGAGTCACACATTATACTCAACTGCATTAAGCATGCATACTTATATTTTTGGATTTGTTCAAATCACTCTATTTTACTTAATATGGCTACATCTCCCCATTCCTCCTAAGCAGGAAAAACTAGGAAATACATGCACACATTCACACAGAATCAGAACAAAATGGTCAATGGGTGAATTGAATGATAAGATTTTTTTTAAGGAATAGGTTTTTTTTTTTTAAACTAACAGCCCAGGTCACTGATTCTCTCAGAATATTTTATTTTTCCTGACTGTCAAATAATTTCTTTTTTGTTTGTTTGACTAAGAGCAAGTTTGTTTGCTTGATCATGAAGTATCAAGGGAGTCAATAGGGTTGGCTACCAGAGAATTTACAGCTTCAGATCAATCATCTGCATTAGTGGCAGAGAGAAAAAAAACCAGTGTCAGTGGGGATTTATGGTGAAGAGTTATGGTGGCAAAGGGATAGATGAGAAAGATGCTTGTGACCGTGGGGATTTAGTTCAGCCACAATGAAGAGGAGAAAAGGAAAGAAGTGTGCGTTGCTTGGCATAACCAGGGCAATGGATTAGGGAGAGAAAGGCGCAGTGAATCACAGTCTGACTGAATGCCTACTCTGCTGGAGGTGAGTACTGGAGTTCTTCATTTGCTCCAAACAAAATATTCTCATCATGTTTACTCCTAGGAAAGAGGAAAAGAGGGAAATGAAGAAAATGTAATGATAAGTTGGAAGAAGCAGAGAAATAATTTTGGAATAGTCTGGTCATGACAGAATATTAAATATGAAAAAGTGAAGACAACTTTTTGAATATTATAGGGATGAAAAGATGAGCTTAAAGTTTTGAGAAATAGTGAAATCTTAAATATATAAGTATACCTGTGAAGATATTAACAGAACACTGAGAAATGCAAGACTGGCAGAAAAGAGGGGGGTGAAAGCAAAGACTAGGGATTGATCTACACAGAGAAGGTAGTCAAAAATATCATAGAAAAACACCTCTTTAAGAGGATGGTTGAGAAAAAATTGCATCAATCTCCCCAAGGACTATAGGAGGACATGTGAAAGTACTGTGAGAAAGATGAGGACTCATTAAGAAAAGACCTCTGTATTTAGGGAACAATATTTCTTGAAGGGCCCTTTTGTGGCATGTGCCAATTAGTTATACATGTAGAAAGAAGAATAAGATGTATTTAGTAGGAAAATTTTAAAGTGTTGTCTGAGGAATAGTAGGGAGGTAAAACAAAAGGAAGAAACCAGTTTCATCTAGGCCTATTCTAAAAATCTTTTCAAGAAGATAAATCAAATTTCTTGATGATAAATATGTCATCTTTTATTTGCCCTGAAAACCCAAAATGACAATAGCCAGAAAGCCACAATTCTGCTTCGTGCTGAGGTTTCATCAAATCATTTAGTTTTTAATAAAAATTGGTATAATGTGTACTTCTATTATAAATATAATAACATATGTTTTTAAAATCTTGGAAATAACTGAAAACACAAAAAAGATTAAGAAATCCATCCATAGTCACATCTTCTGGGGAGGATCTCTTGAATGTCTTTCCACTGTTTTATTCATGCATGGTAGTTGGTTTTTGGTTTGACTCTTTTGGGGGGTATATTATTTTCTTATAGCTATAGTCATATGCAAAAATAATATGGTGTCTTCTTTTCACATCCACATGCTTTTTAAATTATTACATGACAGCACTTGAAAAAATTTCAAAATAGTTGAGAAGGTGGTTAAGATACAATTAATTTATTCTTTTAATATTCAACAGTTGGTTAGATAATGCTGTGATGGGTCATTCGATAAATTTTAAATTTATTATTTTTATAATAATCAGTATCATCCACCGCTGTGAGAATTGCTATTTTAGGGAAATCATCAGAAAGCACCTAACCTAAATACAAAGCTAGTACCTTTTTTTCAATTATCTAGTTGCTGCATAACAACAACCTTAAACTAAAACAAAACAAAATGAAAAGCTCCCAAATTTACAACTTGGATGGGGCTTGGCAGGAACAAAGGAGCAGTTCAAGATGCCCATAAGATAAGTTATCTTCATTAGCATTTCTAAGCATCTACTGAGGCTCTGTGAGACTTGGTGCCTATTTTACTGGAAGATACCAGTGAAATGGTATAGCATTTTCCCCATGCAGTACACAGGGCATGTATTCAGGAAGAATTGGTTGCATTTATATATGCAATGGGCTTGGGTGCTTTGAATGGAAGGCCACCAGGTTGAGAAAGCCTCAGTATCATCTTAAATGTATCATCTTAAATCTTTCTGATCTCAACAAAGGATCTTACGGACCATACTTGATTTGATCTTTGACCAGGATCAATTCTTCATTAGAGAATCGTTTGCTGTCAGGAGTGATGGGAATGAGAAGTAGCTTTATTTTAGGACCCCACAAGTCCTGGAACATTTATATTTCCTCAGATTTTGCTTGTAAACCAATCAGTTCTTTTCTTAGTTCATCTCTTAGCTCTCTCTTTTGAGTCGAGGCAGTTAGAAGAAGCCAGGCAGTGCCTTCAGTACTTTTCCTGGAAATCTCTTTAGCTAGACCATCAAGTTCCTTACCTATATTTCGTATTTCCACAGTAACTCAGGCAACAGTTTTGTCAAACTCTCTGCTACTACATAAGAAGGGTCCTCTTTCTTCCAGTGCCCAAAATCATTTTCCTGACTCTTCTTTAAGCTCTCATTGATGGCCTCCTCTGGTCTCTTTAGACTTCCGCTAACGCTCTCTTTGAAGCCCTCTGAGTTTTCACTAACTGACTTTGAGACTCTTGAAGCTTGCATGTGCTGCCTGATCCCAAAGGCAATGCCACACACTTTAGGCCCTTTGTCACAAGAGCACTTTCAGGTCCCCAACTGTGTTTCAGTTAGCTATTCTTGCATAACACGCCACTTTAGATGGGACGGCTTTAAACAACCTCAATCATTTATTTTGCTCACATATTTGAAATTTTGAGCTTAGCAATTACAAAGTCAGTAGGTATAGCTTATCTCTGCCCCTTGTTGTGTCAGGGAGAGGGGCTGTGGATCAAATGGGGGTTGGAGGATCCATTTTCAACTTGATAGATAGGTTAGTGCTGGAAGCTCAGCAAGGATGTGGACCAGGGGCCTGTTTCCTTTCTCCATGGGCCTCTCCATCTTTAACAACCTCCTTGGAAATCACATAGTGTCACTTCTGCTATTGTCACAAACCCATCAATTCAAGGAAAGGGAATCTAGACCCTGCCTGTCAAAGGGAGCTGTGTCAAAGTTATGTCGTAAGAAGAGCATGTAGGATGACAGACACAGTTGTGGCCTCTTTTGGAATAATGCAACCTGTCACATACCTATCAGTATTCTTGAGGAAAACGAAAAATTCACTACTGATAGTGTGAAGTGTTTTGGTTGGTGATATAACTGTGGCAATTTGTATTTGGCTGTTGCTCTTGCTTTAGAATGTGTGTATGTGTGTGACATATTTTATTTGTGCTTTTCTGAGGTGGAAGCTAGATAGAGGTGGAAAGGAATGTTTCTTTGTAAAATATAAACTAAAATAGACCGTGTCAGAACTGTGGCTTATTTGCTTGTTCCTATGGAAATGGGCATTTGGTGGGGAGAGTGGAGAGCGCTGTGTTTTCTTGTGGGCGGGGCAGGTGGAAAGTTGCTTCTGTGAGAAAAAGAGCAGAGCATAGATGGTAGAAGAAAGAATCTCATAACAGTCCGGTGATAACCAGAGTTGCTTAGGAGACCAACTAATTAAATATAGCTGAGACATGAATAAAAGAGCATTTCTTACCCTCCTTACAAAATCTAGTGATTCTCGGGAGAGTTTGAAAACACGGAGAGTTTTACTCAGACCTTTGACAAAGAACACAGGCACTCTCACGATTGCCATGTCAACAGTACCACCTGTGAGGCTTCTCTAGGTACTTGACTTAAAGGTTGGACGCCTCAGCTGGGCACAGTTTTAGCAGAAAAAAGGAACATAATGGATGCCCTTAGGGATGGCAGTTGACAGAACTTGTGTGTTAATACATGTTATATATACCTTCTTTGGGAGTTTAAGAAATAATTTCATGATAATTCTGACAGGATAATTTCAAAGGGAGGAATTGTTTTGACACCCAACAATTAAAACAAAGGGCTTTCAGTCAATTCAGTGTAGGGCATAAAGAGTAATGTGATGTCATTTTACTCTCACGGGCTAGAGTGACCCCAACATCAGTTTCTATAGCCACCATAAGGTTAGATGTGGTGCTTGCCTCCTTCCTGGAGAGTTATTACCTAGGAGCTGTTGTCTGAATAGGTGTGGAAAGAGTACCTATGGTAAAGTGGTACACTGACCAAAGGCTATTTTATGTTTATTTTAATTTTTGGTGAAGACTGACATTTCAAAAGGGAGCTAAGGATGGTATGGCTGTGAAAAGAAAGTGGGGTATAAAGATGCTTCCTACCTGTGAGCGTGTGTGTGTGTGTGTGTGTTTGTATTTTAATGTCTTATGCGCTCTAGTAGAAAGTTGGGGAATTCTGCTGGTCCAATGCCATTTTAATTGGGAAGCAGCATCTAAATTTTATAAAGAAAACAGAGAAGAACATTTCAGTCATCTGTCTGAGAAGATGATTTTCTATGAATGATAATCTGGAAAAACCAAAGATACTTTTTAGACCAACGTGAAATATCATGAAAAAATAATTATGGGAGTACTTTTGGGTGTGCTATGAACTCTGTTTTTCATTATTTATTTTTCTCTGCTTTGTGCGTTATTTAAAAGCCAGGATTTCAATAATTCCAGTATTCTCTCATATAAAGCCCTCTGTTCTATAAACAGTGGGACAAGTATCTTAGTATAAGAGATAACAAAACATCTGAAATGAGGGCACCCCAGGACAGAAGATGTTCATTGTACAAAGCCTTTGAAGAAAGACATTGCTTCTCAGAAGGAGTTATAAATTTGCTGTGAACAAGACAAGACCAGCACGAGTTTTAAATCACTTCCTATATACAAGCTCTCAATAGGAATGCATGAAAGCAAAATAAAGAACACTTGAGAAAACTTAAACTAGCTACTCAAAAATTGTACTTTTTTTTTAAGAGAAGGAGATAAAGAGAATGGGGGGGAGGGGCAGAGAGAGAGATTCTTTTTTTTTTTTTTTAAAGATTTTATTTGTTTATTTGATAGAGAGAGATCACAAGTAGACAGGAGGCAGGCAGAGAGAGAGAGAGAGAGAGAGAGGGAAGCAGGCTCCCCGCTGAGCAGAGAGCCCGATGTGGACTCGATCCCAAGACCCTGAGATCATGACCTAAGCTGAAGGCAGCGGCTTAACCCACTGAGCCACCCAGGCACCCCGAGAGAGAGATTCTTAAACAGGCTTAACACTGACTCGAGGTTCAATCACACAACCCTGAGATCATGACCCGAGCAGAAATCAAGAGTTGGACATTAAATTAACTGTACCACGTAGGCATCCCCCACAAAATTGTATTTTTAACAAAAACATCATTAAGAAAGAACTTACTTCTTCACCTTTCCACTTCATCAGATGGCCAGGACTTGGACATTTTGAAATGGTAATGCTCTAACTACTTATCTTCTCTACATACTCTGACTCTGCTCCTCTTGTCCAAAAGCTCTTTCCTATTCATCTTTTAATATTCAGTGAAAGGGTTGACTCTACTTGGAAGCTATGCCTGACTCTTCCTCACAGCCTCCCCACCACAAGCACTGACTTAGGCAAAGTGTCCTTCCTTATGCACCCAGTTGGAGTACATAATCTTTGCATTCTCTTTGTTGATTTGCTTTTTTGATCTGCCCCTTGCCCTGACCCGAACATACATCCAGTGACTAAAACATAAGTTCTTTCAAGCAGAATTAATATCGCTTTCTATTCGTCTATCATTTATATTCAATACAGTATCTGGGACCAGCAAATGGGTGCCTAATCACCTCCCATAAATGACTTAAGAGGCAAGCAAGAAAATTAGTATATACATTCAAGATACTAAATAAATAAATAAATAAATAAATAAATAAGTAAATAAATCTGCTATCTCTTCTTTCTCTTCTGGATTCTTTTTTTTTTTTTTTTTTTTAAGACAAATCCTGAGCAAAAGGATTTTTCAGACTCTACACAAATATTATATCACTCTATTACTGAGGAGAGAGATTGAGTTGACAGCTGACATAGAGAAAGCAAAACTACACAAGTATTTTTACTTTTGTCTTTTTCTTCAAGGAGAATGACTTGCAAACCGGAAAGGCTGAAACTGATGAAGAGGTAAATGTGAAAAGACAGTAGGGAAGTACGGAGATTCTTTAAATGCACCTAAATCTCCAGGCCAGGCTAGGTGAATTTCATCTTGTGAAATTGAAATAAGTTACAGAGATGACTATAGAGCCTCAATTGATAACCTTTGACAAAAACTTGCTAGAAAACCTGAAATGGGAAATCTCTGATTTTCAAAAAAAAAAAAAAAAAAGCGAAAAGCAAAATATGGAAACTATAGTAAATGACTATGACCCTGTCACTGATAAAATTACAGAAAGTTTTAAAATGTTATTTCATTAGCACTGGAAAAAGAAAGTGAGGCTCATTACTAGCTTTAAAGGGTTCATTTAGAACAAATCATTCTGAACAAACTCCTTTTCTCTCCTTATATATTTTCTTTAAAAAGAAAACATGATTACAACATTAATGAGTGAAGAAGTTGCAGTAAATATCAAATATGTGAATTTCTGAACAAAATTTGATCAAATCCCTTAATGTTCCCTTTGTGGTAGAATTCGACCTGAACTTCTTTTAGGTAAGTAGATTTGTAACTGGTCTGACAATACCTCCAAAAGTCATGTTATATATCATCATTACCATAGAGGCGCAGGTTCCTATCTTTAGTCATATTATGTAGTACCATTTTATTTATTTGGATACATGTATAGAAAGGATAAGATCTCAAATTTGTAGATCAAAAAAGGTAGGTAAGTTGGTTATTACATTCAGATCATGAAAATATGTCAAAACTTTGAGAAAATTGTCCCAAAGTATTTAAGTAAAAATAAGATGAAATAAATGTAAACTGAATAGTGACACAATGAAAGAATGGGTCTTTTTCAGGCCATATGAAAAAGAGCCTAAAACATGGCAGGTGTTACAGGGGAACATTTATTCCTCCCTTCCTCAGGTTTCTATTTGGAAGAACCTCCACTGGAGTAACACCATTGACTCCTCCCACCTTACCATTTCTGTCTATGGAGAAAGAAGGTGCTACTAGATTGGTGGGTGATGATCATTGGTATCTTCATTCCCTATCCCCTTACTGGGTAAGAACTACTTAGTGGAAAACTCATGATCTCTGGCGATTTGCTTCTTTGGTTTGTATATCAGATCAGTTTAAGGCAGCAGTCTGAGTGTATTGAGGCCTGCATTGTAGATGAAACTTTTCTCCATATGGTCTTTCCAGTGTCTAGCCTGGTGGGGAGGTGGTCTGTGAGTGGGTGATTAGCACAGTGTTAGAATGCCCTTTTAGCTAGACCAGTAAGTCACATCCTCCAATCTAACACTTTTTGGAAAATAGCTACATCATGATCCCTTCTGTCTGATTCAGTTCATCTCACAATTGGCCACAATCCCCAACAGTAGGTGCTTCATCACTATTTACTGAATATTAAATGAAAACCCAGGAGTTATATTTCCTAATGTGTGGCACTCATAGCACTGATTGCTTTATTTTGGCTATTCTGATTTCCCTTTCACGTTGGAGGTTTTCTCAAATATCTACTGGTATTAGAGTGGGGAAATCAAAAGCTAGGCAGAAATTCTGTAGGTATACATTGTCAGAGCTTCTTATTTTTGAGCCTTTTGGAGTTTGGGGGATGGAAACCCAGATGCCAGCAGTTTTAGTCATATTCTCTTGGGCTGATTAAAGTCGCCTTCTTCAGAGAAAATTCTTCCCATCTCCTGCTTGGATGGCAGACTCATGGCTGCTGGCATTCTGGGACTTGGGTGGAAAATAAAGTTGGTGATTCGGGGCACCTGGGTGGCTCAGTGAGTTGAGCCTCTGCCTTCGACTCAGGTCATGATCTCAGGGTCCTGGGATAGAGCCCCGCATCGGGCTCTCTGCTCAGTGGGGAGTCTGCTTCCCCCTTCTCTCTGCCTGCCTCTCTGCCTACTTGTGATCTCTCTCTGTCAAATAAATAAATAAAATCTTGGAAAAAAATAATAAAGTTGGTGATTCAGTATTTAGGAAGAAAACATTCACCAGTGCTTCTGATTTCCGTGTAGCACTCCTGACTTTAACTGTGCCTGGTTCTTCTGAGTCCAGTGAACCTGCTTCACTCTTTCCAGAGAATACACTTCCGGTCATCTGCCAGTTGGTGAGGGGACTATCTTGGTCTTCTGATGATGGCTTCCTAAATAATCTTTTAACCATTCTTTAAAATTTTGGCCCCATGTTCATTCATGTCTTTATGTATCACCCCGTTACTGAACCTTCTGAGAATTTTTTAGGGCAGTGTAAGTCAGATTGCTTCTTGGCTCATTCCACAGCTGGTTAGTCATGCTTTGGGATCTGTAAAATCAGTTACAATCTTTCCCTTTATTTGCCAGTTGTTGTTATTGTCTTCTTTCCCATTTAATGACCTCCTTTCTCCCCCATTCCGCTCCTGTGGATTAAGTAGGCTTTCTGGGGGAATGGTGGGAGAAGAGAGGCCAATGCATGTGCCTAGCTTCCCATTACTGGAGACATTTTTACTTCCAGGTTTCTTATGCTCTTGCTTCCTGGGGCAAGAAAGAAGGCTGAGTTCAATGGTTATGAATGCTGATCAAGCTTTTGGTTTTGCAACTCCTTCCCCACCTATTGCCATTAAAAATTTAAACTATAATGTAGCTAATGTTATCATCATCTTTTGGTTTAGAGAAATACATGATGAAAACTTCAAAGAGGTAATTAATCGCAAACTAAAAATTATCTTTCCTCATTTATGTAGTGCCTCTCTTCATTATAAAGTTAGTGACATATAAAGATAGTTCTATTCCTTCATTGAAAAACTTTTTCTTAAAGTAGACATTTTAAACAGAACTATATTTATTGACACAGATAATTTTTAATAATGTTAATATTTTCACTGTTTTTGTTTTATAATTTCTTTCCATTTATAGAAAGTGATACTGGTGTTTTATTTATGGCAATGGCACAAAAGCTTTTTTTGAAACAATATTTAGGTACACAGGTGAGAAAATTTAAAGATCATCCAGTCTTCACTGGGAGTACCCAAATATGACAAATAGTGATGAAGACATGAGAATGACAAGTTTAAGAAATTCTGGAATACAAGGTAATGTGCTGCTCAACAAATGAATTAATAGAGTACATTATTAGCCATGTGATGTCCACATTAAGGGATGATAGGGTCTCAAGATACTATACAATGTGCAGATTGCTGATGCAGAATAGTGTGAAATTCTAGGACTATAAAAGGAATGGAAATATGTTAGTTCAGTGCTTATCCCAGTGTCTAGCAAATAGTAGTAACTCAAATATTTGTTGCTTGAAAGGAAGAAATAAGTGAAGATGTTTAACATGGAGATTAGAAGATGCAGTGGAGTCATAGGGGAATGGGGTAACTAGGTGATGGGCATTAAGAAAGGCACTTGATATAGCAAGCACTGGGTGTTACATGTAACTAATAAATCACTGGATTCTACCCCTGAAACTAATAATACACTATATGTTAACTAAATTGAATTTAAATTAAAAAAAATTTAAAAAGAAGATATAGTGGTAAAGGTGGTATATGTCTTCAAATATACAATATAATGTGAAAAAAAAAAAGCCTTAGGGAAGTGTTAAGGTGTAGCCCTAAACTTATTAGCAGAATTAGAAGGTTGCAAATTGATGGGAGGGCTAATTCCAGTTAAGTTTTGGAAGAACATCAAGATTTTACATAACTAAAATCAATGCATGCTTTTGAAGTACTGAGTTATTGATTATTAGAAATTTTGAAACAGTGACTAAATAATGATCCCACAAGGATGTTGTCAAAGAGATAAATACAGTCAGAAGAAGGCTGGCCACCAGCAAATTCTTTGAGAACTTTGGGGAAGTAGGTTCTGGTACTCAAGCCAAACTTACAGAGACAGAACCAGGTGACAATAGACCTCTTGGTTATCTTCCAACTCTCATCTGAATCTAGAATTGGAATTGACTTCGAGGGCATGTGTAGAGGAATGTCCCTAGCAGTAACTGGAATTTTCAATTTTGCATGGACGTGAACCCTGATCATCAAATCTTTTATATCTCAAACTTATTCACTTGTCTGTGGTATGGGCACCTAATCATTCTCACAGTCACTTCATCCACAAAATGTACAAAATGGAACTTCTTATTACATTCTATCAACAGATTGTTTTAAGTGCTATGAAAGAAATAGAGTGATGGAAGAGGACCACTTTAGAAACAGGAGTCGTGGAAGTTCTCTCTGAACAGGTGACATCAGGGTCGAGTCCTCACAGATAAGAAGGAGCCAGCCCAGGAATGTGCAGGTAGAGGTAAGAACACATACAAAGTGTCTGAATTCAGAGTTTTCACGAAACAGCTACATGGCCTCAATGTAGCAAGAGCAAAACGAGCAGGGGGAAGTGTGGAAAGAGAGAAAGTCAGACCCCAGCCTTGAGAAAATTATGTGTCCTTATAGACTGTGTTGTTCATGGCAGAATTAATTGTTTTCTCCTTCACATCCTTAGGAATTTATTCATAATCCTATTATGAGCAATCTGTACTTTGCAAGTCCCTTGTGTGTTTTAATCACCTGATTCTAAACACGGGATGTAAGTTTCTTAAGGTCAGGATCCATTTACTGCTCACCCGAATGTTCCTTATTCTAGCACTTAAAACAATGTCAATATCCTCTTCGAAGAGGTGCTCAGAATAGCTGGCTGAGTGAAAATCCTAAGGGAAACTGAACAAAGCATATCTTCTGTGCTGATCCGAAATCTTTGGGATGGCCACCGATGGCTTGAGATTTAGTCCAAAGTATCCCAACAATTAAGTTGATATGTTGTTATTATCGAGCTGATACTTTTTGCCAGTATTAAAATACCATAAACAATTTTAATTTGTCTTTAAAAATCTGTTGATTTAATCCACTACAGAATTTAACATAATGGATAATTCCTGTGGCTATGCAAATTATCAGATGGTTCGGGTATTCAGTTTTTCATCTATACCTACTATAATATATGATAGTATCTCACCACCCTTGTTTTTGCTCCTACTCACTCTGACTGTTTTGACTGAGGCTGTGCCAGGGGCTGTTTCTGAAGGAGATGCCACTTTTGAGTGGATTCTAGAGTTAGAGAGCCAGGGGGTAGGGGAATCTTGGCTCCATCACAAACTAACACAGTAGCTCAGTGAAAATTATTTAATTCCTTTCAGAGTTAGTTTCGTTAACTGTAAATTGAAGATAATAATTACACTTCCCTCCTAAGATTGTGATACAGCTAAAAGAGATGATATGTACATAGCATTTAGCGCAGTCTTTGGCGTTTGGGGAGCACAACTCAAATGCAAACTGCTATTATTTTTATGAATTATTATAAAATTACAATATTTAAGCTTGGCCTCAGGGTTTTAATTTAAATGATCAAAATTTATACAAAAAAAATCGTACAAAATCCTGGCAGATCAAGGATAAGAGCTAACTAGAAGGCAATAATGCAGTAATTCATTTACATCGTGTCAAAAATGACTGAAAATAAAACTTTATGGAAGAGTATATTTTTATAAAAATCTTTGCCTCAGACTTTTCTGATAAATATTCCTTTTGGCCTGAGAATTACATAGTTGATTTCTGTATGAAACTGAATATTTTTTGAAAGTTAGGGCTAAATTAGTTGGGTTATTTTTGCATGATGAAAGCGTGAAAACAAAACACCTTTTTTGCTAAAATATTATCTGGTCCTCGTTTCAGCCCAGAGGACTGAAAATACTATGAAATTAAAATTTCAAATGTGGGAAGGAAATTCTATAATATTTGTTAATTCTAGCCCCAAAATGTTCAAAGTTATTTTTGCTTCAAAATCTGGAACTGAACATACACTTAACAATTTATTTCAATTCATACTGTTAGAAGTTTGCCCTGCCTATCTGTACAGGTTTGAAGGTGTGTTTAAAGTATTTCTCCTTTCTTTAGAGAAAGTTGAACAAAGTGGTAAAAGGAAGAAGTCAAAACAGTTGTCGTTTAACAGTTGTCATTTAGCACATTAAGGGTATGCAGCTGTAAAATTTTTAAGGAAATACATTATCTCCAATTTAAACTAAGACATCTTAATACTGCCTCATTGGTGCTCAAGGTGAGGGTCTGCGTGTTAGCGACATTGTTCAGAAAAAGAACAAAAAGCATCTCATTATATAACACCCTTAACTAATTATCTGGGATCAAATAGTTTCACCCGGGATTCTCTATGGAACAATAGGATTCTAATGATTTTTCTCTATCAGGCGGAAGGAGGAGTCAATGCTACAAGGGTGCTGGTTGAGAAATGCCACAGACACTGACAGCACTGCCTTCCTGGGTGTGTGGACTACGCAGCAGTGACCATTTGGACTTTTCATATTAAAGGAAAATGTACTTTATATGGTTACATGGGATGGAACTGAGTAATTGTGGTAATGTGGCTTCACTTGCTCTACTTTTCTACTTCCTTATTTAAGCATCTTAAATTTCAGTAGAACATGAATTTAGCATACATCTTGCATTTGATTAGATCACATTTTATATATTTTATGCATTTTAATCCAAGTTTGGCTCTGTGAACCTTACCATCTGTCTGGAGTTGTCATTGCATTTTATTTTTAATTTTAATTTACCCCATTATATTTTTGACTAAAAGTGGTTTTATTTTTGGCAACTTCTTCACCTAGTGTCTTCTCTTGCTCCCATCCATTTGTCATAATGCATCTAGAGAAGACCTTCTAAAATATAAATCTGATCACATTATTCCCAATTAAAACCCATTGTCTTTATAATAAGTCCAAACTCTTTAATTAGACTCATAGACCTTGCATCATCTGGACGCTTTGAATATATCTCTGCACCTTCCTCTTTTCCATCTATGTTCCTGTATTCCTTCCAGTTCTCCTAGTCATGCTCTGTCCTGTCTCTGAGCCTCTTTGAATGCTCTTCCCTCTGCCTAGAATCCTTTATCCCACACTCTGCCTCAACAGGATCTATTTCTTCTAAGAAGTCTTGACTTACAATCTAACCTTTTCCCCACACAATATACCATATCCTCCAATTTCATGGACTTAGCAAACTGCATAAAGTCATGCAATGTTATGTGACCTCCCTGTTATATTATACTCCAGGAGGAAAGAAACACCATCTGCCTTATTTACCACTGGTTCTTCCACATCTAGTCTGGGGCCTGGGACAGGACAGTGGTTCAATAAGTATTTATTAAATGCCTGGATGGATGGATAAGAAAAGCCACTATAGAAAATGCTATACGTAGGGGCGCCTGGGTGGCTCAGTGGGTTAAAGCCTCTGCCTTCAGCTCAGGTCATGATCTCAAGGTCCTGGGATCGAGCCCCGCATCGGGCTCTCTGCTCAGTTGGGAGCCTGCTTCCTCCTCTCTCTCTGCCTGCTTCTCTGCCTACTTGTGATCTCTGTCTGTCAAATAAATAAATAAAATCTTAAAAAAAAAAAAGAAAATGCTATACATATATTATTTACCATTTTTACTTTTTAAATATGCAGAGATTTTTTAAAATAATCTGTAGGTATAACTGAGGTCAAAATTACCTATAGATCATAATCTATGTTATTCTATAGGTACAGCTGTTAATGGTGAACTATTATATTTTGTGGACTAGCGGAGGGCAATAAAAATTATCTCGAATCATAATATGTCCCTTGTAATTTATTTAGACATTGTTATCTGAGTTTCAATTATTTATGATAATGCTTCATTGCATCTAAAATAAATAGTTACAGAGATTTAAAAATCAATACCCCAGTTAGAAGCTTACTACACATAAATCTACGAAATTGCACAACTTTAAGTTTGTGACCAAAACACCCTATAAAAATGCCTCTAGGAATCAGGAACTTTATGAAATATGGTTCAGACAGCTGCTAAATCCAAAATGAGAATTGCAGTTCCAGTCAGAGGGAAGATCTTTAGAGAATGATTCTATGAACTCTGCTGAAAATGGGTGCTGTTGACAGCTGCCAGCTTTTTCTCTTGGTAAAAAACAAAATGTTGTTTTGGCTCCAAAGAAAAAATAACCATGAATTCTAGAATCATTTGGGAAGCCCCACCTTTAATAATACCACTTAAACTGGAATCAGGTGGGGAACACTGATTCCCCTGACTGGCCTTGTTAATATCATTTCCATACCTTTGCTACCATTCCTATAGTTTTATAGTTTACAGGACAATACACTAGGCATTAAGGAGTTCACACCTTTAACAGACATTTACTCAGCACCTAATATACTATGCTAAGGGTTGAGAATACAATGATGAATAAGACATGGAGAAAAATTAATAGATTGTTACTGAGGGCAATGAGGGAGGCAAGAGTGATGGGAGGAGGTAGTTCCAAATGGGGTAAAGTGAAGAACAAATTTAAGATAACTCATCTGGAATGCCTCTTATAGGAAGTAACTTTTGAGCAAAGAATGAGAATAAGCAATCAGCTATAAAGCTAGGAAACACATTTTAGGCAGAGGAAGTGGCAAGTGCAAAGTTTCTGAAGTGTGGAAAAGGACTTGCTATATTTGAAGATAAGAAAAGAGGCTAATGTGACTGGGGAGTGTGTCTGTGAGATCAAGCTGGAGAGGTACTCAGAAGCCTGATGAGACAGGACTTACAGGAGTTTGGGTTTTATTAGAAAAGCGAGAGGAGCACTTGGAAGGTTTTATGCAAGGAAGTAACATAATCTGATTTACATTTCTAAAACTCTTATTCTGTGTGTGTTTGAAAAATGGATAACAGAGGAGCAAGAAAAGAAGCAGGGAGCCCTTTCTGGACGTTATCGCTGTGGTCCAGGTGTGAAACATGGCCACAGAAATAATCAAAGATCTATTTTGGAGACTGAGTTGATAGGACTTGTTCAAGGATTGGATGTGAGGGATGAGGCAGAGAGGAGAATCAAAGGCAGGTCTAGGATTATACGCCTTCAGCAACTTGGTAGAGAATGGTCCCCATGACTACAAAGAGAGAGCTTGGGGATCGAACGGATTCCAGGATAAAGGAAGGTTCAGCAGCTTCATCTTGAATGCGTTAATTTTAAAAGATAGACACACAGAAAGTCACTTGCTGACTCAAAGATAGTTGCAGCACATGGGAGAATGCAGTAGATGAAACAAATCAGAGTCAGGTAATGAGTGCTTTGTGCCTATGTGTGAAAAATCTGTTACTTGCCCATTGGTCGGAGACGCATACTTTGGATTATTTGTTGTGCAGTAGTGATAGATTTACAGCCAGCATCCCTCATGAACAACATCCGCATTCACAAGACAATGATCAGGGACTGGGGTGCGGTCGTGGCAGTGACACTGCAAGCACTGGCTGAAGAATCCCTCCAAGGTCTCTGACTAAAATCTGCTGGCAGAAGTCATTAGCGAAACTCGATCTGAAATTCTTTGCACTTCGTCTTTAAAAGAACAAAATCCTTTTCCTTTTTGTGCTATTCCAAAAAAATATCTATTGCCTTTTTAAAATCATGGATTTTTAGGAATATGTTTTTAAAAGAGCATCTGGTTTATTTCACACTGAAAACTGGTGCTAAGAAGTGAAAAACACGGATCAAGTCAGCACCAACACAGAGACTGTGAATAATTTATCTCAAGATTGAAAACAATTTATTTTATTCAGGTTGTATGCTACCATTACTTGTTATTAAAAAGCCTTGGTATGCTTTGAAGGACAAAATTTGGAAGACTTCTTCCCTGCCCTACCATCTCCAACATTATAGCTCTTTAAAAAAAAAATTATGTTGTTAGTCACCATACAGTACAATTAGTTTTTTATGTAGTGTTCCCTGATTCATTGTTTGTGTATAACACCCAGTGTTCCATGCAATACATGCCCTCCTTAATAGCCATCACCAGGTTAACCCATCCCCCACCTCCCTTTACACAGAAATTCCCCACAATGAGAGAGTTAAGGTAATGAGAAACATTTTTTTTTTGAGTTATTAAAGTTTTCACTGGATCTTCCCTTTTTGCCTTCACCTATTAGCCATGAAATCGGGCTCTGTGCTTACTACTTTGGGATTGGGTGAAAGCAGAATTCACCCAAAAATAATTTCTTCCCAAGTTTGCTTTTAATTCCAAGAGCTTAAATCAGTTTGACAAAGTATCCTGGAGAGACACAGGTTGGGACAGAGAGAGGTCTCTTGGTAAAATACCAAAAATTCAGTTCAATTTAAATTTCAGATGAATAACAGATAATTTTTAGTACAACTATGTCCAAATGTAGCATGGGATATACTTCAACCTAAAAAGGAAGGAAGGAAGGAAGGAAGGAAGGAAGGAAGGAAGGAAGGAAGGAAGGAA